>NC_138371.1:2858657-2932459 GCF_054177405.1 Leptonychotes weddellii
GAAGCTGGCAGAGGTTGGTTCAGGAGGTTTAAGGAAAGAAGTCAGTCGTCAGTCTCCATAACATACAAGTGCAAGGTGAAGCAGCAGGTGCTGATGGAGAAGCTGCAGCAAGTTGTCCAGATCTAGTGAGATAACGAATGAACGTGGCTACACTAAACAACAGATTTTCCCTGTAGACGAAGCAGCCTTATGTTGGAAGAAGAGGTTATCTAGGACTTTGACAGCTAGAGAGAGGTCAGTGCTTGGCGTCAAAGCTTCAAAGGACCGGCTGCCTCTCTTGTTAGGGGCTCATGCAGCTGCTGACTTAAAGCCAATGCTCACTGACCATTCTGAAAATCCTGGGGATTTTGGGATTATGGGAAATCTACTCTGCTTGTGCTCTATAAATATGATAGCACATCTGTGTACAACATGGTTTGCTGAATATTTTAAGCCCACTGTTGAGACCTACTGCTCAGAAAAAAAGACTCCTTTCAAACTATGACTGCTCACTGACAACGTACTGGGTCACCCAAGAGCTCTGATGGAGATGGACGAGACGAATGTTGTTTCCATTCCTGCCGACACAACATCCATCCTGCAGCCCGTGGATCAAGGAGTCATTTTGACTTTCAAGTCTTATTATTTAAGAAATACATTTCATGAGGCTCTAGCTGTCATCGTGGCTCCACTGATGCATCTGGGCAAAGTAAACTGAAAACCTTCTGGGAAGGATTCCCCATTCTATATGTTTTATATTAAAACAGTCATGATTCATGGGAAGACGTCAAAATATCAACATTAATAAGAGTTTGGAAGAAGCTGATTCCAGCCCTCACGGATGACATGGAGGGTTCAAGCCTTCTGTGAGGAAGCCACTGCAGATGGGCTGGGAACAGCAGGAGAACTGGAATTACAAGTGGAGCCGGAAGATGGGACTGAATTGTGACAATCTTGTGATAAAACGTGAGGGGTGAGGAGTTGCTTCCTATGGATGAACAAAGAAAGCGGTTTTCTGAGACAGAATCTAGTCCTGGTGATGATGACATGAAGACCGTTGAAGGGACAACACAGGATTTAGGATATGCCATATGCTTAGGTGATAAAGCGGCGGCAGGAAGTTCTCCTGTAGGTGAAATGCCATCAAACAGCATCACGTGCGACAGAGAAATCGTGAAAGGAAGTCAATCGATGCGGCAAACTGTTGTCTTATTTTAGGAACCTGCCACAGACACCCCGGCCTTCAGCAGCCACCACCCTGATCCATCAGCGGCCACGGACATCAACGCAAGAACCTCCTCCAGCGAAAGGACTATGACTCGCTGAGAGCTCAGATGACGGTTAGCATTTTTTAGCAGTAAGGTATTTTTTAATTAAGGTGTGTACATTTAAAAAAATGCTATTGCATTACTACTGCATTAACAGACTAGAGTATCGTGTACACAAAACCATTATGTGCACTGGGAAACCACAAACGTGATTGGACTCGCTTTAATACGATACTTGCTTTGCTGCTGCGGTCTGGAACCAAACCCGCAGTATCTCCGAGGTATGCTCGTATTTAAGGTGTTTTCTGGAAGACAGATACTGCATTTTCACTTCTTCCCATCAGACTTCTCCCCTCATTTTCAGTTACTCTAACAGTAGAAAGCAGGAAACAAAATGAGCAAAAAACCCCATCCACTGAATAGCAGTTATCTGGGGTTGACTGGCAAAGCAACTTCGGCTAACAGGACTGTTCCCTACCGTGACGTTTGTCAACGTCACGTATCAAAAAGCATTTCCAAGCCAAACCTGTGTTGTTAAACATTGAGCTCTCTCCTGAAACTGAGGCCATAAATGACCAGATTATGAAAAGTGACAGTGAGTATAGAAGAAAGTCATTGCTCTTCCTACTCATCATGCAAGACCTTCATTCGAAAAATGACCCACCATTTAGCCTCTCCCCATCCCTCCAAAACCAAAAATTTCACAGCATTATCTTTGCTGCCTATCTGGTTTGCACTGGGAAGGAGCATGACCCCTCCCGGCCACAATAAGGTGAAAGCCGGAGGGCCAGTGGAAAGCAGGAGAAGGGGCTCTGGGAGCACGGAAAGAAGGCTTGGGGCGTCCGCGTCCACAGCAGTGAGCGGCACGTGTACGGATGCTCGTGAGGCCCAGAGAGCTGGCCGACATGCCAGCAGTGAGGGGAAAAGGTGAAGGCCGTGGGGCTGGGCCAAGATCAGGCCCCATGACACCACGACACGCTCGAGGGCTTCCCCATCCCGGCTCTCCCATTCACTGCTCACACCAAATAACCTGCTTTTCGCATCCACATGTCACAAAGAATTACTGATCCGCTGATGGACTTCAGGGTGGCACAGGACATTTGCACAGCCTCAAAGTATCCCTCTCAAATTTACTAATTATGGTGAACATTTCAACCTAGGGTTACACCTTCTTTTAGCACAGGGAGCTGAAGTCCCCTCCCCGGGTGGGGGCTGCACGTAGGGACTCACTTCCAGGGAACAGAGCTAACCCCTCCTTAGCCCAGTGGTCCAGGTCAATGTCGTCAGTGATGACATCACGGCGCTGCCTGCTATGACGTGAGCAAGAGGGTCCTTCATCTCCATGAAATTCTCCCCCCAGATCCAGAAGCTCAGCCGAATTAGGCAAATCCAAATTGAGAACGTTTCACAGAAACATCCACCTGCATGCTCTCGATGTCTCTCATGCGCAGGCCAGAACCATTCCCCTCCAGATGTTTCCAGTGACTCCTGGTGTGCACAGGGCTTTTTTGAACCACGTTGCTTACGTGAGGTTAACGTCAGGCAAAGATAGCTATTTATTGCACCTGGCAGGCTATATTAATACACCTCACTTCCTCCAGTCCCAACCCTGCGCCCCAACAGGGAAGCCACACAATAGAATGTTCTGCAAACACGGTCCAAGTTTCTTCAGCCCCTGGTAGCGTGCCATCAACCTCAGGAGAGCTTTCCTGGACACAGTGCATGCCTTTTTTAGGGAACGCGAGCTCACTGTGCTGGCAACGTGCTGCGCAACCCGATCATCCACATGCCGTCCAACGAAATCAAAGCCCCATCCCCAGGATCGTTCAGAGATTTTTTCCAAGTGCACACATAGCACAAAAAGTCACTGGAGAAGCACAAGAAAGAAAAGGTCACAAAACAAGGAGCTGGAAAGAGGGAGCAATTATCAGATAATCCGGAGGGGGTCAGAAAGCCGTCTGCTCGACCGCTCCTTCTAGGTCCTGTTACGTGAGAGGGAGACAGGGGTGCTCACTATGCTGGCCCCAAAATGCACACTTCAGAGACTCGACGCCTGGCCAAGCCAGATCTGCCCGCCATGGCTTTCTGCTAAATCTCATTTGCACATAGGTGACCACTGATGATCGCTGAAATCTTGCTCTAGTCTCAGAAGAAACTGAACTGTCCAATGTGACTGAAGTCAGGCTAATGCTGTCCGTCTGTCCGTCCGTCCGTCGTCCATCCATCTCTCTGCTCGCTCACTCACCCTTCGGGGGAGGGGGCGGCTACTCCGGGCTCTTGTCTGGGGAGGGGGGAGGCCTCTCAGGAGGGGAGCTCCTCCATGGCAGCCTCGCCAGCCGGAAGGGCATGACAACACTCATATTTGTGACTGGAATGAGTCATCCAGTCCCCAGGCACGTGAGCAGGAAAAAGCCACACTGTTCAAACAGGAACACTAGCGTCACGGCCGTTCCCGAGCTCTGGAAGCAGACCCAGCAGTAGCATCAGCTCGCGTACGGCGCCCCTCTTAATCTTCAGCGTGCATCAGAACCCCCGGGGGGCTCTTCTGAGCACAGATGGCCCGGCTCGCCCCCAGGGCTCTGGTGCAGTGGGATGGATGCCGAGAAGCAGCATTTCTAACGCCTTCCGAGTGCTGTGGGCACTGTGTCCGGAGGCCCCATTTTGAGGACCATTGATCTGAGGTACAATCAACCGCCTTCAATTCCAGCCCAACGTGCTTTGTTTTCTCAAAGTTGGTCAAGTAACTCAACAGCCACCTTACTTCAGAGAGGCTACTGGAAACGTCCCTATCTGAGTGACTAGAACCAACTAGGTGATACGCTGCCCTGATTCCACCCCATGAGGGACCAGTGGTTAGCAAGAGAAGGCACAGAGCCAAATAGATGCCATTTACTGCAACGTCCAAATAAAGGTTGAAGAGTCCAGGGTCTTCCTTTGCTCTTGAGGAAAGGCTTGATTCAGCGATGCCCTTTTTTTTTTTTTAAAGATTTTATTTATTTATTTGAGAGAGAGAATGAGAGACAGCACAAGAGGGAAGAGGGTCAGAGGGAGAAGCAGACCCCCCGCCGAGCAGGGAGCCCAATGCGGGACTCGATCCCGGGACTCCAGGATCATGACCTGAGCCGAAGGCAGTCGCTTAACCAACTGAGCCACCCAGGCGCCCAGCGATGCCCTTTTGTAAGGGACAGGACTCTGAAAGTACAAAGAATAGAAGCTGCTCTCCCATGGATGGGGTCTTGTCACACTTATGCCTTCCAGCACCATGCGGGCTGCACACTGGGTCAGACCACAGGGAAACTGAGGCATGAAGAGATTTCAGTGAAGGCTGGAGAAGGCCTGGGCCCTTGCTGCCCCCCAGCCCTCCCTGAAGAGCCTGGAATGTGGGGGGTCTGTGGTCGTCATGGTGATGGTGACCCCAGTCTGTTTCCTCCTTGCCTCCACAAGGACCTGAAAGAATCAGGGGTCTGGAGGCCCAGAGAAGGACCGCCTGCGGATAGCGGCTCCTGCCCTCCCCCACAACAACTCTACCTCCCACCTTCCCTGACTCCCACACTAGGCTTGCACCTGCTTCCTCCCCTACTTTTAGAAGAAAGCAACACACCACCAAAAAAGAAATAGAGAGTGCTCTGCGTAAAGAAAAATGCACAGCTCCCGAGGTTAATCTGCTCCAAGTTCAGAAGCGGCTACAAACCAGCACAAAACATCTAAGTGTTAAGAATCTTTTCTACACTTTTCTGACAGAAATACCACTGCCACCTTACATTTGCAAAGCCCTTGAGGCTCTGCGTGCATGATCTCAACTATTTTCTCACTTGTGCCTCATGCAAATGCTGTGAGACAGGCAGCAGGTGGTATCTCTCCTTATGGTTAAGGAGGCCAACTGAGCGGGGCTTGTCTCTGGGCACCCGACCCCCACCCACTTCCCTAGTCAGGCAGCTCAGAGCCTGGAGCCTGGAGCCTGGAGCTGGAGCCTGGAGTAGAGCCCAGAGCCTAAAACCTAGAACCAAAGCCTGGAGTAGGGCCTGGAGCTGGAGCCTGAAGCCTGCAGTAGAGCCCAGAGCCTAGAACCTAGAACCGAAGCCTGGAGCCTGGAGCAGGGCCTGGAGCTGAGGGCGGGAGCCAAGCCTCTGTCTGTCAGTCTGGATCTCTGTAAATGTGGGTGGGTGACAGGCAGGGGGCCACTGAACACACACGGTCGGTGGCCAGAATGACCCCCTGCCTTGTTTCAGAGGGGGTTGTGTGAGGAGACATGGGCGCCTTGGTGAGCGGCAGGAGTCCCCGTCCCAAGCATCGTGTGTGTACCCCCTCATCTGGTCCTCACAACCACAAATCATCACCGCCACTTTACAGGTGGGAACACCGAGGGGCCACGTGGCTTGTCCAAGGTGGCAAAAGCAGTAAATGGTGACACCAGGCCTCAGACCCAGGTCTTCTGACTGAGAGTCCAACCCTGACCCTCTAGGCTGTATTTTCTTAAGGGTGTGCAAAATATCTCTCATCATGGGAATCAGGAGGAAAATTTATTTCCCTGGTTATTTTTTTTTTAGGCTTCCCCACACTGCCATCCATTACTGAAAGTAGCCATCGTGCCAAGGGAAACCCAAAAGCAACTAACACAGCCCCGGCCTCGGCCGCACAGGTCGGCGTGACATCCGGGACAATTGTGGTTTGTGGGTGGTACTGGCCTTTTGCTGATGAATTCTGACGAGGTTATCGGTATGAAGACGGAACGATTCTATCTCCTGATCTCTTGTGACAGTGGATGAGGTTTCAGGAGTTAGAAAGAGTCGTCAGTGAAAGCCACTCCATGTAATCCATGCGTGAATTCTGACAAAAGTAGCTCCAACCACTTGGAAGAAAAATCCCACATTCAAAGGTTTTCATATCAGTACGAAGACCAGTCACCACCACACTGCCGAGGAATTTCCCTTTCTGCTTCGACCTGCATTCACTCAGCAGGTGGTTTTCAAGTGGCTCCTACATGCTGGGCTCGGGGGTCCCCCGGCCACGGGGCCTGGCGCAGCCCCCGAGAGCATCCCCCTCTGCCTGGAGACTGGAGCTGCTAAAGGAAAGCGCGGCCCAGGGCGCCTGGGTGGCTCAGTTGGTTAAGCGACTGCCTTCGGCTCAGGTCATGATCCTGGAGTCCCGGGATCGAGTCCCGCATCGGGCTCCCTGCTCAGCAGGGAGTCTGCTTCTCCCTCTGACCCTCCCCCCTCTCATGCTCTCTCTATCTCATTCTCTCTCTCAAATAAATAAATAAAATCCTTAAAAAAAAAAAAAAAGGAAAGCGCGGCCCAGAGGATAGAAGTGTGACAGGAGGCGAAGGAGTGGGGGACCGTACTGTCACCTCAGGCCCCGTGTGGGAGCTGCGCAGGCCTGAGACTTCCCAGGAGAAGGCAGAGCCAGCCGGGTGAGGGTGGAGGGGACTGAGCGCTCCCAGAGGAGGCCCAGACCTCGGCAACCGACGTGCCTCATCTCACGAGGCCCCCAGCCACCCCGTCTTCATCCTACAGCCGAAGAACTGAAGCTTCAAACCAGCGAAGGCCCACGTCCCAGAGCCCCTGAGCAGCAGAGCTGGCCTGCTTCTATGTCTCCTGAAGAGATAAACCATCCACAGCAAACACAGCACAGGAGTAAGGAAGGAGGCCTGATGGTGTCTGTGAAATCCAGTAACTCAGAATTTTAAAAAGCTGGATATAAAACTGGATAAACAGAATTAGTTATACCTGTATCATCGATGGCATATTATTACGTGCATCAAAAGAGAGACAACAGGCCCAAAATGGAGTCACTTGTGCTAAGCCCCACGTCGGCAAACCAAGACTTAGAACCCCACCTAACTGCAGCTTCAGCCCCTCCCAGGAGTGTAACCTCAGCCGGTCAGGCTGGAGTCACCAGGGAGGTGACCTGCCAGCCAGTTCCCTGCCGTCCCCACACGGAGGAGGTCTTGACTGAAACAATCCACTCTTCGCCAGAGACTTCCTTTCCCTGCCCCTCTGGCCCAGACAAGACTTCATTTCCTTCCGCTCCGAGGGGCTCCCTTTACTTCTAGACGGGATGCTGCCCATTCACGGATCACTGAATGAAGCCGATCAGGTCTTCACATTTACTCCGTTGGATTTTAGTTTTTAACATATGTGATGCTCTTACCTGTTACACTTTTCTATGTGACATCATTTTAACAAGCCAGTAATCAGACAGTCTAGGGTATGGCCTGCCAAACTGCAAGGCAATGCCCCCACTCTGTCCTCCACTCTATATAATTATGAACCACCACGTTCTATTTAGGAGAAGTTGGAAAAATGTTTAGGAAAGAAAGAATACACTAAAATAGTGACATTGTTCACACACAAAACCCCCCCCCAAAAAATCTAAGCAAAAAAGATCTCTTAAGCCAAAAGGAATCCTAAAGCTGAATTTTCAGTTACGGAGAGGGAGGGTACACAGCATGTTTTCCTTAACAAACTGCACATCACAATGGAAGCCAGGGGTCTAAGCCACGGAGGGGAATATGACCGGCACAGAACATTGTCATGGTTAAGTCACTCCTGTCTCACCCCTGCAGCCTGAGGGGGACACACATGTCCTGGGGCCAAGGGCCTGTCCTGTCCCGATGCTCAGCTGTACCTGTGCTCTGGATGCTGAGAAAGCCACGGAGAGGGCGGAGGGAAGGAGAGGGCTGGGACAGCGCCCATTTTCACACTCTGTCACTGGGAGGGAAGGGAGAGGTGGTCTGCATGCCACCTTCTCAGGGACAAGCGTCTGGGCACCAGGCAGGGACCCTGCACAGGACCACCCAAGGTCTAGCGGTCTATTTTAAGAAGTTCAGCTGTGAACAGCAAAAGCAACATACTTTTTAGGAAATATGGGGACACTTCTAATCCTATGGAAATGTGCTGTCGTGCCCCCTTCTATCTGAGGGGCTCCGGGGGGGGCTCTGGAGTCCTGATGGGCTGCCAGCATCCCCTCCCCCATAAGGTTTCCCTCCTCCCTCAGCAGTGGAACAGCTGTGCCCACGGACAGAGCTGCACAAAGGTCCCATTTGTGGGGCCACAGTGAGTGGCGCAGTGGTGGGAAAAGGGAAGGGGAGCTTCTCCATGGGGCCTTCTCGTCCCCGGCAGCATCTGCCAATGTCTGGAGCATTTCGGTTGTCACTCTCGGGTAGAAGCCAGGGAGGCTGTTAAATCTCCTACAAGGCACAGGACGGCCCCCCAGCAGAGAGGGATCCCTCCGAATGTCCGCGGTGTGGAGGCTGGGAGTCCCTGACGCACAGGACGAGTAACAGGAAGGCCGCGTGACCACCGCTCCCCTGCGACCTTCTGAGAGGTCAGAGAAGCCCGGAGATAAACCCTACAGGACAAGGCCCGGGTGGGGGGCCCGCTGCCTCCAGCATGTGGACCACAGGCCCTGAGGCCAGGCTGCCTGATGACGAGGCAGCCAGAAAAGTCTGGTGGCGTCTTACTCTGGATTCTTAAATTCAAGGCCAAGAAGCAAAAGTGCCGTTGAAAACAGAGGGCCTGTCCTGTCCCGATGCTCAGCTGTACCTGTGCTCTGGATGCTAAGAAAGCCACGGGACCCTGAAGGTGCACGTGGAGCTGAGGTGGCCGCGGTCCATGCGCTCACTCAGCGTCCATCTAGCCAGTCCCAGGGCCGTGGCCGCCCCCTGCACACGGGCACTGTCCCCCCTGGGGCACATCCTGGCCAGTCAGGCGGTGCTGCGGTCTCTCTCTGGAGGTGGACCCAGCCCCCAGGAGGCAGGGGACCCCAGGGTTCAGTTAGCGCCCACATGGACCAGGCCGCCGGCACTGCGTTTCCCAGGCACCGCCCATTACCCGAACCCCCCCGGGGAATACAAAGGAAAGGAGGCTCGGATACACGGATACGATACCCCCTGTGGTCCCCCAACTTCAGAAGGCTGATGGTGCTCCTTCCACGGACCGCACGTGTCCCCAGGCTGGACTGGGTCTCCTCCCTCTGACGCTCGGCCCTGCTCTGGATGACGGAACACACCTCTGTCACGGCATATTTCAGCAAAGAAGAAATCATTGCTCTAAAGCGGGGCTGCCCATCTGGCAGCCACGAGCCATAAGTGGCTATTTAAATTTAAATGAATTAAAATTAAATAAAATTTAAGATGCAAGGGGCGCCTGGGTGGCTCCGTGCTCGGTTGAGCGTCTGGATCCTGATTTCAGCTCAGGTCTCAGTGTTGTGGGATCGAGCCCCGTGTTGGGCTCTGTGCTCAGCGTGGAGTCTGTTTTTCTCTCTCTCTCTCTCCCTCTGCCCCTCCCCCTGCTCATGCTCGTTCTCTCTCAAGTAAATAAATAAATAAAATCTTAAAAAAAAATTTAAGATGCATTTCTCAGGCACACTGGCCATGATGCAGGTGCTCTGCAGCCACACAGGGCTGGCGGCCACCACAACATGCAGCAGGGAGAGGACTGCTGTCACCGCCGAAGGTCCTACTAACCAGCACCATTCTGGATGATTTTAGACATATCTGGGATCATTTAAAGCAGTATCTTAGGGAATCCGGGGTGGAGACATGTCAGCTGTTCAGTCAGCATGGAAATCCCATCTCTCTGTCAACCTGGAAAACTCCCCATCCTCCCCTATGCCTAAGGGATCTCATACAAGGAGGCGAAAAATAAAAATAAATCAAGGGGAATGGTTAAAAAAAAAAAAAGGGTAAACTTATGAGATGGAGCTTAAAAGCAAAACAAAAACTTTAGATCTCCTGGTTCTTTTAGGTTTAACTATTCTCATGACCACTGTGTGATTTTTCATTTACCCCCTCAAGCCAAGAAGTGGGTAGAAGCACTGCAATATAATACTCCAGCGAACGGCTCTGGCTCTTACATACTTGCTGATCCGAGAGTTTACCCACTGCCAAGACCATATCACATTCTGCCTACCTAAACTCTCCAGGTATTTTATGTTTGTTTTATATCTCAGATCTTAGAGAATTTCCCTAACAAATAAGTGAATTATCCCTGATGCGTGAAGCTATGAAAATTTTATTTTTTATAACTCCCTTTGTTTGCTCACCTAATTTGATATTTTATTCCACTCTCAATGAAAGAATATCATAATGACCGGCTCCCTTGTCTGGGCTGTATGGACATTAGAGATTATTTTGTCCTGGTATAAATCTCAGATTAATTTTTGGCGTTCTTCTCAATCCCACCACTCCCTTAAGCGAAAATAGAATTCTATCTGTAGGCACCAAATTAGAGAGGTTTGGCTTGCTAGCATTAAGCAATATTCCCTTCCAACACTGAAGCAGTCCAGGGCATTGAGCTGGCAGATGGGGGACCTGGGTTCAGATCCAAGCTGTGTGCCTGTCCCCTGAGGAGGTAGTGAATGTACCAGCACTTGAGCCACCCTAATGCAGCCCTGGTGCCGTCCTGCTTGCATCCTGTGGCACCTCCCCTCCTGGCCTTTGACCAAATTGTTCTCATAGTGTTTTAGTGCCTCATTCTCAGAGCTGAATGGACAGCTGAGGATCACCACGCACCTGGGAGAGGTCAAGATGAAAGACAGAGGCTGCCGCAGACAAAGGACAAAAAGAAACAGACCATTGTACAGGGGGCAAAAGAAAAGTTTTGGAGAAAACAACAACAACAAATTAATATCCTCAGAATGACAAGAAAAGGAACCACATTCGTGAATCAGAGAGAATGCCAGAAAAAAGCAACAAAGCACAACAACCAAAAAAAAACCCCACCTTTTAGAAATTAAATACAGAACAGATAAGTTTAGCAGAAGGCGTGGAAGATAAAGGTGAGTTATCTCCTGTAAAGCATCACCAAGAGAAGAAATTTAGAGAACTGGAATGAAAGAAAGTTATTCCCAGCAAAGGAAATGCTGTAAAAGAGAGCAGAGGAAATGGTGGGGAGGGGAAAATTCAGAAAATTTCCCAGAACTTTAGGATACATGTTTTCGGACCCAATGACCCCAATGAATGCTCAATAAATGGAAAATAACCTATCCAAAAGATCAAGAGAAGGTCCTAAGAGCTACTAGAGAGTAAAAGCAGAGATTATACAAGATACACAATGCATCAAAATTCTCAAAGCAATCCTGAAGGCTGGAATAAAGTGGAAAAAAATGCCTTAAAATTGTGGTAGAAAATAGCTTTAAATTTTACTTTCTTGATCACTGTTAGTTTATTTTATTGAAGACGCAATTTGGTCACATGGTTCAATATCCAAAGAGCATCAGGGCTCCTGGGTGGCTCAGTTGCTTGAGCGTCCTACTCTTGATTTCTGCTTAGGTCGTGATCTCAGTTTCGTGAAATAGAGCTCCACACTCAGCAGGGAGTGTGTTTGAAATTCTCTCTCTCCCCCTGCCCCTCCGTCCCTCACTCTCTTTCTCTAAAATAAATAAATAAATGTTAAAAAAATATCCAAAGAGCATGAAAAGTGACACTTTATGAATCTGCTTCCACTCACACCCCACACTCTCCCAAGGTTTCTTTCTACAAATGCAGACAAATCAACACCTTTCTCACAAAAGGGACAGCACGCGAGTTTTGTTTTCTGCACCTTGCTTCTTTCAGTCAATAATACATGCTGGAAATCATTTCAAAGAATGCATAGAAATCTTTGTCGTTCTTTGGAAAATTATTTTTAACCTAGAACACTATAGTCAGCCAAACTATCAATCAAGTATGAGGGTAGAATAAAGACATTTTCAGACATGCAAACACTTGGAAAAGGCACTCTTTCTCAGGAAGCTACTGAAGGACATGTTCCAGCAAAATGAGAGAGTAATCCGAGGAAGAAGATGATATGGAATCCGGCAAAGAGGGATCCAACAACGACAGAAAAGTGGGGAACTCTCAGAATGGTGGCAAAGGGAAGGACAGCCGAAGTCCGGAGAGGGTCTAGAGGACAGACGTCTCCAGCGGTCCATATCCAGGAGGGGACGAAGGGGAAATGGTAGGCTGTCTGGTTTGCTGAATCACGCAGGAAATAGTACTGTGAGGGGTCCTGTTGAAAAGTTTTTGAAGAACTGGATGTGATCGATACGTAGACAGAAGAGCAATTGGGAAAAAAAAAAAATACAAGTCATGAACTCCAGGAAAGGCAGAACGCTGTCTGTCCAAGGACAGAAACGTCAGGGCATGCTTCTGGACTCCGCAGCCACACCCCTTGTGACATCCCCGTCACCACCTGCCTTGACAAGGCACCCGTCCTCATGCCGGGGTCTTTCCACGAAAGAGCTCATTTACCCTCACAAACACCCGTGGGAAGTGCACTCAAAACTTTCCCATCTTACCTACGGGACAACTGAGGCACAAAGCGGTGAAGCAACTTGCCCAAGGTCACAGAGCACATGGCGGGACCAGGGTCTGAACCCGGGAATCTGACCCTCCTAGCACCATACCCTGTACCGGTCTGTGGTTCTACTACAACATTACTGTGGTGTGCAGACGACGAGAGACAGAAGTGGGGGAGGGCCTGAGCGGGGCCCCATCCTCCCAGCCAGGACCTCCCAGCGGTCCGTGGCTACACTCGGGCGATCAATAGAGTACGCACGTGTATTATTTATAAACACGGAGCTAATTGCCAGATCGTTCAGGGTCTTGTCAGGCCATTAAGAACTTGGCCTTTGTGCAGTGATATGAGAAGCTGCTGGAGAGTTTTAATTAGAGAGGCGACATGAGCTGACATATTTTAAAGGATCACCCAGCTGCTGTGTGGAGAATGGCCTGAGAATGTGGGACAAGGGTAAAAACACGTATTACCTTAGTTAAATAAACATTACATTTTACAAGTCGAGAGAATGGAAAAAGAAAAAAACAAAAACGGGGAAAGACGTAGCAAGGACAGACGAGTGTCAGCTTTCCCATGAACCGTCAAGCCCGGTGGCCAGAGGTCAGCTGGGGACAACAGTCCCAGAGATGGGAAGCAAGTCGGCTTGACTGCAGGACAGGGCCGGTAGCTGGGCCCTGGATGGAGCCAAGAGCTGGTCCAGGAAGTGGCAGCAGCCTGGGTGCTGATCGGGCACCTTCTCGGTTACCCTGGGCAAGTCCCGAGCACCTGTGAGCCCGCTTCTCTGTGTCAAACAGAGATACTCTCAGCTCTGCTGGTGGGACTTAATGTAATTATGGGGGGAAGCTTCTGGGGGCGCCTGGCACCCTACAGGCCCCCGAAGCTACCTCGGCTCCCACGTGGCCCCTTTCCAACCCCGTACCCTGACCAGGCTCACGCGTGACAGGCACCACTGGAACACAGGTCCCCTGATTTCTACCCGCCGTGCCCCCTCTGCAGGCCACCCACATACAAATCACAGCCCCAGCCATGAAACCAGTGAATCATGAGGGTCACCCAGAAGGGGGACAGGGAGACGGACAGAAATAGCCGTGGGGCGGGGCCCGCACGCCATCGCCACCGCAGGACTGTCCACAGCTGAGCTTCTGATTCCAGCCCCACCAGAACCATCTTGTTGGAAATCACCGAGATGGCCCAAGGTCACCGGCGCCGCGTGCAGCTGCCCCCCGGCCCAGGCTCCGTGCGAGACACCCGCCGTGAGCGCCTTTGTCGTCACGTTCCCGGCGCTCACGATGGCGCACCAGGCTTTGCGAGTCTGTCCTGGGAAGGTGAGCTCGGGGAGGGCCTGACTGTGTTAGAACTGGGGGCAGGACAGCTCTTGCCACAGTGCTCGGCGTCTGACTCCCCTCACCCCTCCCCACTCCCGGGAAGAAGGGGGCGCGACAGTGTCCCCGCTCGCAAACCACTGACCACACCCGAGGACACCATCCAGGCCGTGGCCGCCACGTTTCGAGCTGGCGGCCCACCTCAGAAAAGCAACCTCACCTGGAGCTAAGGCCTGAGGGGGACAGCTCAGCCGTAGCAGCAAGGGCCTGCGCGGGTGAATGCTGCTCTCTGTCCTCTCACTGACGGCAGGCGACGGCGCCGGGACACCAGGAGTGGGCGTCATGCCAGCTGTGGGCTCACTCCTGGGCTGCGCGATCCCAGAGGCGCCGGATCTGCCGGGAGCCAGAGCGAGGTGAAACGGAGGCTCCAAGCTGCAGCCGCTTCCCCGGGGCCCTTCTGGAAAAGCACTTGGGTACCCACCCCCCCAGCTGGGCCCACAGACGCCTCGAGGCTTGAGGAGAAAGGAGACGGGTCCCTCAAGCCAAGCTGGCCTGAGAAGGCTATTTGGGAAGGGTGCGGTGAGGGGCAACATGAAAGGGGTTTGGGGATGAGAATGTCCTGTAGGTACAGGACCACCCAGAATGAAGCACGGGGTCGTCCGAAGTCGGGGTCCCCAGAGGCAGAGCCTGAGGCAGGGATGTGTCTGTGGCTCTATGTCCGGGGAGCACAGCCCGCAGAAGAGGGGTGAGGGGACAGCGGGGGCAGGGGCAGGAGGGGGCCTCTGCTGGAGTGCGCCCTCAGCCCCATCCCACAGGAGCTCTGGAGCCCGAACGGCACCAGAGTGGGTTCCAACTGGAAGCGAGCGGAGGGGACATTTTATATCCTCACACCCCTCAGGCAACAGCTGCAGGCTGCCCGGGGGGCGGGGGTAGGGCTGGGGTCACACCCCTCCCCCACAGCGACTCCTGGGTGGCCACGGGCGCTCACAGCCCAGGGAGTCAGCACCCGCTCACAGTGGGGAGCTGGGTGGGCACCATCGGCGCCCAAGGGACCGCCTCGCAGCGGGTGGGTCTTGGAGAGGCGGCCGTGGGGACAGTCGCGGGGAGGGCACTGTGCTGTGAGCAGGGAAGGGCATCGGACCAGGGCCCATGTGGCCACAGGGCACGACTCACTCACACCACCGGGAAAGGGCCCGCAAGTTCGTTCCTAAGACAGCCTGTGTGTTAGCACTATTTGTTAAAATGCTGTTGTCTCTCCATTTGAGAGGAATACTCTGAATTGCCTCGGGCATCGTGAGAGCAGGCTCATCTCCCTCGGTGGCCAAGCGCTGAATGAGCAATCTGGGATGCTACCAAAAATCTTGAGCCGAATGTTAAACACGGCGGGAGAGAAAAATATATCTGCTTTCAAAACACCTTTCCCCAGGGTGTGAGAAACACCGCTCACGCCTTCAGCGGCGATGAGCGTTTCCAAGTGCTTACTGGACCTTCTTCCTGACAACATCTTGCCCGAATTCCACCTCAGAAGCGAGTATCTGTGCTAATGCATCTACAGTGTTTTCAAGTTACAAGTCCATTTACTAAAAACCGGCTTCGGGTTAAACCACAGCGTAACTGCAGAAACAGGACTGTGTCAGCTTCCACCGGTCAGGGCGTGCTTCTCGAGCCCTCCTCAGGGGCAGCTGAGCTCCCCTCCCAGCCCTGCCCACCCTCTCTCCCTCCTGCCCGGTGACCCTGCCCGTGGGCCCCAGGTCACCCCAGCCCAGAAGGCTCTGCTTATTCTCTAGAGGGCGCCTTCCCGGACACCTGACTCATGTCCACCCACCCCCTGCCACCTTCTGAAACAGTCCCCAGTTTTCATTGAGTCCCCCTCACCTCCCCAAGGGCTTCAGAGGCAACAGCCAACTTCCCCCTCTTCCAGGATGGGCCTGATGGGTCACAAGGTAGGACTCCCCGGGCCCTGCACACCCTGGCCCAGGGACTGCTGTGGGCAGCTGAGTCAACAGTCCCGCTCACAGTTAGACTCAGGGGGTAGCCAGGGAGCCGCGTGGAGATTTGTCAGGGAAGATACTTCTAGCTCTCAAGAGAGAGACTGGGTGTGGGCTCATGGAGGGCAGTGTGGGAACACGGCAGACGCATGTCAGCCTGAAGGCGAGGCCACCCAGAGAGGACAGCGCAGCAGATCCAGCTGCAAGGTGCTATGGAGGGAAGCAGCCGCTGGTGGGGCTGGTGGCCAAGAATCCATGCTCCAGCCAACATATTTCCCCTTGTGGAGGCCAGTCCAGGTCAGCGTTTCTGTCACTTCAAAATAACTCAAAATGTCACTTCCTCCAGGAAGCCACTTCTGATTGCCATTCCTAGTCCCCTCAATAAACTGGAACTCTCTCATTTCCAAACTTTCAGGTCACAATATCCATGGCCTTTTACTATCAGATCTCTTCCTATCTTCTGCTCTCTTACTGATCTACAGGTCAGACCCCTTTCTGACCCAACTCTTCATGGGTGGATCCTCTTCAGGTCCATCTCTGAATCCCAGTCTCCCTAGCCCAGGTGTTTGGAGAGCATGGCATGCATCTGCTGAACCAATGAACAAATAAGAAGGTACTAAACTTAAGACAATTCTGTTAATTTTTATAAGAACTCAAGAACTCGATGGTGAACAGATACTTGCCATTTCAATCGTGATTCTAATTTTTACAGTTGGGAAATATAATTCAATTTGTGGTAAAACATAAAATGTTGCACCTGCTCCCTCCAACGTTATAGATACCTGCCACTTAGCACTTATAACAAGCCAATCTGTGGTTGGTTTTATCAGGAGGATAGGTGGCTGAGGCTCACATTTACCTGGTTACTCACTGTATGGATGCTAGTCATTTTCTTTAATCCTGACTGCCAAGGGGGATTTATTTCCCGCACTTTAGAGACAAGAGAACAGACACTCAGGGGGGTTGAATGACTCACTTCCCCAGGATCGCATAGCTCCTCCATGAGGTGTGTGCATTTTCATAGCCCAGGACTGACTCCCCAGTCAGAATCTGTCACTGCCTACTACCATCTCCCTGGCTGGGGGACAAGACCACGGGCTCCCAATCCTCGGGACCTCAAGGATGTCAACCCAGGGAGCATCCCTAGCCTTTGTTTCCGATCCAAACCAGTAGGTACGAGGTAGACTTTGGGAGCTCTCATTCTTCTTGTTCCTTTGTCCATAAGCACCGACAGAAAGATGAGGCCCAGGGATCATCCATCACCTCTGTCCTCCCAGAGAACACCTGTTTGGTCTTAGGGTCAAATTCATACCTAAGTGACTGTCCTCACAGGAGTGGGGATTATATTCAAGCTACTACATTTAGCCAATGTCTTTATTTAGCCCAATGTACTTTAAGTCCTGGTACTTCTTTTGTTAATTAGTGCAACACACTTCGGAGCACCTACTCTATGCCTGACTGTGGAGCTCTGGGGAAACAAAAGAGAAAGATATCGGCTGCCTGGGTGTCACCTTCTACAGCGTGAGCAAATTATGCTGAGAAGAGGTGACTCCCACACCAGGTGTAGGGAGAAGAGCTAGAGGAGCCAGATGGAGGCAGGGAGACTTTTGCCTGGGGTGATGGGGGAGGTCTCACAGAGGCCACCAATCTGCAGTGGGTTTTAAGGGATGTATGAGAGTTTGCCTGGAAAGCCCTTTTCTTTTCATACAGAGAAAAACCGAAGTCTTTATCCATTTCAATATTCAACAAATACTGATTGACAGCCCTATGTCCATAAAAGCAAAATCGAGTATTTGCAACTAAAAACACCTACGAACTGGTTATAGAGTGGACCTCAGTAAATAGCTGAATGACGCAACCAGAGCCCACAGCCTAAATGGCCTGGAAGTTTTTCCACCTGAGGACAGTGTGGTATGCAGAAGAACTCCACATCATATCGAACACGGAAGGGAGCTCACAAGGAGGGATGAGCTGCATCTGTATAGTTAGCACACACACGGGACACTGGAAAGGTACAAAAGGGTATGTGAGAAAAATCAGGCCTCCTTTGTCACTGGGGCCCGACGGGCTCCCCTTCCCCAGGGAGCTGCCGCGGCCAATCCCGGGGTCAACTTTCCCTTGTCACCGGTTTATTTCACCTGAAGGTTGGATCCTTAGAGGGAAAGGCACTTGTCCAGTGCGCACACAGTGCTCCTTTAATTTGCCACGCTTAAAGTTCACCACCAATCTTTCAAATAAACTGCCCAGAAAACTTGGATGAAAGCCCCTCAGTGCGCCTGGACCCGTTTCTCAGGCTCCCTCCAGAAACAAGATTCACAGTGACCCCAAGCTCATGCCCAAGCTGCACCTGCGTGACAATCGATGACCCATGGTCACAGACAAGAAGCAGGCCATTTCGCCAGGGCCATGTGGCCTCCGGGGACTGTCCATGGGCCTCCGGGGGGCGGCCTACTCCACCCCCACCAAGCGGCACCACAAAGCGGGGCGCTCGCCCCGACCCCGCGGCCCCCCCCACCCCGCGCCGCCATCCCAGCTCCGCTCCCGGAGGGGGATACAGTGGCCCCAGGGAGCCGGGGCGTGGGGGAGGGGGTCAGCGTCTCCAGCCGGTCCCCAGGGGCCGGAGGACCGGTGTCTGGCCCGCCGACATCCCGCCGGGCCCGCGCCCCACCCCCCGCCCGCGCCGCTGGCGGACGGACAGAGCGACCGACCGACGCGCGACCGCTGCGGCGGCGCCCCCGCTCGCCCGCCGCCCGCCGGCCGCCCACCTCGCGCGCGATCTGGTTCAGCGCGTCGTCCTCTGCCGTCAGCCGCTCCCGGTTGGGGAGCCGCTTGCGCCCCGAGCCCTGCGTGCCCATGTCCATCCGCCGCGCCGCCCGCCGCTCCCGCCGCTCGCGCCCCTCTCGGGCCGGCCCCGGCCCCGCTCCGCCCCTCCCTCCGCCGCGGCGTCATGGCGTCAGCGGGCGCGGGCCGGGGACGCGGGGACACGCCGGAGGGTGGAGGGGACACGGGGGCTGGGGCGCGGGGATACGTCGGAGCGGGAGACGCGGGGCCGGGGCGCCGGGGACACGCAGGAGAGGGGGGACGCGGGGGCCGGGGGCGCGGCGACACGCCGGGGCAGAGGGGACACAGGGGCCGGGGCAGGGGGACATGTCGGAGCAGGGGGGACACGGGTGCTGGGGCGCCGGGGACCTGCGGGGACTCCAGAAGATGTGGACAGGGGCGCGGGGACGTCTGAGGAGGGGACACGAGGACCTGGCACCGGGGACCTGCGGGGACGCCAGGGCTGGGGGCGCGGGGACGCCAGGTGGGACTGGGCCTGGGACGCTCGGAGACGCCAAACGTGGAGACAGCGGGAGGTTTGGGATGGCTGGGGGTTGATGGCACAAGGACACGGAGGTGACGGGGGGCTGCGGGAGCAGGTGGGTAGAGGGGCCGAGGGACCGCGGAGGGTTCAGAGGCGCCGGGAGGCCTGGGGGCCGGAGCGGCGGCACTGGAGGGTGAGCCCCGCGGGTGGTCGTGGACCACCGGCTCCAGGCAGTGGCTGCCGGTGGAGCTGGGACCTCTGCCGGGGCGCTGGAAGGCTCCTGGGAATTGGCGTTGCAGAGAAGGGTTTGCAGGGGGGAGTGAGTGCAAGGATGTGGCTAGGATGGGCGCCCCCCCATGAGTTGGAGTCAGGCAGTTGCAGATGGGGTCAGAGGCAAACTCTGGGGTCAGGCCCAGGGCCATTCAGATCCACTCACAGCTACCAGACTGTGACCTTGGCCAGCCTTCTGAGCTTCATAGCATGTTCAGAATCATCGTGTAGATGCATGCGTTTCCTTCTTCACTTGCATGTCCTCTGTGACTTACCACTTCACTCCTGGGTCTCCAGCTGTTGAAGAAGGAATGAATTTACCTGAGCTTTACCTTCTACACTCTAAAAGTGGATTTTAAAATAAATTAGAGAATCAAATAAGGTTTACAAAGCCATTGCCTTCTTGGCCACAGTAATGATGCAAGTAACTGTTAGCTGTCACTACTGAATTAGAAAAGAGGAAAGATGCTTGTCCCAAAGTTACTGGGATGTTTGGATGTTTGGGGTGCGGGGAGATCTTTAATGGGGCTGGGGAAGAATGGGAGGGAGGTGGCCATACTGAAGTCACTTGTATCCCTCTCCCACCCCCACCAGAGCCCCACAGGTAAGTATACGGAACATTCTGGTATATTTCTAACCAAGTGACTGTGACCAGGTTGGTTTGGATTCTTAGGAAGTAACTAGGAAGCTGGATGAAGCAGGGAACAGAAAGGGGACTCTGCAGTAGCAGGGAAAGTTGATGAGGTTTTATTGCTTGGGAAAGCCAGTGAGAGGACATGGCGGGGTGGGGGTGGGGGGTTGGAGCCGATCCAGGTGCTCAGCACACCTGAGCGGACTTCAGTGCAGTGGGTGGAGCAGGCAGACAAGGCGGGTGTTAGGGCTGTGACCTTGTTCATTACCATATTCCCAGAGCTTGCACACACCTGACGCATTGTAGCACTGAGGAAATGTCTGTGGATTGAATCTCCTGCGCCATATTACACCACTTAGGACCCATACCCCTTGGATGACATAATCCTGGCTGGAGGAAATCATCTCTAGCTCTGCCTCTAGCCTTACTGGAGGTGGCTCACCACTCCCCTAGACCATGACGCATTGCGGTGACTCTATGTCTTTGCTCAGGCTGGTTCTCATTCCCATTACTTCACTCATTCATTCACCCACACCTGCTACCTGGCAGGTGCTATGCTGGAGACTGGGGCATAACCGTAAAGGACATAGACATAGCCGCTGCTGTCCCAGGACTTCTCTGAGATACCTAGAACTCCTCTTCTCAAGCCCCATTAAAGCCTCCTACATCTCCTTTCTAGAGGAAGCCTCCCCAACTCCCCAAGGCTGCCCTTCCTTCCCTCACCGTTCTTCATCAGAACTTTGAGCCACTTTTTATTCCAGCACTTAAATTCTTCCGTAGCGGTCTATTGACACGAGAGGGGCAGGGACAGACCCTGTCTCACTCATCCTTCTGTCCTCACTGGGGATTGGATGTGCTGCTACTTCATCATAATGGGAACGTATGGTCGAACTTGGGAACCAAGTCCGGTCTCCAGCCTTCCTACTCACTGTCCCCATTGGCTTTCGTCCAGAGACAGAGGACTCACTCCCTTGGACTGGCCAGAGGTATTTCTAAACAGTCCCAGTCCCTAGGCAGTGTTCTCAGACATCGGGGTGAATTTCATCCCCCACCTCTCCTCATCTTCCCCCCTTGGGAATCGTCAGAACCAGTGTTGCTGATCCTCAGTCCTATGACCTCATGACCTCCCAGACCATAGTCCAGGTGCTTTTTCCTCCTGCCTGGCTATGTGCTCTCAGACTGGCTGGTTGTCCCTTTAGAATCAGTGTTCACCTTTTTTTTTTTTTTTTTTTTAAAGATTTTATTTATTTATTCATGAGAGATAGAGAGAGAGGCAGAGGCAGAGGGAGAAGCAGGCTCCCCGCGGAGCAGGGAGCCCGATGCGGGACTCGATCCCAGGACCCTGGGATCATGACCTGAGCTGAAGGCAGACGCTTAACCGACTGAGCCACCCAGGCGTCCCTCAGTGTTCACCTTTAAGTGGAAATACTAATGCCTGCTTTGTGGGGGTGGGTGGGGCAGTCCATGTAAAGAGGTATTTCAGGGCGTGACACACAGGTAGTTAACAAATGGTCCCTCCAGATCCTGGCCCCAAAGACCTGGGTCCAGAATGAATGGTGGGTTGCCGCTCCTGCTGGGCTTGGCGGGGCAGGGGGGCAGAGACATTAGGCCACTTTGTGGTCTCCCCTGTTCTCGTGGTGCCCCTTGGAGGGAGGTAGAAAGCTACGAGATCTCATCCAATCAGGCTGAGCCCCAGGTTCATCAAGAAGCTGAAACTTTCTCAGCCCTGGACCCTCAGCCTCACCTGCATGGTAATCTGGGGACCTAGTTCTACCTAGAAGAATTCTCCATGGTTGGGCCACTACCACCACCGAACCCCTCCCATGCAGCCCTTTTCTTATGTTCCTACTCCAGGTGCTTACACTACCCATGAGGGGTTATTTCAGAGCAGGAGAGAGAGAACATGCACTACAGTCCCATGTCCAGGTGGAGAGAATCAGTATATTCATCTCCAAGCCCGGTGCAAAGGCCCTTCACGAAGAAATGGATGCCATGTTCAGGAAAGGTCCATGACAAAGTGGTGGTAGCCAGGGCAACTTTGGTGAGGGGCATCCCACAGTGGAGCCCACATGGCATTTCCATCCGCACAGTGTTCCCTTTGTTTGGGAACCTCATTAGGCAAGCCTGTGGGCTGGCTGCAGGAAGAAGGTAGTGAGCACCTCTGGGGGCGTCATCCAGCCTGCAGGCCCTCTGTGGGAGGTCACGTGGGCTGGGAGGTGACTCACTCGGGTCCATTGAGCAAGACTTGCTTGCAGTTCTGCCCCAAATTTCTTTGACTTGTATTCTGGCCTTGCTCTTCCAATGAACGTGAGATGGCATGACCTCACTTGGAGGACAGCTAGAGAAAGGCTGGGGAGAATTACAGCCCCTCACAGGGATGACTTGAAAGACAGTGGACAGAACGTGGAGCCGCAGTCATGCTCGGAACAGGCTAGCTGAGGTCAGAATCTACACGTCCTATGCTTGGGAGGTGACTGGCTGGTCTCCAGGGACCAGCTGGCCTTTGTTTCCTCACTTAGCAGCTCATACACAGCATATCCGAAGTAGAACATTGGACCAATACCCCCTTCTAACCCAGTCTTGCCATTTCCAGCTACTTTTTCATGTCTCTTGGGGTTGAAACTTTAGAATCATCTTGGACTCCTATTTCTCCCCTAAGCTCAGATTTATTCTTTCCTTCCTCTCTAGCTGATCCTTTCCATCCCCCTTCAGCGTCTCTGCTGACACTTGACTGTCTGTACCTGGCTCACCTTATCACACCTGTGGATTACTTGCTGTGAATCATTTCTTGGACTTGGGGTCTCTGGGGTGGTGCACACAAGACAATCCATTGAAGCACAGAAAGAGTAGTATACTAGAACTTCTATAAATATGTATTTTAAACTAAAAATAAAAACGCTATATGCCAAATATTAGTTTGATATTGTGGCCCCATAATTTGATATGAGGCCCTAAATATTAATATTTGATACATAACCTCACTTGAAGTGGCCTCATGTCACATCATGATGATACACAAAGTATTCCCAGGTCCCAGTAGTGGCATTCTCTCTCATGAGCTCATTTTCAGAGTATTTTAATGTATTTGAATTAGCAAGTTTAAATGGATTTATGGATTACACAACCTAGTTTTAACTAAAACTCAGAGAGTAAACCAATGGCTTCAAAGGATTTAAACAATTCTTAAAAAAAATAATTCTCCCAAATCACAAACAGGAAAACGAGATACAGATTTCTTAATCCAAGTAGAAGTTGTTCATTGACCGCAGTATAAGGTTATTAGATCTGATGAGAACAGTTAGTAATTATTAGAAACAGTGAAACTTGAATTTACATTTCATATCATTAATGATTAACTTCATTTTAAGTGGATATTGTTCCTTGATTTACTAACCAATGGTGGTAGATTATGAAGATAATTTATATATAAATCAATATATAAATATTTACAGGGGTATTTAAAAATATTTAGTGATTGAGTTCATGGTAATAAAAAAGTCTGGGTTCTAGACCAGTAAGTCTTAAATGTGGGGGGATTATGAACTCCTTTGAGAATCTGATGAAAGCTGGATTCCTCTCCCCACTCCCCACAAAAAGGCATGTGAACAGGAAATTTGAATATGATTTTAAAGGATGATACTTTGAAATTTTCCTGAGTCATTTGACTCCCATTCCATTATCCCCATTCAAGCCTTTCTACTTACTAGGCAGAATCATCTTCCAAAATATCCTTTTGTCATGTTGCACTCTTTAGACTCTAGGACAGCTCCCTAGTGGCTAGGATGGCAGTTCTGGAGCATCCCAGTGGGTGTGACATGTGTCACCGGTGAAGTCGGACTAATGACAGTTGAAATGCTGAAGTTCGTGAAATTATTTGCTCTAAGTGATATTACCATAGTCATATCATCCCCACTGAGTGCTCCCCAGTGGCAGGAATTTTGCACAAATGAGGCACTTTGGTAGGAGAACATCACACCTGGTGTGATGCCATGTGTGTCTCCGGGGAGGAAGCTGAGGGTGGCTGTCCTCCTGCACACAGTGTCAGCTCCTTGCCAGCCCCTTGGAGCAGCTCTGCCAGGACAGCATTCCTGAGACCTGGGACCACGGTTGCCTTTTCATACACCAGAGAGCCTTGTTCAGGGTCAAGGACCCATGGGTGCTCCAAAAATGTTTGTGGCTTGATGGTATAAAGAGCCATTTCATAAGATGCCATATGAAAGAGGATGTGAAAACCAATTTCCCTTTAACTTGTGGAGGAGAAATGCTGCAGAGACTTAACTGACAAGCAATGGAATAAATTTTCCCCTAGCATGGGATTTATTAACTATACTTCAGGTGGTTTTAAACATAGGGGTCAGAGGACTTTTAGATTCCAGCAATGGAGATGAAGCTTGTATCAAGCTAACCTTCCTGCCAACAACAATTACAAACCCCAAACAAAATATAAAGAAGAGCCATTCTCAGGCACTGGAGAGTCATCAAAGCAGCTAGACATTGGAGTGGCTATAACTTGTAGAGTAAAGGAAGTAAAAGAAGTGACAATACTCCCCCAGAGGACATTCTCGGGCTTCAGGGTACCCTGGGGATAGAACTGAAGGCGACTGGACAGAGGAGCTAGATGTTAGGGATTGGGAGGCTAAAGTACAGCTGGGAATTTAGTGAGGAAGTCCCAGAGAAGGGGGCTGCATCGAGGACTGAGCTTCAGGATCTACGTACTAACTTATTCAGAACCCATAGCTGAGTCCTGAAGTAGGTGTGTGAGGTGATCTTCCAAGGCACTCAGAAGAAAGCAACAGCTGGGTTGAGCAGAGGTTCTAGCAGCTGCTTACTGCTAGGGAGATGAAGCAGGAATTCAAGTCCAACTGAATTAGAGGGATGTGTAAACACTTTAAACCTTTCACTGAAACTCCAGAAGGACTACCCCTTAACAGTAAGACCACATTCAAGGACTAAGTGTTATGTCTGGAAAATCAAAATACACTTCCTGGAGCAAAGCCTAGAACTGAGTCTCAGCAAATCAAGGTGACTCGGGATCAAGGTAACTGCCTGCTAGAACCAAAGTCAGCACTCTTCAAAAGAAGATAATAGAATCCAGAGTCGCTGGCAGGTACTGCCCACTGTGTCTAGCACAAATAAAGAGTTTCTAGCAAGAAAATGTGACGCAAGAGGAAAACTAACCAGTCAGGAGAGACTTATGGGTGGCTCAGGTGATGAGATTAGCAGATGAGTAATATAAAATAACAGAAAAATGGGAATAATGGATGAAGTGAGAGGGAATCTCAGGAAGGATTTGGGAACTCTAACAATGAACCAAATAGAAATTGTAGGACCGGAAAATATAATATTTGCAATTAAAAACTCATTGAATCATGTGAATTGATTGGATAATGTTGAAGAAAAGCTACTAAACTGAAGGAATGGTCAATAAAATTACCCAAACTGAGGGACAGAAAGAAAAAACATTAAAAATAGCTCTCAAACAACCAGGTCCCAGGGATTCAGGCCACCACAGTGGTCAACTGACTTTGGACAAAGACACCAAGATAATTTAATGGAGAAAGGAAAGTCTTTTTTTTAAGTAAATGGGGCTGGAACAACTGGGAATCCATAGGCAAAATACAGCTTGACCCTCACCTCACAGCAAACACAATAATTAAATCACAGTAGATTTTAGGCCTAGCCCTAAAAGCTAATGCTATAAAATTTCTAGGAGAAAAATGGAGGAGAGTATCTTTGAGACCTTGGTGTAGGCAAACATTTCTTAGATAGTGTACACTAATCATCAAGTACAAAATTGATAAATTGGATTTCATCAAAATTAAACATTCCTGCTTATTTAAAAATTCGATTATGAAAATGAAAAACAAGCCACAGTCCAGGAGAACATATCCAGAATGCATAGATGTGACAAAGCACTTCTATCCAGAATATATAAAGACCTCCTACAAATCAATAAGAAAAATATAGATAAGTCCTTTAAATGATAGGCAAGAATTGTGGAAGACAGTATGGAAGTTTATCAGAAAATTAAAAATAGAACTACCCTGTGATTGAGGAGTTGCACTACTGGGTATTTACCCCAAAAATATGAAGACAATAATTCAAAGGGATACATGCACCCCTATGTTTATTGCAGCATTATTTACAATACCTAAACTATGGAAGCGGCCCAGTGTCCATGGATAGATGAATGGATAAAGTAGATGTGGTATATACATACAATGGAATATTATTCAGCCATTAAAAAAGAATGAAATCTTGCCATTTGCGATAACATGGATGGAGCTAGAGAGTATAATGCTAAGTGAAATAGGTCAGTCAGAGAAAGACAAATACTGTATGATTTCACTCATATGTGGAATTTAAGAAACAAAACAAATGAGCAAAGGAAAAAAATAAAAGAGAGACAAACCAAGAAACAGACTCTTAACTCTAGAGAACACACTGATGGTTACCGGAGGGGAGGTGGGTGGAGGGATGGGTGAAAGAGGAGATGGGGATTAAAGAGTATACTTATCTCGATGAAAAAACTAAAATGAAATGATTAAAATAAATAAATAAAAAATGGGAAAGAGATTTGTAGGCTTACACAGACCCCTTGTATAAGGACACACACAAATGCCCAAAAACTAACTGGAGAGGTGCTCAGCATCCTTATCATCAAGGATAGGCGAACTAAAACCGAGTCACACTCCACTTCACACCCGCTGGAATGTCTGCAGTGGAAAAGACTGGCAAGAGCAGGTGTGGCTGAGGATGTCGAGCACATGGGACTCGCAGACATTGTTGGTGGGAGGGTAAATTGTGTAGCCACTTTGGAATGCTGTTCTTAGAAGCATACCCACCTTGTGATCTGGTCACGCAACTCTCGGTGTTTACCCAAGGGAAGTGAAAACATGTCCACAAGAAGATGTGTACGAGAATATTCCTAGTAGTCAAAGCTGAAAACCATCCCAGTGTCCATCAACACGGGAATGGATAAGCACGTTGTAGGGACAGAGGTGGTACACTCAGCAGCAGAAGCTCACAAAGCGTATAGACAGTACGGTGGATGAATCTCTGAAACACTCTGTTGAGTGAAAGAAGCCAGACACGAAACACTGACCGATTCCATTTCTATGAAATTCTAAACCAGGCAACACTACACTATGGTGATACAAGTCAGAGTAGTGATTGCTTTCTGCGGGGGAGAGGGTGGGATGACTACAGAGCGGCACGAGGGAACTTTTGGGGGTGATGGCACTGTTGTGGACCTGCAGTGAGGGGGCTGCTGCATAGGGTGACCAACCATCCAGGTTCATGGGGAGTAGGGGCTTCCCGAGATGTCAGACTTTCAGTTTTAAAACAGGGAGAATCCCAGAAAAGCTGAAACCAGTTGGTCCCTCCACATGACACGCAGGGATGCATTTGTCATAAAAGTTTTGCATGCACACCTACCTGCATGTGGAGGGACATCTACACTTAAAACCCATGTATCTTGTTACGTGTAAGTTATACTTCAATACAAAAGAGTGTTTTAGGGGAGGCTGGGTGGCTCAGTCGGTTAAGCCTCCCACTCTTGGTTCCAGCTCAGGTCAGGATCTTGGGATCCTGGGATCGAGCCCCCGGGAGCTCGGTGCGATCAGCTTGGAGTTGGCTTCTCTGCCTCCCTCTCCCTCTGCCCCTCCCCCCACGCACTCTCTAAACTAAATAGATGAATTTAAAAAAAAAAAAGTGTTTTAAAAGGGAAAACAACCAGACTAATGAAAACAGAAGCCGACCACAGAAGAGAGCATTTGCCTTTTAGGCATCAAATCAAACTCAGTTTTAATGTAATGGCTTGGAAGGGACCATAACTTAAGGGGCTGCCCAGCACATCACCTGTATACATCGCTTCCTCCAGGACATGGGGATGTTGGATAAACAAAGGGACAGTTGGTGTTCAGCGTATTCGATACCTGTCTTTTGGGAGAGTTTAGCAGGTTGGGATAGTTCCATCAACTTCCTTCCTATCATTTGTTGTGGGGTCTCAGATACTCCCAGCATACAGTTTTCCTGCAGAAGGACCCCTGGTAACATCAGGACCCCAAGATAAGCAGGTGATTTGCCCACAGTGCAGGTTGGCTTGTTTTGCTTGCGGTGAAAAGAATCTCGAAGCTCACCCCCGCCCCCACCCAACCCCCGGCCAATTAATCCCTGTAAGCTTTTCCAGACTCAGGCAGGCCAGGGTATTCTGGGCTGTATTTGGATTTGCTGTTGTTTTCTGTTTGGTACTTGCCTGGGTGACCTTAGGTGCAGGCTGGTCCCTGTGTGATCCGGTGGTTTGCATACATGCCCGCACATCTGGGGACGCGTTCTGAGGGGGGATGTCACAGTGCCCTTCCCTGGCTTACATGTAGCAGTTAGCTAACCCAGCCTTTCCCCCTCTAAGTATCACTGTATTTCCCAGCAAAACACTGTCCTTATCAATTACTCACCCCCAATCCTCCAAAGCAGAAATTGAGCACAGATGTGTCAGATCTTTTTCATTATTATGGGAAGATGATTGCCATATTTTTGGCAGTGGCTTTTAAGAGCACTCCGTGTCCTCAATTTGCCAATTTTTAAACCGTACAAACATTTCACCAGGTTTTTGTTATGCTGAATAATGCTCTGAGGACCTTCTCCTGGAAAAAAAAAAAAATCACTGGAAATTTCTGCACTTGAAGATAGCACTGACCAGTTGAAAACGTTCTGGAGGGGCCCACACTCTGCCTGGTTTCTCTCTCAGCTGTAACAGTGCTCGGGGCCTGGGGCCAAGGCGAAGCCTCCTTGCCAGCACCCAATCTATTTTAGGAACATAATAGAAAAATAGTTTGCCACTTACTCATTTGCATCCTGTGCTCAAGGTGAATTCTTTATATCCATCTCCCCAGACAAAGAACAGTTTATAACATTTGCTACAAGCAGTTTAAAAAATTCAGCTTTGTTTCAAGCAGAACAAAGATTATATAGTTTTCTTCCTCAGACACATTTTTCTTACTCACAGTAAAATGTAATCACAGTGCAAGATAGGATCCTTGGAATGATCAACTGAAATAATCCCCTCCCCCCCGCCACACACACCCTGCAGACTGCCTGGCGGAGTCCTGCACTCGTATATATGCAACGAAACACCTACTGTATGCAGTGTGACCTCAGAAGAGAAGGGAAGGGAGACCCAGGTCCTGTTCTCAGTGGGCCTCAAGGGAGCAAAAGGAGCCAAAGCATGAGTCAAGTACAGAACCACCCTTCTTCAATGGAGCTTCTCCCTGGCAAATCAGGAAAGAGCACCTGGTTCATGGATGGATATGATTTTTATCCACAGGAAGAGACAGAAGCACAGGAAAGGCCAGGCAGGGAAGCTGGGCACAGAACCCTCGCTGTTCCATGGGCCTCGCGGCCATGATTTCACTGCCCTAAGAACAAAATGTTAGACCGTGAAGGGTAGGAGGTTATGCCACCCCAGAATGTGTCTCTTTGGCATGAGGGTTATTCGGAGCTGATTATTTTAAGAAACAGTAGACACAGGAGAAGCTCAGAATGTAGAGTAGCAGTCGCTCTTTTGTAAGAGAAATTTGCATGTACAGAGGCAGCTCTGGGTGCGGGGGTGTCTCCCTCTCCACCAGAGGGGAAGTTGACTCTAAACCACAAGGAACTCTGATCAGTGGAGAAGGTGCCACTCAAATTTGCACAACCTTATCCTTGCTTACTGTGCTTTTCCTGCTGACCTCCCCATAACTGGACGCCCACTCTGCCTTTTGTCTTTGGCGGAAGATGGAATTTTAGCTAGTGCCTTGGATCACCTGGGGAGTTACTCATTTTTTTCTGGTTATCTCCCATGTGTGCGTGAAGTGCACATGTTAATAAACTTCTGTTTGTTTTTCTCTTCGTTACTTTGTATTTTATTACGGGGCTCTCAGCCAAGAACTCAGAAGGGTAGAGGGAAAATTATTGTTTCTCCCCCACAACTGTCTCTGTGTCTGCTCCAGGAACACCAGTCCTGTCATTCTGAGAAAGGCACTCTGGATCCTTGCTCAGCACCAGAACTTAGCTATTGACAAAAGCCTCTGGCTGCCCTGATAGGGCAGAGAGGAGACACCGTTCCCAAGAGGAAGGAGGGTCTCTGGCCTTGGGGAGGAGAGTGGCGGTGGGAAGGGCAGGGACTGGGCTGGGGAAGGAGGGCCACCCTCCAGAACAAGCCCAGAGAAGGGGACACTTTAAGAGGTGTCTGAGAGAGGAGAGCAAAGAAGAGACAGTCCAGGTCACATATCCGCAGGTAAGCTTGAGTGCACCCCTGTTTGTATGTGTGCATGCGTGCATGTGTGTTCGAGCAGAGTACGTCATTAACTTTCTGCTTCCCAGTCTTGGGCAAGAACTTGCTTTTGTCTTTCTGGGTGGTTGATGAATGCATTGTGGGGGAAACCATCAACATGCAGGATACTTGAATTATTTCAGTTCCTAAAGGAAAGGTGTCTTTCATTCCTTCACTCACATGGCCATTTAACTCTGTGCTAGGCCTTCTTTGGGTGGGAAGCCCAACTTCTTGTTTTTTTCATTTACCCACCATGCACTTGTTCACTCACCAATTCAATAAATATTTACTGATGGTCCTCCGGGAACAAGGCAGGTGGGTAACCTCCTTTGGTGGAGTCCAAAGGGAAGCAAAGCCTTTTCCTGCATACTTGAAGATGCTCTTTCTCACTATTCTTTTTTTTTTCTTTCTGAGAGAGAGAGCATGAGCGAGTGAGGGAGGGAGGGGGGAGGGGAAAGGGAGAGAATCTTAAGCAGATCTCACAACCCTGAGATCATGACCTGAGCTGAAATCAGGAGTCCAATGCTTCAACTGACTGAGCTGCCCAGACGCCCCTCCCCCCCACTATTGATGGTAGCACATCTGGGGATTTTACTGTTGCCAGTCCTGGTGTAAAGAGCCTTCTGCTGTGGAATCTTACCGCAGCCTCTGCTTCCAGTTCTGCCCCCGGGAGGGTGCTTCTGCATCCTGCCATGTTCTGGGGAGGACAACCGTCTACTTAGGAGAAGAAGCCTTCACAGCAAACCCAGAGAGGAAGGAGACATGGAAGCAGATCACATACCTGCCTTCCCTTGCCTGCTTCCAAACTGGCATTTCTTCCAGTGCATCTCCTGCATTTCTGGGTTGGGGACGTGGGCACTGAGTGCTTTTGGTGATTCGGGTTGTCCTTTATGCTCCCAGAGGCTCATCATACACTATAATGGCCACATTTATTCTATTGCTGGTGTGAATAATTTAATTTATAGTACTCTAATTTTTTGAAGTTTTCTTTGGCCTTCTCAGTACACAGTAGGCTCCCGGGGGCATTTCTTTGTGGCTCCAAGCTCTCTGGCACAGTTCCGGGGGCACGAGAAGGTTTTTGATAAATACTTAATGAGGGATAAGTTTTGAGATCTCTTATGCAAGAAGAATGTTGTGCTCACTCCATTCTGTGTTGGTCAGACTGCTTTTGGGGGTTTGGTCTAGTTCTGTGAGTAAATTTATGTGGGGTATTGACGAAGTGTCCAGAAGGGCAACTGGGGGAGGGGGATTTGGCGATGTGAAGAAGCTGAGCAGAGTGAAGATTGTGAAGGCCGAGTAGCAGCTGTGGGTGCAGGTCGCTAATGCAAAATGAGGAAGGATTTTCTCAGTGTTAGACCCTAAGGGGCACAAGGAGCCTCTGGGCAGAAGGCACTGTCCAAGAGAGGCCCAAGGAGGGGCTAGCATCAGGTCGGGTGGTATCCTCCCACCTGTGTTTCCTTACCACTAGTTCCAGGCATAATAATAAGCAGTTCATGAAAAATGCACTTAGGATCCAGCAACTTTGGGAAATGCTGGTTTAAATCAGGTTAAAACACCCCCACGGGACTTCTCAGTCTCCTCTAAGTGCAAATTGTGGGCATTGACTCTCCAAGAAGGGATTGCATGGAATGGTCATTCTAAACACAACTGGCCACAGAGCCCTTGTCCTGGAATCATATCACACAGGTCTAGAATACACAGAGCCCACTTTTGGAGATAAGAGTATGGGTCTGTCGGACCAGACATGGGTCAAGGACTTTTCCATTTGCCAGACTGCAGCAGAGTGACTCAGCCACCAAGCTGGGTGCCCTACTTAGAGCTTTCTGTAGCTGCCTTAGTCCATCCGGGCTGCTATCGTAGAATGCCATGGATGGGGTGGCTTACAAACAACAGATCTTTATTTCTCACAGTTCTGGAGGCTACCAAGTCCAAGATCAAGGTGCTGGCAGATTTGGTGTCCAGTGGAGGCCCACTTCCCGGTTCAGGGACTTGCTGTGTCCTCACATGGTGAAAGGGAGGAGAGATCTCTCCGGGGTTCCTTGTACAAGGGCACTAATCCTACTCATGACAATTCTGCCCTCATAGCCTACTCCCCTGCTAAAGGCCCCACCTCCTAATACCATCAGAGAAGGGTGGGGGTGGGGTGGATGGTGGGCTTAGGTTTCAGCAGGTGGATTTTGCAGGGACACATCAGGGGTTTCAGCACAGCCATCGATGTCTTTCCTCTCTGGAATCAGAATGCATTTTAGGTACATTTGCCCTGATAAATTGAAACAATATAAAACCAGATTGGTTGTCACGTTTTAGAGTTTGTGGGCCATGCACAGCATGAGTAATAATTATTACGTGATCATCGTTAAAGTAAAGCCATCACTCTGGGGGTTGTCTGCCCTGCTCCAAGGAACCCCCTTTCTCTTTTTTTTTTTTTAAGGAACCTCCTTTCTGCTCAGATGTTTGTTCATGTTCATGTTTGTTCATGTTCATCGACTGGACAGTCAATGGGCCATGGGTATGTGAGTTTGGGGTGGGGACAGAGTGACTGACAGCCAGGCAGGGCTGATCCCTCATCCATCCCAGAGCTGAGGGTTGCTGTGAGCAAGGAGAGGTAGAAAAGCAGGTTCCAGGCTCGCTGTCCTGGGCTTCAAAGAGCAACCTCAGGAGATGGCTAATAACATCCCTTCTATTCCTGGTAGCTTGAGTTAATTTAGTAACTTGCCGCTAAAAGAATGTTTTCAAAATACACTGGAGACTGCCAGGGAGCATTGGTCCCCTGCCCCTCCCTGGCTTCCGGTGGTTTGCTGTAATCTTTGGCATTCTCTGGCTTGTAGAAGCATCCCCTCCATCTTGGCCTAACTTCCCCTTCTTGTAAGGACACCTGTCACACTGGATTAGGTCCCACTGTGATGACCTCACTTCAGCCTGATGACCACTGTTTGCCTCTATGTCCAAATGAGGTCTCATGCTGAGGTACTGGGCATTAGAATTTCAACATATGAATTCTGGGGGGACACAATCCAACTCATAAGACCTTGGATGCCATAAATATTCATGAGAAGGTCAGTCAACGTGCTTTCCAGTAGGTCTGTCTCTGTGGGACCTGGGGCAGGTCTCTGACTTCTCTGAGCTTCAGTTCTTGTACTTATAAAAGATGAATAAAGCCAGGCTTAGGCCACGGGAGGTTGTGAGCAGTCTAAGATTGGGTAGGTACCAGCCCCAGCCCAGAGCCTGGAATGACATGAAGCAGTTGTGGGGGGGTGGGGTGCGGGGGTGGGTGCGGATCTTGGCTCTGGGAGGAAGGGACTTACTCTGGTTGAGATCCGTGTTGATATACTTTCCTCTGAGGGCCTCCCCATTGTGCTCAGGGTAAGGCAGCTAGAACTGATAAGTCTGAGGAGTCAGAAAATAAAGTTCAAGCTGCCAGACTGGCTACAAAATAAGGGGCAACATCTTAGTTTACTGAGAGTTTTTGTCATGGAAGTGTGTTGGAGTTTGTAAATGCTTCTTCTGCATCTATTGACATGATCATGTGATTTTTCTTTTTCAGCCTCTTAATGTAAAGGAATACATTAACTGATTTTTGAATGTTGAACTATCGTTGCATACCTGGGATAAATCTCCCTTGGTTGTGGTTGAATGACTCTTTTTATAAATTGTTGGATTTGATTTGATAATATTTGTTGAGAATTTTTGCTTCTGTTCATAAAAGATATTAGTCTCTAGTTTTCTTATAATGTCTTTGCTTTTGGTATTAGGGTAAAGCTGGCCTCATAGAAAGAGTTAAGAAGTAGTCCCTCTACTTCTGTTCTCTGAAATAGATTGTAGAGAATTGGTATGATTTCTTCTTTAAATGTTTGCTAGAATTCACTGGTGAACCCATCTGGACCTGCTCCTTTCTGTTTTGGAAGATTATTAATTATTGATTCAATTGCTTTGATAGGTCTAAGCTTTTTGAAATGATTTCTTCTTGTGTGAGTTTTGGCAAATTGTGTCTTCCCAGGAATTGGTCCATCTCATCTAGGTCATTACATTTGTGGGCATAGAGCTGTTCATAGTATTCCTTCATTATCTTTTTATTGTCCGTGGCCCTGTAGTGATGTCCCTTTCTTCATTTCCAATATCAATAATTTGTTTCCTCTCTTTTTTCTTAGCCTGGCTTATTAGTTTATTGATCTTCTCAAAGAACCAGCTTTTGGTTTCTTTGATTTTCTCTATTGATTTCCTCTTTTCAATTTCATTGATGTCTCCTCTAATTCTTAGTATTTCTTTTCTCCTGTTTACTTTGGATTTAATTTGTTCTTTTTTTTTCTAGTTTCCACAGGTGGAAGCTTAGATTATTGATTTTAGATCTTTCTCCTTTTCGAATTATGTGCATTCACCGCTATTTCCCTCTGAGCACTATTTTTGCTGAATCTGGCAAATTTTGATTGAGTGTATTTTAATTTTCGTTTAGTTCAAGACATTTTTAATTTTCCCTTTAGATTTCTTCTTTGCCTCACGTGTTATTTGGAAGCATATTGTTTAATCTCCATGTATTTGGGGATTTTCCAGTTATCTTTCTGTTACTGATTTCTAGGTTAATTTTGTTGAGCTGAGAGCAGACACTGTATGATTTCTATTCTTTTAAGTTTGTGAAGGTGTGTTTTATGGCTCAGAATGTGGTCTATCTTGGTGAATGTTCCATGTGAGCTTGAGAAGAATGTGTATTCTGCTTTTGTTGGGTGGAGGGATGGAATCTTAAAGAGAAGGAAACCACAGAGGAGAGAGCCCCCAAATACTGCATGTTGACTGTCCCCAAATCCTTAGCTGACCTCTCAACAGTGCACACACAGGTAAGACTTTGAGGAGCCCGTAGGGTGTGAAGAGCTGACAGAGCCTCAGCTTCTGCCCACTGTAGGAGAGACAGAGTTTGAAGTTTAAGTTCTGCCAAGTAGAGGAGCTTGGTAGACCCCTCAGGCTTTCCACTGAGAGCCCAGAAGGGCCTCAGTTTAGGAGCAAAGACTATGTGCCAGCACTAAGATTCACCCTAGGATTAATGGCAAACCAAAATATGTCTTACCCTACCAAGGTGTAAAACAAAGTTTCCACAGATTCATGGTGATCCACCAGTAATTTAACTGGCTGCTAGAAATAAGTCAACACTCTCCGAAGGAAAAGAATCTAGAATCTTTGCAACCCATCATTCACAATATTTAATACATACCAACAGTTCCCAGACATGAAGAAATGGGAAAATGTGAGTCATGGTCAAGAAAAAAACAAAAAACAACCAATCAATAGAAACAGACCCACAAACTAAGCAGATGTTGGAATTAGTAGACAAGGAGTTTAAAATACTCTGACAGGGGCACTTGGCTGACTCTGTCAGCAGAGCATGCGACTCTCAGTCCCAGGGTTGTGAGTTCAAGCCCCAGGTTGGGCGTGGGGCCTACTTAAAAACAAACAAACAAACAAATAGATAAAATACTCTGACAAATATGGTCAAGAATCTGTATGCAAAGAAAGATCTTTTAATAGGCAAAGAAGCATGAATTTCAGAAGAGATTTAGAAATTCTAAAAAAAGTACCCAGTAGAAATCAGAGAACTGAAAAACAGGATATAACATACTTAAGAAACCAGTAAAGGAGAAAGAAGGAAATACTACAACTACTTGATGAACTCAAAAGGAGGTGGAAAGGAAGAATAAAGAAGAGAAGGAACAAATAGGAAATGAACAGCAAGCTGGTAGACTGAAGCAGAACCAGATCCTTAATTACATCAAAGGGAAATGGACCAGACATGCTAAATTAGAAGGTAGACAGGATAAACATGTTAATAGTCAACTCTGTATGCTGTTTTGAAGACATGCACAGGAAGCATGAACATGCAGACAGGCTTGCCCACTTTGCATTTGGGGGTCTGTACCCCTTTACCTCCTCTCCAGCCCTATCCCTCACCACCCGCACTCCCAAGTCAGCCCTGGGAGGCCTGGAATCAGATGGCTGGGAGGGAAAGACCCATGGAAAGCAAGGACTGGGGAGCAAGGAGAGAAGGCAAAGTCAGAACTCCTTTAGAAGGCATGTGACGGGAAGGATGGGGAATGTGCTCATGCTCATGAGTTCGCCCCACCAAGGGCTGTGCTCAGAACATTTATTTCTAAGTGGTGTACTTGAAAGCTGAAACACATTATCCCACTGAGACGAGAAATAGGTTCTTAAGCCAGGCTACAACAGCCTAGGATTGACAGGTAGATTGTTCTATGTTTTATCAAGCATGCTAATGAAATGGTAGCTGGTGTTGCATTAAACTGGTTTGGAGGAAGTGTAAAGGTCATGATGCTCAATCTCTGGGAGCCTCTTAAGTGTCTTCATGTATCCAGTCTTCTTGTGTCTCCCATCAATTAATGTTTGGTAGCTTAATTACTTTTTATCTGGTTACTTTCTAAAAAGTCTACCCTTAATAATATTATAGCTGATGTCCTTTTGGATTTTCTAAGAATAAAATTATCCATAAATAATGACATTCATCCTTCTTTTTTATCTTAATTTCTCTCTTCCTTCCTTCCTTTCTTTCTTTCTTTTTCTTTCTTTCTTTCTTTCTTTCTTTCTTTCTTTCTTTCTTTCTTTCTTTCTTTCTTTCTTTCTTTGGTTTTGCTGTCATAATGTGTGAATAAGGATATATAATGTCATGGAAAATAATAATAAAAGGAAAATTTATACCGGGAATCCTTGTTTGGTCCCCTGTTTTTAATTAGAATACTCCTACTGCCTTTCCATTAAGTGTAATGTTAGTTTTGAATTTAAAACTAGGTCTTCCAGTCTTCAGAAATCCTTCCTTCTAACTCAGGAATTCTTCACACTGGGTTCATGGATGAATCGGTCTGATCCAGCAGTATCCTGAAATTGTGTACACAGAATTTTCTCTATGCACTTACATGTGAAGATTTGTTCAGCCCTTACTTACCCAGTGACTATTACATGCCAGGCTTTTTCCTGGCCTGTGGTTACAACAGTGAACACAACAGTTAACAAATCCTGCCCCTAGGCATTTATAGTCTAGTGGAGGAGACAGCAATAGGCAATAAGGAAAATATAAATTTTGTGAGCTGTCGTGTCATGGAGAAAAATACTGCAAAGGCCATGGGGTAGGGAGTGCTTGGGTAGGTGGGTCAGAGAAGGTCCCCTCCAGAGGGTGATATGTGAGTGGGCTCTGTTGTGGGCCGAACCGTGGCCCCCTGAATGACGTGCCCACGTCTCAACCCATGGTACATGTGACCGTGACATTATTTGGCAAAAGGGTTTTTGCAGATGTAATTGAGTTAAGTAAGGATCTGGAGATGAGATAATCCTGGATTAACCAGTGGGCCCTAAATCCAAAGCAAGTGTCTTTGTGAGAGGAGGAGGCACACAGGGGAGGCTGGGTGAGGATGAGTTTCCAGGGAGAGGAGCCTGAGTCAGGGTCGTGTGTGGCCAGAGGAGAGTAGCAGAATGAGGTCAGAGGTCACAGATGAGAGAGGCTGGCAGGGGGCAGATGACTGAGGCCTTCTGGGCCACAGTGAGGACCTGAGCTGCTGGTCTGGGTGAGATGGGGAACTTTGGGCCGAGTTTCCACCTGAGCAAATAAAATGCAAGGATAGAGGTGCCATCAACCAAGACGGGAAAGGCTGCAGGTGGAGCAAGTTTTGAGGGTAAATCAGGATGTGGAGTTTGGACTCGGTAAGCTGAGAAGCCCAGTGGGCATCGGGGGATGATGTCAGGGAGGCAGTCCGGTGCAGGACTCTGGACTTTCAGGGATGGGCTAGGAGGGAGACCCCCATCTGGGAACCGTCAGCTTTTCATGTGCCCTGCAGGGTGGTGAGAGCAGACAGAGGGTGAGGGGTGCAGGGCCAGAGGGGGATGGTGGCCCCCAGGGTGTGCAGGTCCTGGACACGAGGAGGAACCAGCAGAGGGGACCGAGGAGGAGCAGTGGCCAGAAGGTGGGTCCGAGAAACAGCAAGAGGAAAGTGCTCGCAGGGGGGCTGGTGCTCACAGGGGGGTGAGGGTGGAGGACCGGTGGTCTGGGCAGCTTGGAGGCCAAGGGATCATCGGGAGCTTTCCAGGGCCCAGGAGGTGGCCACACCCACTTGGAGCAGTGTCAGGAGAGAAGGGGAAGAGGGAGTGTGGACCCAGGCAGAGACAGCTCTAAGGGAGACATGGTGCAGGAGGGAGTCTGTCTACAATGCGGATGGGAGCACTCTACAGGAAGGAAGACTGGCTGAGGCAGGGGTGAGGGGCACAGTGAGGAATGGTGCCCTTCATGGAGGTGGGGGTGGGAGGAGACCCAGGCCTTTGTCAGGAAGGTTAGCTATCTGCCCCCAGGCAAGGAGGTGATGGGGCCTACCTCCCACCAAACCTCCCAAGGCAGGGGTGGGGGGGTGGGGGGCGGTCTCACTTAACGTCCAGGTCCGCTTAGCACCCCCTCTCTTTCCCACTGACTATAGGACTTGTACACTTGCTCTCCTTCTCTGGGCTTGTTTCCTCAATTGTAAAACAGGATAAAACAATCAGGCCTGCCCCTAATATTTGCAGGGACTGGGACAGGCATACAAAACGTCGTCCATATACCATCAATCTAAGTATTTAAAAGTTACAAATGAAGCCAAGCACACACATTGTTGAGTAAAGTATGTCCCATCCTCCTACTTTGGCAGGCATACCTTCAAAAGAATCCAGAAGCCGAGGTTTGCATTTAGAACCCTAGGGGTCCCGGGAGGGCTGGCCAGGACGTGATGGCCCAACCCCACTGGCTTCCTTTGCTCCCCACCTGCATCTGTCTCTCCCTGGGGGTGACATATGGGTGCCTGCCCAGCCACACACCCGTGCTCCAACCATGCTGCCCACCGCCGGCCTCTCGGGCACCCAGGCAGCCTCGCGTGCTTTGGGAGGGTGGACCCAGCGCAGAGGCCCATGCGGGCCCTGTGGGAGGGCAGTGGGGTTACTTGGGCAAGGAATGCTTCGTCTCCGGATCTGGGAGCGTGCTCTAGAAGGGGGGGCCCTATGACCTTCTCAGCCCCAAGCAGGGGCACATCGGGGTAAGGGCCCACTGAGGGCCTTCTGGGTGTGGCTCCCAGGGCGGGTTTGCCGTGAGGGTGACGATGAGATCGGAACCCCAAGTCAAGGATCAGCACAGTGCCTGGCACACGGTAGATGCCCTATAAAACGTTGCTACTTTATTTTTGTTATGTTTCTAGTCGTTAGGAACTGGACAAGGCGCCTCCACCCTCAGCCCTCTGGCCACCCACCCCAGACTCTGGGCTCGCGGACAGCATCCCCTGCGGCCTCGCCCTCACTCTGCTCAGCCACTTCCCTTCAGAAAGCCCTCCTTCCGAAGGTCATTAGGGAAGTTTCTGGTCCGTCTTCAGTGTGTCAGACGTTTCCTCCCCGAAGGAGTCTGCCTTGCCCCTTCCCGTTCTGTCTGGTCGGGTGAGCCGGTCTCCTCTGCCCGCTCCCCGTGGACCATTAGGTCCCGGTCCGAAGCTGGGGTGGCCGCCTCTCACTGCGCAGGCCCCTGTCCCGGCCGGTGGGTCCTGGACACCTCAGGACTTTGCTTCTTTTGCTCTGCCCAGCCTGGCGGGCAGCCAAGCACCAAACTGATTGCTGAGCTGAGGAATTTAACTTGGTGCTCAGAAATCCCTGCTGGAATTTTCCGTTGAGATAAGCAGGGGTGAAGGTTTTGAGGCAAGGCAGGCGACCCTTTTCTGCTTATCTCAAAGGCCCTAGGAGATAAGAACATTCTGGAAGATCTGTCCTTCAGCTATCTATCACAGGAGTCTGATCCTTTAATGCCCACTCTGTAAGGAAGCCCGAGGAGGAAAGGGAAGCCCTCTTCCCCACGGACCCCCAGACAGGTCCACGGGGCACGCCTCCTGGGAAGGGGCTGTATCGACAGTCGTGGCCTCTGCAACAGGAGTCGGGGGGCTGTGGGGTCCGGACAGGTCGTTGGCAGTGTCCGCTACGTGGCCTGATAACCGTGTCGAAAATCTCAGAAATGTTCCTGTGGCAGTGGCTCAGGCGTTTGCCACGTGACCCCAGGGAGGCAAATGGGTGGAAAGTTACGGAAGGCCCGTGTGGATGGGAAGGAGCCCGCATGCAGGGGGGCCGCCTCAGGGAGCAGAGGAGCCCCCCGTCCCTGGCGATACTGGAGCAGAGACAGAAAAATCCGTTGGCCGGGGTGCTGCAGAGGTTCTTCCGACACCAGATAATCCCCAGGGGCCCTTCCGGCTTCAAAATTCCAGGATTGGGGTTTTCTTCCAAAAGGGGAATCTAAGCCTGTGAACGGGTGTGCTCGTATACGTGGGTTGATGCAGGGGCATAGCAAAGTGGCAGCTCTGTGAATGCCAGGACAGGGACGTTGATGAAATGCTGAGAGAGAAAGCTAAAAGGTTGGCACAAGTCTATCAAGATAATATTGGCGGTGGGCACTTAAGTAAATTGCTCGTGTACTATTTTTGCCTAGTTTCCACAGCAAGCAGCAGTGATTAGGGTTATGGCGCAGAATGTGCTCTAAGTGTCGATCCTCCCTGTCGGGGAGTTTCTCTGTGCCTGGGTCTGACTGTGTCTATGTGGGAATGCATCTTCAGACTGATTGATTGATTCATTGATTGATTTAAAAATTTTATTTATTCATTTGAGAGAGAGAGAGAGCATGAGCACCGGGGAGCAGCAGAGGGAGAGGGAGAAGCAGACGCCCTGCGTGGCAGGGAGCCCGACACGGGGCTCAATCCCAGGACCTTGGGACCATGACCTGAGCCGCGGGGCTGATCCCAAGACCCTGAGATCGTGACCTGAGCTGAAGTCAGCCTCTTCGCCGACTGAGCCCCCCAGGAGCCCTGTTTCTTTAGATTTAAACATGACAGCGCAGGTTTCTCTCTCTTGGTGGATGTCTCTTTGGAGTGAGGTCATCTTACAGAGATGAACGGCACATTTGGGACCCTCAGGTGGGGAGCAGGTGTGGAGGGTAGTGAGTGCAGAGGTCCCTGTGGGAGGGACAAGACTCAGCCGGGTGATGCATGTGCAAGCTAACACCGAGACCAGAAAAGTGATGAGCCCCCCGGACCTCACGAGTAGCTGGGTCCCAGCCTCTCACAGTGCCCCTGGGCCTTGTGAGGTGGGAAGGGGTCAGGGTGTTTGGGGTTGGCCTGAACCCTAGGGCCAGCGGGTGGGTCCCACCATCCACCAGCAGTGTGCTAATGGGGAGCTTTCCCTCTGGGTCAGCTGGGCAGGATGAGGGCTTTAGCTCATACTGGGGTAAGCAGGATTCTAGTGTGGCTCTCAAGACCACTGGTGCATGGTGTCCACACCTGGTATGATCCCCTCCCCCTGAGGGTGCTCAGGGCTCCTGAGTTAGGTTGTGTGATATGGCAAAGGGGAAGGGGTGTTTGCAGATGTAATTAAGGTCCCTTATCAGTTGATTTGAGTTAATGAAAAGGGAGAGGTACCTGGTGGGCCTCACCTAATCGGGCGAGCCCTTTAAAAGAGGATCTGGAAGTCAGACAGACTCTCCTGCCGGCCTTGAAGAGCAGGCTGGCCTGTGTGAAAGGGCCACATGAGGGCGCCTGGGTGGCTCAGTTGGTTGAGCGACTGCCTTCAGCTCAGGTCATGATCCTGGAGTCCATGGATCGAGTCCCGCATCGGGCTCCCTGCTCGGCGAGGAGCCTGCTTCTCCCTCTAACCCTCCCCCCTCTCATGTACTCTCTCTCTCTCTCATTCTCGCTCTCTCAAATAAATAAATAAATCTTTAAAAAAAAAAAAAAGAAAGGGCCACATGAGGGGCCACAGGACAAGGACCAGCAGGGGGGCTGTAAGAGCTTCGGACGACCCCAGGAGATAGCCAGAGGGAGAACGGGACCTCACTCCTACAACAGCAGGGAGCTGAATTCTGCCCATGACCAGCTCAGAAGGGACCTTGGACTCCGGAGAGCCTGGCTGCAGCCTGTGAGACCCTCAGCAGAGGACCCAGGAAGCTGTGCCCTGGCTCCCGACCCACGGAAACTGAGAGATCTTAAACATGCTCATGGCCCTCTGTTCCACAGCCAGGGATGAAGACCGGGCCTGAGCCTGCCGGTCGGGCCCTCAGTAATATAACCTCCGGACAGCTGGAGAGTCATGGGAGCTGAACGGACTCCAGAAATCGCTTCTCTGGACAGGGCCTGGCTTTCAAATCCATTGTCTGACTGCAGGCACAAATCTCCCGTTTTGGATGTCAGATGCTGGTTATTAACTATCTTGTCTCTCCCTTCCTGCCATAGAACTAGTCTTGACGACTCCCTCTCATTCTGGGCCCCCTTCCCCCAACCTGCAGGAAGGTGGGTACTTCACCATAACTGGGAGAAGCCCATCCATGTTGAGAAAGAAAAGCACATCCCTGTCTTTCAGAACTGGACCCTCCATCATATGGGTTATAAGCAGAACAACACATCATCACCCAGACCTTTGGGTACAGGTCTGCAGGTGGGGGGCTGAGGAGGCCATTCATAAGGGGGAGAGTTCCTGAGTCTCCCAAGTGGCGCGGGGCCCAGCTAAGTTTGCTGGTGGCACTTGAGGAGGTGGCCACACCCCGGATGGCATGATTGCGTGGAGGAGGGGTCGCCCCGCCCCCAGAGGTGGTGTGGGCGCAGCAGAGAGGAGCTGGTCCTGCAGGAGTGGTGGGAGGGCATCCCAGCAGGAACCCAGCACAGAGCCGCCTCCAACACAAGACCCAAGGCCCCAGCAACGGACAGGGAGGGCGGAAACCCTGGAGGTCAGTGGGACCGGAGTCCCCCTCCGTCCGTCCTGAGGCCGGATCTTCCCATCCCTGGGAGGAGCAGTCAGGCTGAGGGTGACAAACCTGGGAGGGGGCGTTGGAGAAACACAGCGCCTCCCCCGCGGTGGTGTGCAGCCAGGAGCCAGGTGTCCGAGCCCAGGACCGGCGCCCCCTCGCCTCTGGTCCCAGGTGCAGGGCCCCTCCAGAGGCTGCTCCCAGCTATTGTGGCAGGAATAACCTGATTTGACCGAAATACATCCTTCATTTTCCCGGGGTTCGACTGCAGCAAAGATCTGTGCCACTCCCACGAAGGAGCCGAGGGGAAACCCTCAGCTTTGAAATGAGAGATAATAAAGCTGAGACACTCCCTGGAGTCGGGTGACCCCCCACCACCAGATGGGAGTCTGGCTTCCCACGGGCGCCCAGGTACTCCTGCAGCGGCCGCTTTACCGTCCAGCCTCCCGCCCTGCCCTGGCCCGGGTGACACATGACCGTGACGGACTTTGCCCTGGGATCTTCCCGGGAAGGGAGGAGGAGACCTGACCCTGGGGCGCGGGGCCACTGGGCCCCGCCTTGGCCAGAGTTGCGGCCTCTGACCTGTTTTCTGTTAGAGCGGATCATCTGTCTGTCCCTGCTGCGGCCACCATCCCCACCTGCCTGTGGGGGAAGCAAACCTTGCCCGGGCCCAGAGGAGGGAGAAAGGGGAGATGGGTGGGGTCCTGCAGGACCCGGTGATGACAAGCTGCCAGGCTTCCTGGAGGGGATCAGGCCTGGGGAACACGTGAGTCGTTGTTTTAACTTCTGTGTGTTTTGCAGAGTGTGTGTGAGTGTGTGTGTATGTGCACATGTCTGTGTGTGTGCGAGTGTGCGTGTCTGTGTGTATCTCTGTGTGTGTCCGTGTGTATCTGCGTGTGTGCATGTGTGTCTGTGTGCTTCTGTGTGTGTGTATGTGCGTGCATGTATGCATGTGTCTATGCGTGTCTCCGTGTGCACACGTGTGCACATGTGTGGGAGGGTTTCTGTACCTTTGCGCTTGTGCGATAATCAAAAGGGCAAAGTGTGGCGTGAGGAATTTGTTCTCCTGAGGACCGGAAGGGGCTGTGTTTGGATCCGCGTGGCTGGCTAGGTCAGGCTCCCGGAAGGAGATTCCTGTTTGTACGGTGGTTTTGGGAAAAGCCCAGCTCCAGGCCTTGACCATAAGCCGATGCGGGGCAGCCCCCCTCAGATGGATCAGGATGCTCAGTTAGTGCAGATTGGCTGGGGGGGAGCATAACCAGCTGCTCAGTAATCTCGGTGTTCTTTACGTGCCCGGGCAGGGACGTCCTGGACGGTAGCCTCAGCAAAGCGGACCCCTCCCTGAAATTCCCTCCCCTACCGAAAGGAAGGACTAGTTCAGATTTGTAATCCTTTCTTTTTCCCTTTGGTGGAAAAGAGACGAGCTGGTAAGAAACTTTAAAAAACCCCAAATCAGATGCTCCAGAGGGCTTCTCTTACCCGTAATCACGAATATTGTGTTCCCGAGAAGATCTTTGTGTTTAGAAAGACTTCAAATAACCCCATCTTGATTAAATTCTAGAGGTTGGGTCAGAAGTCACATTTTCAATTTTCTCTCTGATTGTTGGAAGCTTATAGCATGTCATCACACAAAAAGTTGTACACGGAAGTGCTTTCTGCAGTCTTATTTATTACCGAGAAAACAATTATGACCAAGAAAAAAATCCGTAGTTGGGAAATGGGTTGGCAAAGTGGAAAAGCGGTAGGAATGTTCTGTGGTCACTAAATATATTAAGCTGAATGCATGTGGAACATAAACAGCAATGCGGAAAGCTGCTTTTTACATATGTTGCTTTTTGTAAAGGTGCAATACATAATTTTATGTTAAAGCTCTGGGTTTTGGTTTGCTTGTTTTTAAGATTCATAGCCAAAAAACCAAGAAGAAAATAGGCAAAATGCCTTTCCTGGTTATATTAAGGGGGTGGGACTTTGGGTGATTTCGTTTTTTTCATATTGACAATGATGTGTTTATATTTATAGTAAAATGCTATTTTTAAACAAAGAGATGTCTCATTGCCAAAGGAATAAGATGCTGGAATGCGGCATCATAGGAATGGTATATTCATTCGTAATCCACCTGTTTTGGTCTATTCAGACATGTCTTAGGCTAAAGATTTTCTAGACCTAAGAGCTTTATTAATCCGAGCGCATAAATAGCAAGGAAAACTTGAAGGGGTATCTTTAACTACTCGAGAATGCATCGCTGTAGGTGTGTTAGAACTTTCTCTGTGCAGAATTATAGTACAAATCAATGGGGCACCTGCTTCCAGGCGGGAACCGTAAGTAGTTCTGGCTAGAGATGAGGGCATAGCTTGGGATACAACTGAAAGCCGGGACATTCCATTCTTATTTTTTTTTTTTAAGATTTTATTTATTCATTTGACAGAGAGAGAGACAGCGAGAAAGGGAACACAAGCAGGGGGAGTGGGAGAGGGAGAAGCAGGCTTCCCGCCGAGCAAGGAGCCCGATGTGGGGCTCGATCCCAGCACCCTGGGATCATGACCTGAGCCAAAGGTGGAGGCTTAATGACTGAGCTACTCAGGCACCCCCGGGACATTCCATTCTTAAAAGGATTTCTTTTTTCCAGCTTGGTTGAGCTGTAATGGACATCCAGCGTTCTGTAAGTTCAATGTGTGCACCATGTTGATTTGACACATTTATGTGCTCTAACGTGGTGGCCACCATGCTGTTCCTACCACCTCCATCCTGGCTCATAATTATCATTTCTGGCCCTGAGAACATTTCAGATCTATTCTCTTAGGGACTTTCAAGGATGTAATACAGTATAATTAGCTATAATGTCCATGCTGTATGTTAGATGCCCAGAATTGTTAATCTTGTAACTGGAAATTTGTATCCTTTGGTATCTTCTCATTCCCCTTCCCCAGCCTTTGGTAACCAGCATTCTACTCTGTTCCTTTGAATTTGGGGGGGGTGGGGAAAAAGAAGCAGTTTATAAATTAGGGTTTGCTATTGAGCTGACTGTCCTCTTGGCCATGAGCCCAGGCCGGTGGCTGGCCTGGACGGGCTCACTGCATCACCGCTTTTGATGTGGGAAGTGCATGCTGGTGCTCTCTGCAAGGGCAGGAACCACACTGGGGTGCCCAGTGTGACTGTGAACGCAGCCTGCTCTGGCTTCGAATTCTGCATCCTTGTCTTAGAAGAGCTGTCGGGCCTCTCTGAAAGGTGGGGTAATGCCAGGACCCCCGGAGGCTGCTAGCCCAGCTTCAATAGGAGGCTCCGTGCAGCCCAAGCTGGGCAGGGCTGTGTGTGCACGTCCGCCCTGATCCTCCGGGGAGGTGGCCTGTGTGTTAGACTTAGTCACCTCAGCCTTCACAGTCTCCTCCAAGTACTCGTGCAGGACAACCTTAAAGCAAGTAACGTTCAACTTTTCTTGGCCACTCAGGGCTGAGCCCCCTGCATGGAGCTGTTCTCAATGGCTGCCGGAGGCGCTTCTTCGGTTCAACATTTTTGCAGATGCCCCAGTTCACTGCCTGGCCAGCTGCCTGGGGTTTGACCGGCCGTGCAAACCGTGGGCTGGAAACAGCATGTCTGTCCAGTTATGGCTTTTGGCTGAGCCATCCCTGTGTGTGTTCATGAAATATTTATTGAGCACCTACTATATGATCAATGAGTATAGTCCTTTGCTCTAATGAGAGGTTACAGCCCGGTGCGTGTGAGAATATTAATAAAATAATTATATAAAGTGAATCTCCTTAGAGGTTACAGTCCAGCAAGAGAGGTAAGTCATTAGAAAAATCATTCTATGAGTTAAGACAGAGTTCAAAACCGGGATTATTTCAATCAAGAAAAGGGACAGGGCACTGCGGGTCACATGATGGCAGAGACTTGTATCTATTTTATTATCTGCTATTGATGGGGACCGGATATGATCATGGGTGGCCGCCGTGGCAGGATGGAGGTTTGCATCTACGGGACAGAGAGACCTGAGCAGATCTAGCAGATTTACCAGCAGCTGGCAACTCCCCAAGTGACCCCAGTATCCGCTTCACGAAAACAGAGATGGAAAACTTAAAATACTTTATCTTTCTAATCCTTCTCTGAAACACCATGCATTGACACTGTAAGCATCATACATGATGGCAAAATTCATGAATCCCACATAAGATGGGCCTTCCGACAACTCCCCTCTGCTGTGGCGAGCCCCCTGTCCGCAAGGGGCAGAAACAGCCCTGAATCCTTCTCTCAGACCCTGTAACTCCCCGGTCACTTCTGTTGAGAACAGTCTTGTTAGTATTTAGGACTCAGCCCTGCTTGTTCCGGGACTTTGGTCCCAAGCCGGCTTCTTCCCCTCCTGTCCCTGCAGGCAGACCAGACAGGGACAGCTGCGGGGTGGGGGTGGGGGACATAGTTTGCTTCTTGCTGCTGTCACTTTTCTCTCTGTTCCTCTTGGAAATTCCTTCCCTTCCTGCATTCCCATCACCCTTGGGGGCCTCTCTCCTGCCCACTGAGTGAGGAGGGAGAGGAGACCGTTCCCAGGACTGCCTGCGCCTGGTGGGTTTCCATGTTTTTTAGGGAAGTTTTTCTTCCTAGAAGCGACCCAGATCATAAATGGAGACAAAGTGGGGACATTAGAATGTCACCAGTCTGCAGCTTCTAGTGAAATAGTGGGTCTGGCTACAGTCTTCAGGGACCCCTAGCATCGCCACCAGAGCACTTGGCCATTATTTGCCCCCTGAGGAAATGCAAAGCACACTCACGAAGCATTCTTGCCAAACGATAGCCTGTATCTGATCAGATTTCTGTTCAGAACCACCAAGCTATAGCAAATACAGGGTTCACAGGACATGGCAAGAACAGGGGATACAAACAGCAAGATCCAGACTGCAAAGCTGCAGGACAATCTGATCTCTTGAACAAATTAATTACAAAGAAAAAAAAAAAGAACACCTGTATATATACTGAGATTTGCTGATGGAACAACAGGATGTCTGGGCTTTGCTTCAAACCTATCGTTGGTGGGAGGGGGTCTGGGGATGTGGGTGAACCAAGGTTTTGGAAGTGGAGGAGGGTGCATGAGGCCAAGTAGGACGGTCTCTGTTCCACGGTGGAGGGTGCCTGAAATTTTCTGTAATGAAAAGATATGCAGGATTTACCCAAATTTATTTTGATCACAGAGCTGTTTTTCTCTATGGCATATCCCTAATGGGTGCCGAGGCTTTAGATAAAGTGGGAAAGACCAAAATATTTTGAGGTCCTTGAAACACCGACTTTTTCTTTAGATAGATTCTTTTGAAACACCAACTTTAACCCATGAGCCGCAACGGAGAGAGCACGTTGCCTCTCGGATGATTCTGGTACTTTTTGGGAATAAGTAATCGATTTTTTTTAAAAGTGAGAAGTAATGGGAATGAGGACAACAAAGCAATATGATAACCAGCACACAATGATTGTTTTTCAGGGAGTGTAGCGCTTAGGATGCAGTGGGCATCCTGCTGGGCGCCTTCAGGACACTTCCCAAGCACTGCTCACAACAGACCTGTCATGCAGGGTCTGCTCACCCCGCTCTGCAGATGAGGAGACGGGGTGCTGAGTGGTGCAGGGGTACCAACCCAGGCTGCCTGCCTCTGACTCTGAGCTCTGTGCTGTTCACCAGGGAAGGGGGGCCCCAAGGGTGAACTCGCTAAGATCATTTGACGGCAGACATTCAACCTCTTTGCAAATGCTGTCTCTTTGCAGGGCATGGCACAAGCAGAAGGGGTTCCCTCTCCTGGGGCTGCCCCGGCCAGCCCTGCGTGTTCAAGCTGGCCCTCTTGGGAAGTGGCTCCATGGGCAAGTCCAGCTTGGCTCTCCGGTACGTGAAGAATGACTTCAAGAGCATCCTGCCCACCGTGGGATGTGACACGGGACAGCATGCCCTTGGTTAGTCTGCTAGAGGAGAAGCCAGGGTGATGGCCCAGGTGTGGGGCATTTCCCACACTCCCCCGGGGCCTCGGGCTGCACCCAGTACTGCAGGGAGGGGATGAGGCTTGGTCAGACACACGCTCAGTCCGGAGGGCGGTCCGGTGTCAGCTTAGCGAGAGGCTGCAGGGGGCAGATTCAGGGTCAGGGCCTCGGGCCCCAGGGCTTGGTGTGAGGGGTTCTACCTGGTGGAGGGGGAGCCCAAGGGAAGGCCCCCTAGGCTTTGCCATTCAGCTGCCCAGACAAGCTGACCTCCCCCCTGCCCGGGGTCCCTCCTGCCAAAGCTGTTCTCCTGGGTAGTTTCCCGAAGAGTGGCTCCCTTTCTGCCTGGTCTCTGTTTACCACCTGGCCTGGATTGGGGGGGTGGGGTGCAGAGGATGGGGTGGCTGGGAGGGAAGACCCTCTCTGTGCACTTCTTAAAGAGGTAACATATCATGGCTCTCAGGGGAAAGGTCTTTGGAGCATCTGTTGGGCTGTCGGCCTCCATCACGTGCTGCCTGGGGCTGAAATCCTGTTTCCTACCCAAAATAGAGGAACTCAACACGCACTTCATGGCGACCCTCCTGGCAGGTGGCCAGCATGGCGAAAGACAGATCCTGCACTCGGGGCCAGAGCCTTGGCTTCAGACTTGGACTCTGCCATGGACAAGCCTTCTGCTTAGCACTTTGTCGAGTCTACTCATTCATTCATTCATTCACTCGTTCATTCATTCGCTCCCTCCCTCACTCATGTAGCAAGTACCTGCTGGGCATGGCCTCTGTCCCAGGCTGCACTGGGTGTGGAGGATTCTAGAAGACACCAAACGGGCACACTGGACATGGACACACAACGCTAAATTTGACACATGCATTAGCTACTTGCGAGCCCTGCAGTCTTTTCAGGAGGGTGATTCCCAAGAGCGCCTGAGGGCCATGGGGGCTGAGGGATCTGCCAGGCCCAGGCCCCCAGCACTAGTGGTGAGCTGGGCAGAGGAGGGGTGAGGGGCTGGCTCCAGGACGGGGGAACTCCAGGAGAGCTCCGAGAGACAGTGGTTCAGGCTGGCTGAGGGGGCCCAGGGCGACCTTCTCCATCAGCTGGAAGCGTGACACCGCTCAGCCACGATACTGGACTGGACTTAAAAAATACAGCAAGGTGCTAAGTCTGGCCTCAGGGTGGGGGGCTTCAGTTGAAAGCAGAGACTGGAGAAGGGGGCCTGGCCCAGTGGGATCTCAAGGGCTGTGCACCTGGGTGTGAACCGGGTGTGAACTGGGTGATGCAGATTCAAGATGAGGAAGAGAGACAGCAGGTTCCAGACCAGACAGCTCTTTGGGGTTGCATGGAAGACAGAGGCCTGCAAACTGGCTTACTAGGGATCTGCTTGATTTTGCAAATAAGGTTTTCCAGGAACCTGGCCATGCCCATCGTTTGCATATCCTGTGGGGCTCGTTTCAGTCTGAGGCCAGCATTGAGTAGTTGCAACTGTGATGGTAGGTCCCTTGAAGCCAAAAATATTTACGGCCTTTTGCCAAAAAAATTTGGGACCTTTGCACTACTGATGTGTGAGAGGGGGCCGGTCCCCTAAGAGGCAGTGGGCTGCGCCTGGGCTCCAGTGGGAGGGGAGGGGCGGGGATGGTGGTGTGGACACTCGCTGTGAGCCGGGAACTTGGCTCCAAGGGATCAGCACTTGCTGGGTCCAAGGGGGTGGGCTGCAATGTGGACCCTCCCGGCGGGGCAGGAGGGGGCCCCTAAGCATGGAGCCAGCTGCGTCTGGGGATGGAGCAGGCACTCTGTATTAATGGGAAGGTCACTAACTTTCCCAAGCCAGGCAGACAGCGTTTCCCAGCCCACAGTAGGTACAGGGACGGTGGGCGAGGGCCTGTCCTGCCCACAGAAGCCTGCTCCGGTTCCTTCAGCAAGTCAGGGACCACGCTGTCACCCTCCCCCACACTCTTCAGAGGTTCTGCTAGGCTCAGGAGGGTGGACAAGCCTGGGCCCAGGTCAGAGTGGGGGTCTTTGCCTGGGGGCAGGCCTAGGTGTGCTCTCTCCACTCGTGGTCCTCTGTCTGGCCCCTGGACCATCCTCATCCTCATGGGCGGCTTTAGCTGCCCTCCCCCCTTCCAGGCTCAGGACCCTGCCTCTACCTTGGGGCTGGTGCTTTGGGCCTTTGTTCCCTTCCCACTGTGCCCAGGGTGCATGATTGTGCGGGGGCAGAAAACCACCAGATGAGCACCCACGGAGCCAAGACCCTCTAGCTGAGTCTGGCAATCCTTTATTCAAGCAGCTGCCGACCACGGGGCTAGAACTTACTGATGGAGCTCCTGCTCCGTGTCAGCAACCATGCTGGGTGCTGGGGACGGAGACGTGAAAAGCCCTCCTTTGCTGTGAGGAGCTAAATCCCACGTGGAAACGCTGGCTTCCTCCACTTAAATCTCTGGGTCCACTTCACGTGCTTTATGATACCACAGCCTGTGGAGGTGGCTACTACAATTATTGCATTACTATAAAAATAAAGAAGGGCAGTTAATTATTTTGTTATTATACTATGATATTTATCAGTGTATTATCGTCTATATGACTTATTAGTTATCATGCTGTAGTAATTATTACATTGTTATATATTATTATAAAGGTCGATCTTCCCACTTTTCAGGCGAGGCGATGGAACACGATCCTTCCTTTCACTTATGCAGATGTAGTCTGTGTTTTACAAAAACCCTCTGAAGGCAGACGCCTCCGTTGCTTGTTTCCACACATGGCATTGGCTCTATCGAGAGAACTTGCTTTTGTTCTGGAGCAGGTGCAGAGGAGCTCAGCCCAGCGAGAACTCGAGAACTCGGGGCTCACCTCCTCCTCGGCAGATGGGCAGGTTGGCAGGTGGCTGGGACGATAAAGGAGGGAGCGTGTGCCTGGTGCTTGGCGTACTGGAAACTCTCAGTGACTGTGAGCCGAGTGACCAACACATGGCTAAACGGCTTGTTCGCTCATCTTGAAATTGTCGTCTGTGAAACGGGGATGTAGACACCCTCTGTGGTGGGCTCTCCGTGTGAGGCTGGCTCAAGGCTGTCTTAAGTCGTGGGTTACCATGTTATGACTTAAGGTCATCACCTACCAACCCCCCCCCCCCCCCCACTCCAGAGAGCAGGAGTGGGACCGGGGCTGGCGTGTCCCGGTGTCCCGGGTGGTGCTGCCTTCCGAGCAGGCCAGCTTCAAGATACTCCAGCCTTCGGGAGGGTGGGCGCCCCTGGGCCCCCTGCCAGGGGGTCTGGATCTGTGGGCGATCGCGGGCTGCACAGGCCCTGGGTACGGCCCTCCAGAATGGTGTGCGAGCCAGGACAGTGTTCTAGCTGTCTCAGGGCAAGATCCCGTCCAGCCAGGGGAGAGACAGACTCGTGTCCCCGAAGCAGAGCCAGAGTGGGAATCTCAAGTGAGCACAGCCCCCTGGGGGTCCACCTGCTGAGGGGAGACCCGAAAAGCCCTGGAACTCCTGCCAACCCCCCCGCCCCCCACGGAGGCCCCCGTCCCACTGCGGGAGAGGGACTGGGGGGGGAGGTGGCAGCTCCAAGGGGGAATGCTGTGGCCGGGGACCTGAACCACGGGGAGCTCCCAAAGACCCCACTGGGCTCCCCACAGACCCCCCATCCTGGAGTCCCAACTGGCCACAGCCCTGGGAATTCTGGCCGGTTTCCTGGTGCCCGCCGCACTGAGTGACGTCTTTTGGAGAAATGGTGACATCTAGTGCTGGCGTGCGTATTTGCTGGTGGATCGCAGTGGCCTGTGTGCGAGGGAAAGAAAGGCAGCCCGCATTCAGCGTTGTCACCATCCTGGCCCCTGTCAGCTCCGCCCCGGGGAGAGATGCTATGCATTTCAGGTTCCCTTCAACCAGGACTCTGCTGAAAGGCAAACACAGAGGAGAGGCTTCGATGAGCGGAATCAGCTGTTTGTTGACATTAAAACCAGAAAGAGCACAACCACGTTCCTTATGTCAACATTTATGGAGACACTTTTAAATCTGGGGCAATCCGTCATTCTTACGCCCTTCACCGCGCAGATGGGGGCGCTGTGCAGCTCACCTGCTTCCAGGATCCCCCCTCCCGCCGCCCAGAGGATGGAGCTGAGGCCGGGGCGGGGCTGATGCTGGGATGCCGGTGCTGAGGTCCGTGGTGGGACCAGAGGAGGAAGGAGACCTGGTTTGTTCCGTGATGGGACCATGATATGCAAATGCACCCGGTGGCCCCAGCTCAGTCCACCCGAGGCCCCGTGAAAATGTGCGCATGTGTCATCTCCACCAGCCTGTTCTAGAACGGAAAAATTCCTGGTTCTTGGCCTGATCCCACCCCCACCCCCCACCTTGTGGCTAATATCATTTGGTTGTTTTTGGCTTTAGCTGTGACGATGTAGAAAATGTGGTCAGTGGGTTTCTGAACAAGGGAGATAATTAATGTGAGCTCTTTTCCTGATTGGAGCCAAGGGTGTCCATGGGGCCGGGGTGGGTGGAAGGTTGTCCTGGGGACCAGTCCAGGGGCCCCAGAGGGACCTCGTGTCTCTCTCCAGGAGGGTCAAGGTTCTGAGGTCTGTGAACACCCCGTCACTCATGCCTCATCATCACTGGGACCGAAAGCCCTCTCTGCAACTTTGTTGGGGTGCACGTGGACTGAAGCTCGACCAGCAGCCGTCGTTTACCAAGTGGAGAAGAAGCAGATGGGAAGCTAGGGTTGCTGAGCCGGGGAGGCTGACCCAAGCGTGACGCCCATGGGGAAACTGGTGGTGGCGTTTTTAGGGTACAACCAAAATCAAGTTCAGGAATGTGATTGGACATGATAGAAGGATGTGGACAGAAGGCCACCGTCCCAGCCAGTGGGTCAGGGAGAGCCCAGGGCAGGCAAAGGAAGGGGAGCTTCATGCACAGATCTGCTCTCCTCTCTTTTCTCGTCGTTTAACACCCACTGTGGGAAGGGGACACCGTTGGCTCGCGATGAAGAAGAGGACACTGAGATTTCGAAGGGTGGGAGAGACAGACAGGGGGGTTGGGAGGGAGAGAGAGAGAGGGAGGGGGAGAGAAAGAGATCAAGCATCCTGTGTCTCTTCTTACAAAGGCACGGATCCCACTGTGGGGGCCCCACCCTCATGACCTCATCTAACCCTGATTACCCCCAGAGGCCCCACCTCCCACACCATCACTTTGGGGGATAGGACTTCACATATGAATCTGGGGGGGACAAGGCGCCTAGGAGGTTGATGGGACTTCAGGCTCTTGGCTGTGCAGGGAAAGGCAGGATGTGCAGGCAGACACCGGTTGGTGGGTTCTGTTAGGAGCCCCCCAAGCTAGAGTCTCCTGCCAGCGAATCATGGTCTTACCCACTCTACGCTGAAAACCTCAGCTCAGACTCGTCCCTTATCCTCTGTCCCTAGCAGGGTGAATCGTCCCCCCAAAGCTATGTCCACATCCTGCCTGCCTCGATGGCCCAGCCTGAGCTGGAGATAAAGACCGTGTCCTCTAGGTAAAGCTCCCCCCGGGCTTCTGTTTCAGGTGCGTTCTTCACGACGGTGGTGGACTTGGGGCCGTGTTTCTGAGGTTTGAGATCTGGGACACGGCTGGCCAGGAGAAGTACCACAGCATCTGCCACTTTAGGGCTGCCAGCGCTGCGCTTCTGGTGTACGACGTCACCAGGATGGTGAGGCTCGCCTCCAGCACGTCCCCACCCTCCTCTGCAAGGCTTCCTGTTCTCTCAGGCGCAGGGATGCTCTCTTCTGAAGGCTTTCCGTGACCAGCCCGTGCTGGTGCTTTATGGGAAAATCACCACAACCAGTAGACAACACCTTCGTGAAAGTCTGTCACTTCCTCCAGGAAGCCCTCCCTGATAGCCCCTGCTCCTACTACTGCACGGTTGAGTTTGTGCCCCTCCACGGTCCTCTCAGAACACCCTGCATAGAGCACTCCCATCCATCACTCACGATTCCTTGGGTGCCCACAGCATTGGTGAGGGGCGTGTCCTGGAGACAGCACACTGTCCCTGGCCCTACCTCTCCCCCAGTGTCGTGTGGGTCGATGCTAAGTACGAGTGAGCAGGTACTTAGAGCAGGAGGAGGGAAGGGCAGGGTTCTGTGGGAATTGATAGGAGGAGCACCTGACTCCGCTTGGGCTGGGGGTGCTTCCTCCATGAAGGGAGGGAGCAGTGGGGATCAGCCTGGTGGGGTGGGGTGGGGAGGGGAGGAGGCGGAGGGCAGGTGAGCAGAAGGAGAGCAGAGTCTGTGGGTGGGGTGAGGGTGGGGCAAGCACGATGCCATGGGCTGCAGCGTGGGAGGCCGCCCACTTGAGCAGCTCAGCTGCAGGGAGGGGAGTGGGGCTACGTGTGGGGGGCTGTCACACGGCCAATTGGATCATATGCCTTTTTACAGGGCGGCCCACCGACGTCTGCCTGTTCTTTGCCGGGATAGCCGATGAAAGCCACCCATGGGATTTGTCTGATGTTGATTTTTTCCCTTTGTTAGGATTCCTTCTGCAAGGCTCAGCAGAGGCTGAAGGACCTGGAGAGGGAGTCCCCCCCAGGGGAGGTGGTGGTGATGCTGGTCGGGAACAAGACGGACCTTGGCGAGCAGCGGGAAGTGACGTTCCAGGTAGCCCTTGACACTGGGTCGCTTTGTTCCCCGAGGCGGGAAGAGAGAGGCCCCAAAGCACACATATCCACGCACACACACACCTGCACCCTGTCACCTGCCCATTCTCATGCACACACACACACCCCCATGTATGTCACATGCACAAACACATATACTTCCCACTTGAATTTCCCTCTTGGGCAAAGATTTCTGGGCTCTCCTGGAGAAGTCAGGTCTAGAGACGGCTATTCCGCAGACGTGGGGAGGGCTGCACGCACTACCCAGGCCAGGCCTCCTGTGAGCTGGCGGAGGGTCGGCCCCGCGTCCTGTCTCCCAGGGAACAGGGAGATGCTGTGCAGCCCGCCTGCAAGGGTCCCTGCAGGGTTAGCCAGGGTCGCGAGGAGCCCATGGCCCTTCATACCCGGCCCTCCCATGTTCACTTATGTGAGTTTGCAGATCTTTTTCTTTGTGCTCAATAAATTATTGATAAAGGGACAGGTGAGTAAATCCAAATTTCCTTGCTAGGAACTGAGTGAGAGAGAGTCAAGAAGAAAGCCAGAGTTTCATAAAACAACCAAAGGCAGAAAAAATGCCTCGGAGATGCAAGCAGAGTGCTATGAGACATCAGGGCAGTGAGCGAGGGGTGTGTGTGCGTGTGGGAGGTGTGTGTGTGTATGGTTCTGGGAGCTGGGGGAGAAGGGGACAGGCCCGCATGGAGGTGACAGTGCCAGGAAGATCATGGAGCTGTGTCCACTTCCTGCATCTCGGGGCGGTGGCCCCGGGAGGGACAGCATCTAATGGGGCAGCTGGGGCGGGGTTGGGGTTGGGGTTGGGGGGCCAGGCCCCTCTCGGCTCTCTTCCCCTGGCTCTGAGTTTAGCAGGTGACGGTTGTGCCCAGCGAGCCTGAGGACGCACACTTCCGGCCCGTGGTGTGAGCGGTACTGTTTATGTGTCTGCAAACATCCAACCGCTGTCTCTAACCTGGTGTTGCTGAGTTTGCAAGGCCGGGGTTTGTTATGCCTCGGGTTCTAGGAGGGCTCATCCTGAGCGAATAAGGAGGCAGGCCCATGCGCCGCCTGTGGTTCAGGTGGCACAGGACATTTCTCCAGGGGTGACACGTCGTGCGTTTGCCCAGTTACTGCCTGCTTTTAGGGGGAGGCCCAGATAGTCTTTTTGGGAGCTAAGCCCTGATGTCGAGGTGAGGGTGTTTCAGAGGGGACTCTATTTTGTGAGGGGGAGGGGTGGTGTTGGTTTTCATCCTTGCCCCTGGGTCTGGGATAAGCAAGTCTGAAATTATAAATACTAAGACACCGCTGTCCGCCTGAAAAGGCCGGCTTCAGTGTATTCACCGTAAGGATCAACAGCAGGACAGGTGTTAAGCATCCTTTCACGATGACGCTGAACTCTGGACACCCATGAAGGGTGTGCCAGCATTTCTAGGGGTTCCTCTGGACTGGTTCTCTGCTTGTGTCCACCCTGCATGGGCCCATCATCCCAGCCACGGACCTGGACCTTTGGCTGGGGCCCAGTGGCTGGGGAGCCCAGGACTGACCAGGACACACCCCGGCATTGGCTAGGACCCATCTAGCTGAGGTCGTCTCAGCGTGGCTGAATCCCGCCAAAGGTCAGGGCTCCCCGCAAGCCTCCCTCCTTTGTTCTGGCCCCTGGTCCCTCCCTCATCCAGCAGGCCTGGGACCGCCTGCATTCCAACCTCATGGAAGGAGGTTGCACCCAGGCCCTGAGGAGGTGGGGACAGCCCAGGTGCCCCACGGATCCAGACCTTCCTGATGCATATTCTCAAGCAGCTTCTCGTGTGTCTTTCCAGGCAAATGCAGATTTCACAAGGCTTCTCTCGTCATGATCGTCAAGAAAAGCTAAAGGATAAGTACAGAGATAAAAGCGTCCGAGAGAGCCTGCTACCCAGATTTCCACTCACGCTATTATGTTTCTTAAACAATTTCACCGGTTTCTGACTGTAGTCAAGTTGCACGGTGTTTCATATGATTATTCCCACGTAGATGAAGTACGTGGAGGTGAGTCCCTGCGGTGCCAGGCTGTGTCTTGCGCTTTCCCCGCGACCTCCCCGCTGCAGCAGGGCTGGGGACCCCCTCTGTGCGCACCTGGTGGGACCAACCTTGGACACTGGTGTGTCCCTGGCCACTAGATGGCGCTCCAGCATCGCTCAGGGCAAACCCTGCTGCTCAAGGGGCCCCGCATTCTCTCTGCTAAATGCCAGGCTTTCGGAGAAATTTCCGACGAGTTGATTGATGCCACAGCAAGTAGGGAAATAAGGATCATGCGTGTAGGATGCCCAAATATCTATGCCTATTTCCCTCCCGTTTTGTCAAGTCAGTATCACTGTGCTAGAATTTATTATTAAAACATATCCTTGGACGGATTTCCACCAGGCATCCTTCCACTGTGCCCCTAGACTGGATGGGGTGCGTTGTGCTTCTGGAGCTCAGGTTCCCCATCTCCCGGGATGTGATTGCTCCTCATCCTCTCCTCTGCCCCACCAGGCAAGTGGCTCAACCCTGCTTTGGAATCACCTGGAAGCCTCCGCCTGCAGCGCCCCTTGCCCACCACAGGCTGTCGTTCCATCCGTCTACAGTGCAGCTTGGGCCCTGGGCTCTGGGCGTTTTGAGCCCTCCCCGGTGAACCTAATATTCTGGCAAGGTGGGGAATGTCCCCGAGGGCAGAGGTTCTGTTCTTCCTTCTGTGGGGTGCTCGGCGCCTGGCAACATCTGACACAAGCCAGGTGCTCAACAAATGTGTGTCCAACAAGAGGATAGAAATTGGTCCTTCCCCTGAGGTCTAAAGGAAAGGCAGTCTCCAAAACCAGCCTTCACCACAACTGACAGGTGTTTATGGAAGGTTTTCTGTGCCATGCTTTGCCCACCTCAGCTCCATCCCGAAACCTGTGATGGGGGGGGGGCAGTGGGTGTGGAGCACGCAAAGCGATGTGTTCCCCACGAAGACTCCTGGGAATACCACTTCCAGGTCTGCACTGGCCTCAGGTCCCGAGGAAGGCCAGCCTGGGAGCCCCCTGTCCCGCCTGCCGCCTGGGAAGCTGCTCCAGCCCTGCCCAGCCTGAGTTTGGACCTGGCTCCTCTCTGGAGCTGGGTGTGTGTGTGTGTGCACGTGTGTAGGTGGTGGGGGCAGGAGGCTCCGAGGGTTCAGAAGTGGCCCCTCGGAGGAACCCTGCTGACCTGCCTGCGACCGTACCCCTTCCTTGTCTTCTGTTTCTGTGGGAGGGGTCTCCTCCAACCACCCTGGAGGAGTCCCCTTCGCACAGTCAGAAAGAAAACCACAAGGCCCAAGAAGTCACTGGAGTTAAGGCATCAGTAAAGCCAGATTTAATACTTAACCCAACTGCAGTTTCAAGCCCCTCTGGAATGTAACCTTTAACCTGCCACACTGGAATTTCCTGGAGGCACTCTTCCGAAAGACCCCTTCCCCTTTACAAGGGCGACCTTGCCTAAACAACATTAATGAATTCCTTAAAAAAAGGGAGCCTTCTCTCTACATTTAGAAAGCTTTCCTTTTCTGCACCTTGGCAGAGCATCTCTCTACTGGCTAGACTGGATGCTGCCCCATTCATGAGTCACTTAATAAAGCCAATTAGATCTTCAAATGTTTGAATTTTGTTTTTTAACAGCCCAGAGGGCCCAACTCAGGGATCCATTCTTCTTCTTTTAAAATTTATTCCTGGGGCTCTTGGGTGGCTCAGTCCATTGAGCTGTCCGTGTCCGACTCTTGATCTCAGCTCAGGTCTTGATCTCACGGTTGTGAATTCAGGCCCTGCGTCGGGCTCCATGCTGGGTGTGGAGCCTGCTTAAAAAAATTTTATCCTCTTCCCGGGGCTCCCACTGGCCAAATTGAGGACAATCTGAGCATCCAAAATTATTTGTCGGTGTTGAACAAAGAGAGAGAGGTGGGTGGGACCTCCTTTAGAAGAATCCAGCTAATAAATGTGGAAGGAATTGGAGAATCTCCTTTGTGCGACAGGGGTGTTCAGTGGGTGCTTAAATGACTGGCTGGGGGCTCTGGGTAGACCGGCTCCTGCCTCAAGCACACAGTGAGCCACAGGAAGGCCCCTTAGAGTCGAGATCTACCTCTATGGGAGGGCCAGGCCCAGCATCTGCCAGAGCGGGGCCCGGATTGTCCATCGGATGAGGTGCAATAGAAGGGACACAGAGCCCTTGTGTCCCCAGTGAGTAACCAAATCCAGCTGAGGCCCTGGATCTCCCTCTCAGACCACAGGAAATGCGGGGACAGAACAGGAACAAAGTGAACAATCCACAGGCAGATGCTGGCTGCAGGAACAAAGTGAACAATCCGGGTGAACAATCCACACATCACACACTGGATCATTCTACAGGATACTGTGTCTGGGCTCTTGTAAAAGTCAACGTCACGACAAAAAAAGATCAGGGACTAATGAGCAATACCTAACAGCAACAGTGAATTTAGATTGCAACCTGGTTTCAAAAAGAAAGAGAAAGAAAGAAAAAAGAAAGAAAGGAAGGAAGGAAGAAAGAAAAGAAGGAAGAAAGGAAGAAAGAAAGAAAGAAAAAGAAAGAAAAAAAGAGAAAGAAAGAAAGAAAGAAAGAAAGAAAGAAAGAAAGAAAGAAAGACAGTCAAGACTTTCCGGCCATACTTGTGGATTTTTGAATATAGACTAGAAACTAGATGATATTATGGAATTATTCGAAAATGATTTAAGCACAATAATTTTAAGATTATGCAGGAGACTGTCCTTATTTTGAGGAGGAACATGTGGGAACATCTAGGGGAGATGTCATGGTGTCTATAACTTACTTCCAAATGGGAAGGGGGAGAGAGAGAGGGAGAGAGAGAGAGAAACTCGGTAATAATTGTTCAGTCTAAGTGGCAAGTACGTGGATGCTCATCAGACTACTTTTTGAACTTTCTTGTGTGTTTGAAAGTTTCATGATAAGTTGTAGGACACATAACCCCCCCGCCTCTTCATCTGTCCTGGGCACAGATGAACTAGCGTCCTGGGGCTGCCCATCCTCACGTCGCTGTGTTGCCCTGTCTGAGCCTCACCCTGAGCTGTGAACTCTTTTCTAAAAAAGTGTGCAACTCAGTGGTGTGAGCCCATTTATAGTGTTCTGCAACCGCCACCTGAGTCCGGTTCCAAGGCATTTTCATCCCCACCATTAAGCAGTTACCCTGACAACCAGCAATGTCCCTTTTCTGCACATTTGATATAGATCTGGTCATGCAGTGTATGGGCTTCTGTGTCTGGCTTTTTCCACTTAGCATCACGTTTTCAAGGACCCAAGCTGGAGCATTCAGCCCAATTCAGTCCTTTTTAATGGCTGAATCATAATCCGTGGTGTGGCTGGACCACGTTTTGTTTATCTGTTCAGCTGTTGCTGGGTATTTGGTGTTTCTACCTTTCTGTCTATGGTGAATTGTGCCGCTGTGAACATTTCTGTATAAATATTTGTTTGAACACCTGTTCTCACTTCCTTCAGGGACGGAGCCGGGAGTGCTATGGGCCATATGGCGACTCTATGTGTAACTTTCTGAGGACGTGCCAGACTGTTTTCCTGGCTGCTCGCTCTTCCAGGCCTGGGCCAGCACCTGCCTGCCCTGGGCAGGGTCCTGGCCCCTCCTGTCCCCGTGCTCACTCCACCCTGGGCAGGTGCCCATGTAGCGGGGGCTCTTCCCTGGGAGGAGCTGACCTCTGCCCCGCCCTGGGGCCTCCCTGGGGCTGGGGAGGTGGGGCAGCTCTACTTCCTCTTGATGGACTCCCCTTCCTTGAACTGGAGCAGGGACAGCTGGGGTCTGGGGTCCTGCAGGCCTGCTCTGGGGACTCCTGAGTATGGACCGACAGAAGTCCCGTCGTCAGGGTGGGCTCCTGAGACTCTGCAAACAGTGCAGGCAGAGGCCCGCATGCTTTGGGTGTGGAAGTAACTGGATAAGCCTGTCCCTACCGCCCTCCTTCCCGTACTGTGTGTTGGAGTGGGCCTTGGGGAAGGGGTCTACACTGAACACACACACCGTGTTGGCCCGCAAGCAGGTGCTGTGCCTGCCTGAGCTGTGGAATGAGGCGGGTGTTCCTCTCCTGCGTGTTCAGATGTGGAAATTGAGTCTCAGAGTTAAGGGCTGGGCTCAGTTGCCTGGTCGGAGGCAGGACACGGGGACATCTTGGCACAGTTTGAAACAGGTGGTAAAGGGGAACACTGTGGTTCATTTAAGGTTCATGTCTCCTGCTATTGATTAGAAACAAGCAGCTCACGCTTCTCTTTCTCCTCCGAGTGCTAAGAGAGGTAAAAGAGACTGGGCTTGGAGAGGGACAGGTCAGGCTGAGGGGCTGTGCTGCCCTCCCCCGGGGCCTCCTGCACGGGGTGGTGCAGTGTGCAGCCTGGGCAGCCACTCAGAGCGGCCTGGGTGGAGGGTATGATGGGCTGCAGGTGACCCTGGAAGGCCCCACTCCCCTACTCAGTGCGGGGTGCCCTCGGGCAAGTCATGGCACCTCTGGGCTGCTGGGCTCTCAGTGTCCTTCCAGGCTAACATGCCATGAGGACGAACAACTCCCACGTGGCCACCACAAAGACGCACCGCAGCAAGGCCAGCTGCTTTTATTAGGATCGAGGGGGAAGTAGCCCGTGGAGGCGGGGAGGCTGGGGGTTGGCTCCTGGAATTATTCCTCCATGGGCTGGGCTGTCACCCATCCTGGGCGGGCTGGGTGCCTCCTCGCAGGGGGAAGCAGGCCGGCTGGCGCCAGAATCTCGGCTTCGCCACGTCCCCCAGGGCTGCTCTCCTCCGGCCGAAGCGGCCCACGGGCCTGATTCTGCGGCCCGTGTACCAGGCAGGATCGATGTCAGGGGCTGGGGAGGAAAGAGCAAGAGTCGGGCGTGGGTGTGGGCGGTGCGTCCCCTGACACCGTGCACCGTGTGCTCCCACGGGTGGCAGGGCCCAGCGCACGCGCACAGCGCTCCCCACAGGGGCCCCCAGCTCACCCCTGCGCACCTGCCCAGGCCATGCTGGGACCCACCTGCACAGCAGGGACACCCAGAGTGGGTGGCGAGGCCGCTGCTGGGTAGGGGGGAGCGTTGGGAAATGGGAATTCAAGCTCACCAGCAACCCCTTCCTCCCCTCGCCCCACCCCCGGGTTCTCGGCCCAGGCCACCCCGGGGGCAGGAAGTGACCCCCTCCACTGTGTGCTGCTCAGGGGCAGGGGCGCCGGGGAGCTGGTGACAGGGCCACTCTGTGGAAAGGCCTGGCGAACGGCAGGCCACACCCCTCCCGGAGCTGAGGCACTTAGCAAGGCCGGTGCCCCTGGTTAGGAGGTGGCCAGGCCCCGGCCACGGTACCTGGGGGTGGAGGGGTGGGGGCGGGTGAGGGAGGCTGAGGCCCGGGGTCCGGGCACTCACTGCGGATCTCCATGGAATGCTGGTGGGCTTGGCTGGCAGCCCCCTTCAGGGCCAGGCCCAGCAGAAGCAGGCACAGGAGCCAGGCCAGCAAAGGTTTCATCCCCCCGGCTCCTCGCTCAGGCCCCGCTTGAGGTGGGATCCCACACGGGAGGGCACAACCTGGGGCGGAAGGACAGGAGCAACGTCACATACTCGCGAGGCTGCGTGCTCACCAGGGTGGCCGCCCGAGATCATGTGAGCATGGTGTGTGCACGCACACACGTGTGAAGCAGTGTGAGTGTGTGTGTGCACATGCGCCTGTGTGCATGGGCGTGCATGACATGTGAGTGCATGTGTGTGCAGCCACACGGCCCTGTGCACTCTGATCTGTGCCCGAGTGGTCCTGGGCACGGATCTGGCAGGCAAACCTGGCTCTTGGCAAAGCCCGTCGCCCTCCCTGGGACCTCATTCTCTCCTCTGTCCGGTGAGCGTTGTGGGAGGCCATCGCGTGCGTGTCAGCCTCTGACGGGCTCCGACATGTTTGCGCCGACCCTCTGTCCTGGGGGGGATCCGGAGGTGTACATGCGGTGGGCGCAGGGAGGTGGACTGTCTTGGAACTGCCCTGGTCTGTCCGTCCGTCTGTCCGTCTGTGTTAGGGCACCGGAGGGACGGGCGCTCTCCGTACCACTGTGTGTGCTGTGTGCCCGGGCAGGGAGGGCAGAGGCGAGCAGGCGGTGGGGAGCTCGTCCCAAGGCGCCCAGGGTCGCTGCAGAGGTGTAGGGGTGATAGGCATGGCCGGGGCTGGGGTGTGTCATGCCTGCCGCAGGCTCATGGGCTACGACCCCCGTTTAGGCTTCTTTCCCTCACTCAGCCCAGGACCTTCCGAGACCCCCACAGGGTGGGCAGCGGCCGGGAGATGCAGGGGAGTCAGTCCTCTGTCCTTACCAAGCGCACTCAGCCTCATCATGAGCCCAGATGCCATCTGCTGTGTCTCCAGCAGGTGGGACCTGCTCTCATGCAGCAGGACCCCCTGCCACCCATGCGGCATGGCCAGACTAGAGGGCCGTAGGCAGCAGGGGCACCCGGAAAGTCCTCGTTCACCCTGCCGGAGTAGAGGCGCTGACCTGCCTAAGCAGCATCCGTCAGGCTGACCTGGTACCCAGCCCGCAGGGGCCCATACCCTTGGCACTTGGAAGATGCCTGGGAGCGCTGTCTGTTTCAGGGAGGACCCCCTCTGCTGACCCTGACTTTCCAGCCTGTCCGAGCCCCACGGAAGGCAATTTAAAATGCACACCTCTTTCCATTTTAGAGGCCTGTTGGGGTGTCACACACCGGGTGGGGTGGGGACCCCCAATCTGGAGGAAATGGAGGTGCCCCCATGAAGCGGAGTAACAGAGAGATCCATCCAGACCGGCTGGGCTGTTTCTTGTCCCTCTGGGCGGGACCCACGCCAGGTGGTTGGCATTGTAAGACCTGCTTCCCAGCGCACTGGAGATTTTTGCCGCCGGCCCTTTGGGCTTCCCAGTCTGCATTCCCAGAGGAGTTGCATGGGACAACTTTGCCTTTTGTCTCCCCCGCGGACCACGCTTGAGCATGGGGGCCTCTGGGCAGTCTGGTGTCCCTCAGACGCACCAGCCCCTGGCTGCAGGGAGCCCCCACCCAGCCCACCAGGGAGGAGAGTGGCCAGGAAGGAGCGCAGAGAAACGGCGCGAGAGCTACTCACTGCGGGTCCCCACAAGGGCGGCGGCAGCGTTGGTGAGTGTGCTGTGGTGACCCAGGCAGAGCCATCTCGCCCCTTTTATAACCCGAGGAGGAAGCAGCCCGCCCCCCAGATGCCCCCCTCTCCGCCTCCCCTCCCTCCCAGGGCGGCATCAGGACAGAGCCTCCGCGTTTTTTCTTTCTTCTATTTTTTAAAAAAACGCATCAGCGACGTGATTTGTCCCTTCCTGGGTTATATAATTGCATTTGGGTTGAGTGGTTTTAAAACACATTAGCCTTCCTTCTTCACACTGGCCCTTGGGCGGACGGCAAAGGTAGCAGGAGCGCCCGGCCCGGCCCGGCTTCGCTGCCCTCAGTCCCCGCCGGGTGACACGCAGACCAGCCTCGTCCTGTTTCGGTGACGCGCACCGTGCTTTCTCCTAGGCCTTCCACGGTCTTCACGATTGATGTGTAGAACTAGCAAGTTTGTTACTGTTATAAAACAAATGCATTAACTTTTATTATAATTTTTATTATACAATAATAAATTTGTTTTGTATTATAAAAGCGATTTATATACATTGGGGAAGAATTTAGCGCATATGGAAAAACGAGGGGAAAAAAAGCACCAATAATGAGGAGGAAGCCAGTCATTCAGCACATGTGATATATCTCCTTCTAGTGGGCTATCTCCCCGCACATTTTCTGGGTACATTCCCTGGATGTCCACATTTTGAATCTCATTGCTTTCATTCAACAGTCATGCCCTCGAGTTGTTAACAAAAACCCTGTGGATTGATGCCATTTAAAATAGCTGCATAACACTCTGCCATCTCACTGGGACTTGAGAACCCAACTCATTCGTGTTCTGAATTACAGAGGGCGTGAAGGTTATGTACGTGCTGTTGTGTGCAGTGTTAAGGAGCCCCTCCTGGGGAAGAGGCCTCCTGGTGGCTCCCCTCAGATGAATGTGGGGGGACAGCCCCCACTTCTTGCCTCTGTCAGACTTCTAGCGAAAGCTTCAGGGCGCACCTGACCCCTCAGGGGACCGGTCCCACACGCTTCTCCCTTGCCCCGCGGCTGCCCATTCCTAGCAAGGAAGGTTCTGTGGGCTCCTGGGATGATCGGGGGTCTGGGGGCACAGATGAGGGGGCAGCGTAAGGAGCATGGGGGTGGAGGGCAGGTGGGGGGCTTCTACCCTGGGCTGTGGGGTAAGGACACTGGAATTCCTGGGGCAGCCATGCTCAAAAGCTCCCGGCGCTCCTAGTTGGGGTGATGGTGATGCAGGATGGACGCTGTCGTGGGGTGTGGTCCTATCTGGAGGGGGGTCCCCTGGGTGGTCCCCACAGATGTGTGCACAGTCCCAGGGCCCCCTGGGGCAAGAGAAACGGAGATCATGGGAGCCCTGGGAGGCTTCCTGGCCATCACCGTGGGAGCGTGTGTGTGTGCGCTTACATGTATGTATGCATGCGTGTGCACGTGTGTGCATGTGTACGTGTGGGTGTGTGAGTGCGTGTGCACGTGTGTGCATGTGCGTGCACGTGTGTGGGGGATAGAGAATCCTCCCTTATCACCTAAGTAGCTCTGTCCCAGCGTGGCGTTGGCGCCTTGCCACTGTGGGGGTCCGCCAGCAGGTGATGGCCTCGCTCCCACCGGCCCCCCTGTCCTTGAACCGCCCTGCGCACAAGCGTTCCAAGCCCTCCACTGTCCTGGCCCTCCCCCGCCCCCCGCCCCGGCACACTTGTCTGTTGGGGGTTGGCCAACCTTATCAGCTCTGCAGGCCGCAGTTCCTGCTGCAGCCACAGGCCACCCCGAAGGGACCGTTGACGGCTGGGCACCTGTAGGGACTTTTACAAAACCAGACCGCGGCTGGATTGGGCCCCTGGGCGGCAGGGGGCTGCCCCTGTATTTCCAGCAGGAAGATGACTCACTGTAGGGGTGGGCGCATCATAGAGGGAGGCCCTCAGACCCTTGTCTGGTTTCTTGAGGTCGCAGTGACCCATGTGCGGGATCAAAAGACCTGCTCCCCCTGCTAGTCGAGTGGGGTGCTTCTCATCTGGATCCGGCAGCCCCCCCAGGTCGGCCAGGGCCTGGGATGCACGTGGCCCTGCGCACGCTGTCTCTTTGTGTCTGGAACCATGAGCTATGGCCATTGCGGGGACAGTCAGGACGGGCTGGAGAGGCCGCTGGGGGCCGCCTGCTGAAAAGTCTGCTGAGCGGTTCACGGTCATGAGGGACACCTCAGAGAGGTCACAAGGGCATGGCTGCCACAGAGCCTCTCCCGGCCCTGCCCTTCCTGAGGCTGGGTCTTGGGTTCCCACTGTCCTGAAGGAAAGTGCCATGAGTCTCACACACTCTCTATCTCACTTGGGCCGGTTTGAGTGGATTCCGCTCCTTGAAATTAAAGGAGCCCCACATTGAAGAGACCTTCATGAGGGGCTCAACCATCCCTGTTCTTCACGTTAGCATGATTAAGAGGACCGCACTTTTGGAGTGAACTGGATGCTTTTGAGACCTTTGAGCTTTTACCCTCAACAAGGTGGGTCTCCAGGCAGACTCAGCAGGTAGCATGATGATGGGTGGCTGTTTTGGGGTTTGGTTTTTAGACCGTGATGGTGCAATGGGTTGAATAGTGTCCCTCCAAAATTCATGTCCACCAGGAACCTCAGAATGTGACCTTATTTGGAAATAGGGTCTTTGCGGATGTCATCAAATTAAGATGAGGTCATGCTGGAGGAAGGTGGGCCCTGAATGCAGTCACTTGGGTCCTTATAGGAAGAGGACAGACCCTCAGACACGTCAGGGGAAGGTGCTGTGAAGACAGAGTTAGAGATGGGAGTGACGTGGCCACAAGCCAAGGACTGGCGGTGGCCACCAGGAGCTGGGGGGGAGGATGACATGGCTTCTCCCTCAGAGCTTCCAGAAGGAACTGGCACTGCTGACACCTTGAGCCTGGACTTGCGGCCTCCTGAGCTGTGAGAGAGCAAATCTCAGTTGTCCTCATCCACTTGCTTGTGTCACTGGGTGACGGCCCCAGGAAACGGACGCTGTGCTCTGTGTGAAGAGCGACTGATGAAATACTACTTTCTGGTGCTTATTTCTAGAAGAAACTAGTCCTTGTGACTTTGGCCTGTGTGTTTTGAATATGGGATCCTTCTGGAGGCCCAGAAAGACATGCACAGTCTGACAGGAAAGAGGCGGCCACCGGGGCCTGGGAGTCACCAGAGTCCTAGCAGCAGAGTGACCGTGGCGAGCGGGGCCTTCGGTCAGCGGCAAAGCTCCTTCTGACGTAGAAGGAAAATCCAAACGCTTAAAAATTTTTTTTTTACTTACAATCAATTTAACCCACCTATAGTGTAATATTAGTTTCAGAGGTAGAGGTCAGTGATTCATCAGTTGCATACAACACCCAGCGCTCATTCCATTAAGTGCCCTCCTTAATGCCCATCCCCCAGTTACCCCATTCTCCCCATCCCCCTCCCCTCCAGCAACCCTCAGTTTGTTCCCTGTAGTTAAGAGGCTCTTATGGTTTGCCTCCCTCTCTGTTTTTATCTTATTTTATTTTTCCTTCTCTTCCCCTATATTCATCTGTTTTGTTTAAGCTCCACGTATGAGCGAGATCATAGGGTATTTCTCTATCTCTGACCGACTTATTTCGCTTAGCATGATACCCTCTAGTTCCATCCATGTGGTTGTAACTGGTAAGATTTCATCCTTTTTGATGGCTGCATAATATTCCATTGTGTGTGTGTGTGTGTGTGTGTGTGTGTGTGTGTGTATATATATATACCATGCCTTCTTTATCCATTCATCTGTTGATGGACATCTAGGCTCTTTCCATAGTTTGGCTATTGTGGACATTGCTGCTATGAACATTGGGGAGCAGGTGCCCCTTCGGATCCCTACATTTGTATCTTTGGGGTAAATACCCAGTAGTGCAATTGCTGGGTCATAGGGTAGCTCTATTTTTAGCTTTTTGAGGACCCTCCATACTGTTTTCCAGAGTGGCTGCACAAGCTTGCATTCCCACCAACAGTGGAGGAGGGTTCCCCTTTCTCTGCATCCCCGCCAACATCTGTCGTTTCCTGACTTGTTAATCTTAGCAATTCTGACTGGTGTGAGGTGATACCGCATTGTGGTTTTGATCTGTATTTCCCTGATGCCCGGTGATATGGACCATTTTTTCATGTGTCTGTTGGCCATGCGTATGTCTTCTTTGGAGAAATGTCCGTTCATGTCTTCTGCCCACTAAAAATCCAAATTCTTGAGAACATTTTAAAGGACTCATCTTTAAGTTAGAAAGCCGTTTCCCAAGTATGTGTCATGTGGGAAGTGAAGTTCCCAAGAGCTGAGATCAAGTGTTAGTGAGAGATGAGCAATGCTGGGAGCATCTTCCTGCCCCGAGAGGCAGTGGCTCTGGGAACTTGGCATCACATTTGTGGTTAATGGAAATGGTGTTCTCCAACGCTTGCACGTGACTCCCATCCAACTGGTTCCTGAGTTCAGTGTGGGAAATATTAGACACAGCTCTTATGTGGGAACTGTGCATGAGTCAGTTTTCTCCAGAGAAATGGCACCAACAGCGTATGTGTGTCTGTGTGTGTGTAGAGATTTAAGGAACTGGCTCACGGGATTGTGGGGCTGGCAAGTCTGAAATCTACAAGGCAAGATGACAGGCTGGGGATGCAGGGAAGAGATGATGTTGCAGCTGGAGTTGGAAGGCAGTCCTGGGGCAGAATTCCCTCTTGGGAGACCTTTCTCGCTTACGGCCTTCACCTGATTGGACGAGGCCCACCCACATTACAGAGGAGAATCTGCTTTACTCAAAGGCTGCTAACTGTAGTTGTTAATCACACCTAAAAACTATTGTCACAGCAACATCTAGACTGGTGTTTGGTCAAACATGAGGGCACCATGACCTAGCCAAGCTGATACATAAAGTTGATCATCACAGTCTGTTATAAGTTTTTGCAGGGATGTAGTCAAATGCTACTTTCTGCAGCATGACCCTTGCCTTGGGGTTCTGAGCCTAGACACCGCTGAGCTGCAGGTGTGGAAGTACTTGGGCGGTCTGAGGGGACTTGGCTTGTTTAGCTACCTGCGAAGCTGTCTCTGGGTGGAGTTCGCTGGAGGCGTCTGCAGGGGAATCTAGGCAGCAAGAGAGGGTAAAACCCTACTTTCCGGAGCCGACTGTTTCCTGAGAAGCCATAGCTGGGGGGGGCAACATCCGGAGTGGGTTTCACCTCCTTGCCAGGGAATGCACCTGCAGGAGTTTTAAGTTGAAAGCAAATATATGGAGGGATGTCCGGAGCGATGGACAGGCTTGCTGGTTGAGAGCTGATGCTGACATTCTTGTTGCCTTAGCTTGTCTACATTTTCTGTTTTCTTCCCAACAAAACACAAAGACAGCTCACAGGTCATAATAATTCTGTGCAAAAGCAACTTTGGTGCTATGAGCTTCGTGGGCACGTGTAAAGTTCACTTGGCTGGCCCACGTGCCGGATGCCAGGCGCCTGGGGATCAGAAAGCAAGCACACAAGAATCCTATCCTGTCTTCGGGGGGGGAGGTTATCTGGCCCCCTGTGAAGTGGACGCTTCCACGCCGTGCTGCCGAGACCTCCAGAAATCGTGGCTCACTATCTCGCTGCGGTGGAAGAACCCTGACCCGGGGTTGGCTTGAGGCCTGATGCGCCGGGGACCGCCTGGGAGGCTGCATACTTCCCCAGCCACCTGCCGGGAGCCGGGCGCGCTGTGGGTATCTGGGCCTGGACCGCAATGTGTCAGACGCAAGGTGATCTGAGCAGAGTGCCTCCCGCTGCCCACTCCAGACTCACATGAAACTCTGAGGGATCTTCGGGAGACCCGTGCATTCAGCTCCTCATGAAGCTTTTCCTCTTTTCCCTGATAAAGAAGACTGTTGGAGAATATAACTCTGGAGAAATTTTAAGTTTTTTTTTTAAAGAGAGCGAGTGAGCGGGGGTGGGGAGGGGCAGAGGGAGGGAGAGAATCCTAAGCAGGCTCCGCACTCAGCATGGAGCCCGATGCGGGGCTCAATCCCACAACCCTGAGATCATGACCCGAGCTGAAATCCAGAGTCATATGCCCAACCGACTGAGCCACCCAGGTGTCCCGACTCTGGAGACATTTTAAATGCTAACTCTAATATCCACCCGGAGTCGTAACAAAACCACCAACTTCTCTTGCTCTTGGTTAGAAGGAAGTGAGCGCCAGGGTCACTGGTCCCTGCCCTGTCTGTATTCAGCTTCCAGGAAGGATGTCTCAGGAATGACCATCTGCTAGAGAAAGAGACTCAGGAGAATTCTTCCAAATAGTGAAATGTATAGATAGCATAGGGAATTAAATATGAAAAAAATCACCTCTTATTTGAGGCCATGGGGAGCTGCGGGCATGGGCTCCCATATCTCCTGAAGATGCAGGGCACCTGCCTCCCAGCAAAGCCCTGTGGACTCGAACCTTCGCTCTGAGTGAGAGACTGGATGGAGAAGAGCCTGGGAAAAGTCCCACTCAGAGGGGGCAGGAAACTCTTCCCCTGGTCACCCCTTGGGGACCAGGCCGACTCTCGTCTCTGCTGCCTGTTTGATTCCCAAGGAAGCCCTCCCCAGAGCCAGGGATGCAGCCTCGGGGCTCTGTCTGAGCTGTGAGCAGTAGTATTAGCCCTGGAAAGGCCCGCATGGAGTGGGTGCTTTGCGGGCTTAACCGTTACAGCCACGGGGCGCCCACAGGTGTGGGGCTGTCTTGTGCTTGGGCCCCCAAGTTACTGCTTGGCGAGGTCACACGCACAGCCGTTGTTCCCGAAGCTTTCTGCTGTGTCAGCGCAGGCTGGGCCCTGGGGCGTCTGGCAGTGGCCGGTCTGCACCCGGGCACCCCTCTCCCCCTCCCCCGTCTCCCTTCCCTGAACTGAACTGGTGGAACTGGAGCTTTACTTGCACAAGGGTTCTCTGGCCTTGATGGGGCAGGGAGCGCTATGTCTGCTCCTAGGTGAAGTAAGGACAGGCACCGGAGAGTGTCCACGGAGGCGGGGGCCGGGAGGACGGGGGGCAGCTGGCTGTGCTGTGGGCCGCGGGGCGGAGCAGGGAGGGAGGCCCATTGCTCGTGCTGCATTCAGAAGTGAAGCGTGTGCCTGGGCCCGGGGCTCCCTGGGTGGCTGCGGGGGAGGCCGCTCCCCTGCAAGTATGCAGCGCCCCTTCTGCCAGCTCCGTGCTCTCTTTTAGGGTCTGGATGGGGGGGTTCCACTCCGTCAGCAGATGAGGTTTCCCAACTTAGCTAGAGCGGGCTGAATGGTGGCTCCCCAAACTCTCACCCTCGCTCCTGGACCCTGTGAATGCGAACTCATTTGGGGAAAGGGTCCTTGCACATGTAATTAGGGTAAAGATCTCCAGATGAGAAGATCACCCTGGATAATCGAGATGGGTCCTAAAGCCAATGACAAGCATCCTCATGAGACCTGAGACGGACACAGAGGGCCGTGTGAGGACGGGGCCGCCGCCTGGAGTGATGCAGCCACAGGCTCAGGATGGCGGGAGCCCCCGCGGCTGGAAGGGCAGAGAAGGGAGTCTGTCCTGGAGCTTCTGCAGGGAGCCGGGCCCTGCTGACCCGCTGATTCTGGACTCCCGGTCTCCACAGTGGGAGACCCTACTCCAAGCTGTAACGTCTTCAGTGTTTGCCAAGACCGTGCTAGTGCGGGGCGATGCGCCTCTCTCCAAACACGCGGGGGGTGGGTAGTGCAGGGGCGGAGGGCGGCGGAGAGTGCGGGGCTGAGGGGTGGCTGGTGGGGGGCAGACTCGAGAGAGGCTGGTGTGCAGCCCTCGCCCTGGCCAGCCCTGCTGCCGGAGTCAGGGACAGAGGCCAGGAGTCGGCAACCCCTCCCTTAAGGGGCCGGATGGTAAATACTCAACTGTGTTGTTGCAGCACAAAGACAACCCAGACAACAAGGAAGCTCATGGATGCGGCCAGACTTGCGGGCTCAGGCCTAGACCGTGGGCAGGTGTCCTCGGGGGGAAGCAGGAGCACGGCGCTTTGGAGAAAAGAGGCCTGCCTTGGATGGGGTCCCCCAAACCGACAGGCCTCTCAAGGTGCCCGGGTCGCCAAGCTCGTGGTCCAGGGTCGGCGAGGTGGTGTGGTGGGGCTCTGTCCACCGTCGGGGGGAGACGGGCTCGCCCTCTGAGGCTCCCGGGCACCACTTCTCCATCTGCTTTTGGTTCCCAGTTCATTTGCACACAAACACCAAGCAATTTAAGAGGGAAAAGTTAAAGCTGGCCCAAGGTCACTTTAGAAAGTATCAGGATTGGGCGCCTGGGTGGCTCAGTTGGTTGGGCGACTGCCTTCGGCTCAGGTCATGATCCTGGAGTCCCTGGATCGAGTCCCGCATCGGGCTCCCTGCTCGGCGGGGAGTCTGCTTCTCCCTCTGACCCTCCCCCCTCTCATGTGCTCTCTCTCATTCTCTCTCAAATAAATAAATAAAATCTTTAAAAAAAAAAAAAAAAAAAGAAAGTATCAGGATCACCTGGTAGCTTCTTGCTCCAGGGGAGGCTGCCTCACACTCGGGGCTCAGTGTCCTCCTCTACAAAATGGGCTTAAATTTAATCCAAGGATTCAACACGTGAATTCCTGTAAAGCACGTTAACAGTGCTCAGTTGGGGAGGGGGTGCAATTATGGTTACTTGTTCCAAGGCGGCCCCGAGGGGGTCCCAGCGGGCTCCCCTGAAAATGGATGAGCCACACAGACGCCCAGAAGTAACCGTGAATCCCAGGCTGTCCCAGGTGGAGGAGGACTTGGAGCTCACCCACAGCACGGACGGCAGGTGCCCAGCAGGCATCCCTGGTTGGTCCTGGCCCTCTGTCCCGCTGGACGTCACCACAGCAGCGGCAGCAGCAGGCCGGACCCCACCCTCCTGCCTGCGTGTCCTGGGCTCCAGCATGCGCCTCTCCCACACGCCCTCCGCGCCTGCACCTGGGCATCGATCGGAGGCTCACCTGCCGCCACGTGCTCGCTCTGCCCTTGACCACAGCGGAATTCCTCCCCGGCTGTGAGCC
>NC_138371.1:2932959-2967228 GCF_054177405.1 Leptonychotes weddellii
CTATCTCTCGGCTCCAGAAATGCTCCCTCGGGCGAAACACAACACAACACGCCATTGCGTTTCCTTTAATTCTTGAAGTGCCACGGGCCTGGGGGGTCTGGGAACCCTGCCCCTCAGAAGAGGGTCCCCCCCCAGGGCTTCGGTCGTGTAGCTGCGGCATTTGGTCTCACATCCTAGTCAACCGTTTGTGTTCATGGGCACAAGTGAGCAAATCCCGGGGGTCTCCCTCCTCTGGCAGGTGTAGTGGGGGCCCTGCCTGACATGCACCTGCTCTCGGGGAGGGGGTGCTGGGCCACGTCTCCTCTGCCCAGCCCCGTGTCCCCTGACGTCAAGGTGGCAGCTTGACATCAGCCGCGGCGGAGTGTTTACAGCACGGAAATTGGCAGAGGCTACACAGCAGGGCTGAGTGTCGTGTTTTGGCAGGGGGGCCGGCAAACGAGCTCAGGGTTCCACTGTGGGCAGAGAACGAGTTGCCGGGCTTTGCCCCCCTTCCTGCTCCTAAACTCTGTGGAGGGTGCTGCTAACCCAGCGATCCCAGCTACGGGGCAGTGAACCCTTCCCGTGTGGGGACGGACGTCTGGCACACGGGTGAGAAGCCACCCCGCCGAGGCTGGCCGTGGTGACCGGAGAGGAGTGTGGGGACCAGCAGCTGCAGCCGGGCCGTTTAGTCCCTGGAAAGCCCGCTGGCTCCAGGGGGCCCGGGACCAGGTGAGCGGCCTCTGACTGACCAGGCGCTCGCCCCGTGGCCCCCCGCTGCAACCGTGAGCTTTCACTTGGGTGGTAGCCCCGGGGCCTGCTGGAAGCTCCCCCCGCTCCGCGGCAGGTGGCCTCGCTGACAAAGTCCGTCACCCCGCTCGTGGCCCTGAGTCAGGGATTCGCCTCAAAGGGCCTCGGGACCAGCTCTGTCTCTGGCCTGACCTGCCCGGGTCGGGGAGCTCTGGGGTGCAAAGAGGAAGCTGCATGGAGGAGAGCTGGGTGCAAAGAGGGCTGTGCAAAGATGTCCCCTGAGGAGGTGGTGGAGAATGTTCTGGAGGTGGTGGAGAACCTCCTGGGAGGGGACGCTGCACTTGGCCTTCAGAGGGCAGAGGCGGGTAGGAAAGGGAGCGAGGAGCGCTCCGGGCAGAAGGCCCGGCCCAGGCAAAGGTACGGAGGTGTGTGTGCACAGAGCGCTCAACACCCCCATGTGCCTGTGAGGTGTGTGTTGTTCACCCAGGGGTCCCGTGTGGGGCAGAAAGTAAGGGTCTGGAAGGCTGTGCTAAGAAATCCCACTCATTCTGCAGGCAGGTGGGAGCCAACGATTGTTCGGGAGCAGAAGAGGAACACAGAGAGCTCTGTGTGCTGGGACCATGGCTGTGGGTGGTGAGGGCAGAGCTCAGATGCAGGGACAAGAGGAGATGCCACAGTGGCTCAGAGGCCTGACACAGCAGCGGAGGGACTGGACCCTGACCTGGGAAAGGGGCTGCTTCCCTCTGTGATCCTCAGGCGGGCTGCAAGGGGAGCAAGACACGATTCCCCGACAGCCCGGCCATGCACCGTGGACGAGGCAGCCAGGCCTATCACCCTGGTCGTGGAGCAAAGTTGATGTCCTGGTCACCACTGAGACATCAAGGGAAGCTAAGTTACCTTCTGTGCTTTGCACGAGAAGGGTGATAAGCCTTAAGCCTTAGAGCAGTTTACAATGCAAAACGTGGAAAACGCCAGCGCCACGCCCATTGCGTGCCCAACCAGGCGGGTTCCAGAACACCAACCCACTGGAATGCTTCCTGGCAGGAGCGGCTTGGGGAGTCATCCTTCAGGCCCCGGGGGCAAGGGATGCTGTGTCCCAGAGATTACACAGAAATGCAGAACCCCCACTGGCCACTTTCACACCCTCGAGCTCATCTCCCAGGCCCTCGGGGTTGAGGGAAGCCGCTAACTCTTACCTTGACTTTTCGGGGAATTACCGAACTTCCTTCTGAGAAGACAGGGCGCTGTCATCACCTAGAAGAAAGAAGACATCTCAGGGCTTCACTGAACTACTGTAATCCTTGGCAACACTGGGAGCTAAACTGGGACTTCTCACGGTTCTTCCAGATTCTAGTGAATCCGGTCAGCTGTCTTCTGTTCTTAGGCAATATCAGAACTTTTGTCAATGTTAAAATACACGGTATCAATAAATGAAGCACCAAACGCCAGAGCATAAAAGAGACGCGTACGTTTGTCAACGGTGGGTGGGAGGGCAGGGAGAGCACGCATCTCAGCCCCGCAGACCTGGGTTCAAATCCAGGTACCCCCCACCCACCGCTGTGATGTGGACGACTGTGTGTCCTCTCTGAACTTGTCTGGAAAAGGGGCCACTAGCCCCTTCTTTGGGTTACTGGGAGACTACCTGCTCCTCACATGTCCCCAGCGCCCATGGCTTTTGGTCCCCACGCCTTCCCTTCACTCTCCCGTTGACAGCCTCTCCGTGATGGCATCGTCCACTCCCTGTTTTGCCTCTCCGGGCACGAGCAGGTGGCCTGACCCCCCTGGAAATCTTCCCAATGTCCGGCCCCCGAGATTCTGCCTCGCTGGTTTTGTGGGCTGCACCTGGAGGCCTGCAGGAGAGGCGTCCGGGGCTGGGCTTCCCTGAGCCAGTCAGGAAGCACCGTGGTCCCCAGAAGAGGGTGGGACGTCAGGGCCAGGGGGCCTGGGCCGAGACCCCTCCGTCCCTTATGGTCTGTGTGATCTCAATCAAGTACGTCAACCTCCCTGAGCTTGGGTTGGCTCATAGGGACAACAGGCTTAATCCCAATGCCTCCTCAACCAGGTTTGTGAACCTCAAATGGAAGAGCAGTTAAAGCACTGTTTCTACCTGTAAAGAGCTACCCAGTGTCCTTATCACGATACACACGTGACCGCGTGTTTGCTATGGCTCCTGGGGGCATCAGGCAGCAGGCAGGACTGGGACTAGACGCCACTCTTTCTGGGGTACTGGGGATGGCGCCTCCCACCGCACCCCTAACCGCACCACCTGCACCTTGGAGATCGGGCTCACTCCCGGCCGGCGCCTCCCCTGCACGCTGTGAATGGGGCCACCGTCTCCCACACCCCTGGTCCCCGTGCCACCGCATGCGCCCGGGTTCCTGATGCGTCCACTGCTAGAGCACCTGCATCTCCCAGATGGGGCCTGTCCCCAGGTCGCTGGAGCCCGCCTGCCTGCGCAAGGCCAGGAAGAGCCCGGAATGGACGGCGTCCATGAGTGACGGGCGTGTAGGGGTGCACGCGGCCTCCTTGCCCCCACGCAGGACAACGCCCAATGCGTCCCTCTGAGCCAAACATACCTTGCATGGGGTTTGCCTCCTTCCCTCTCTGCCCCACCTTCCCGCTCCCCAGCTGGATTTTCCTGGGTTTCCCCCACAGTCTGACGCCAACCCTGTCCCAGCATGCGCCTCTGAGGACGCCGTCCTGCGGGGCTGGCGGAGCTCACTCAGTCCGTACGGGTCAGCCCACCACCGCCCGGGCTCATCCCGCGACTGGAAGAGCCGCCCCACTCTCTTGCGACGACCCATACCTCCTCCGCAGGGTCTGCATTCGGATCCTTAGGACTCTGGTCCAATCTCCCAGCAAGTCGGGGAAGAAATATCTGGAGGACAAGGAAAAAGCCTGTATCTGATGGCTCCTTGTTTGACCCCCGTCACAGGGGGGCAGGCGGGACAGAGGGACGGCCCTTCTCCCTGAGCACGGGGCCAGGCGCTCAGGGACGGCCGTCAGCCCCCAGCGCACCAGGTTCAACAAAGTAACACACAGAGTAGCCAGTTAGCTCTGAAGTTCAGATAAACAATGAATGAGGTTTGTTTATAAGTATGTTCCAAGTATCGCACAGGAAATACGTACGCTCAAAAATGACGTGTCGTTTATCTGAAGTTCAGACGTACTGGGCATCCTGTATATCACCTGCAGCTGGACCTGGGGCTCTCCCGGGACCACACTGTGTTCGCCTGCCAGGTTACCCCACCGGTGTGACTGGCCTGGGGACCCCAGCTTGACTCTGGGGAGAAGGATGTTGGTCCCAGACCTGCCGCAGGGCTGGGGAGGGGCAGCCCCCTCTCTGCCGTCCCCGGAGAATCTGTTCCAGTCACATCCAGCCAGGCTGGCGGGGCCGGAAGGGAGGCGGCCAGCCAGCCTCTTGGTTTCAGGCCCCGGGGTGGGGAGGGCAGCGGCTGGGGGGCTGGGGTGGCTGGGGCTCTGGGCACAAAGCTGGGCGCCGGGGCCCCTGCACTCACAGGGAGGTTGGATTTCCTCTGGGGCTTTCCCGACGGCTTCACCGAGAGCCCTGCAGCCTGCAAGGCAGCAATCTTGGACTTGATGTTGGAGACCTGGCAGGAAAAAGGACAGACACACGGACGTCACTCTGATGTGCGAACTCGACATCACAGTCCAGGAAGAGAAGCCGCCCGTTCACTGATTTTGTTACGGTCCCCTTAAGATAGGGGTCCCGACAGACGTGCTTCCTGGGGGCCCATTTTCATGCATCTTCCATGGTTGTCGGGGAAGGGGCTGCTGTTCCTTGCGGGTCACCCTCCAGACAGGAGCAGGGGGGCTCTGCACACTTTCGGCACATCAGGAAGCCTGGATCCCCCCAGGCATGGAAGGAGGGGCAGTGCTGGGGACCATGTCACCATAGCTCTAAGGGACAGGGCTACACTCTGGGCAAAGGCTTGGCTGGCATCTGGCAGAGCCTGCCTTCCTGATGTCATTTTAAATCGGCCCCCACAGCAGCCAGAGGAAACTTCTGGAAGCAGAAACAAGGCCCCATCACCCCTGTTCTAATCCATCCGACGGCTCTTTGGACTCTGCCCTCCTCTTGGACCTGCCTCCTACCCTCTCCCCCTCAATCCCTCTGCCCCAGGCTCAGGGTTTCACTGCTCCTTCCTGAACACGCCAAGTTCAAGACCACCCCAGGACCTTTGCACATGTGTGCTGTCTTCTTCTTGTAATAACCCTTCCTGAGCAGCCCACCTGGTGGCTCCACCGAGCCACCCTCACTTCCTGTTTGCACAGCTCGCTTCAAGAACTGAGCTCCTTGGCCGTTGGCTTGTCCTCTATCTCCTCCCACGAAAGCATAAGCCTCCATGAAGGCAGGGGCTCCATCTAAGAATGCACCAGCTGTGTCTTTTGTGTCCTGCCATTTTCAGGAGTTTGAAATAGTTTGCCGAGCAAGAAGGAATAAAAGAACGCAAAGTCCCTGGGCTGGTTTGTCCCCCTAATGAGCACAGCTCTGGAGACACGCTCCTTACTCCCGGTGGGCACCTGCTGATGAGCAGAAGCGAGCAAGGGCCGTGGGTGTTGGCTCCCCTTGCAGCCTGAGGGGCAGACCCTCTTTTCTCTGGGGGTCCCCGAGGGGAGGGCAGGGCAGAGCCCAGTCACCTCGGCTGTCCCTGAGAGACCCTGGCTCTGTCCTTTGACCTTTGTACACTATTAATACAACCCTCACCCGAACTCAAGTCCTGGACCCACACTCGGGCTCACAGGATGGCCCTTGTGTCAGTCTGGTCCTGAGCCCCAGCGCTGTCCTCAGACCTAAGCCTGCTTCTGAAGAAGCCCCCTCCTGCTGGGATAGGGAGGGGTAAGCGTCAACATCGTTCCTGTAGGGATGAAAACTCTGCTTGCCTCTCACCAAGGCAAATGGGACGAAGACAGGGGTGGTGGGATGGGCAATTCCCACGGAAACCCCCAAGCTCCTATTCCGGAGCTTTGGGTGGGCTGTCCGCAGCCTCCAGAACTTCAGGGCCCACCACGATGCCACTTGGGGAGCCCCCCATCCCCCGGGCCTGGTGCTACCTCGCTCTCCACCTGCTGAACCTCAGAGGCCGTGAGGGCCACTCTGTCCTCCAGCTCCAGCAGCTCCTCGTCTGTGGTCCTGCCGGGCTGCACGAGGTCCTGAGGGTCCTGGGGGGTGGTTTCCTGTCTGTACGCCTGGCCCGCAGCCACGCTCATCTAAGAGAGGGAAACACGGAACATGACCGCCAGCAGGAGAGATGTCAGGGCCCTCCCCAAGACGGGCCCATCCTATGACACTCTTTCCTCTGAACTCGGGCGGGGCTGGCCGAGGGTTAAGCATCCCATGCAGCTCTTGTTGGGGCTCAGGGCCGACCGTGCGTTGGCCGGCTGCCTGGGGTGGGCCAGTGGCTTAGTCACAAACTCTTGCCTCCTGGGCCCACCTCTGCCCGGGTCCTGCCGAGCCCACTTGGGCGGCCTCACCTCCGGGGCTGCCCCGGGGAGGTCCTTGATGGAGGGGCTCCTGTCCAGGTCTGCCTCTTCCTCCTTGCTCCCCTCCTCCTCGGATGAGGCCCCCTGATCACTGATGTGGCTGGTCAGCTCCTCCAGCTTCCTCCTGAGGGTCTCTTCTTCTCTGTCGGCATCTGTGGGCTCGCAGCCCGTGAGACGCTGAAACCAACGAACAGATCTGCGTTCAGTTGTTCATCCGTGTGCACCGTGCTCAGAGGCAGGGCTCTGGGAGAAGTCTCCACCCCTTCTACAGAAGAGCTTGCCCGCAGTGCCCGTGCTGGGGCCAGTCCCGGCCCTCAGAAACCGGGCTCTGCAGGGTGGGGCGCTCCTCGTGATCCTGTTGCCACCCAGGCCAAAGACCTACCTTTTGTGAACGAGACACTGAGCTTTCCCTTGTGGACACTTTTACCATGGGAGGACAGTTCTTCCCTCTGACCCTAAATGGGGCCCCCAAGCCGAGGGACTGGCCGGAGGACAAAGCCACCAGCAGGAATCTGGGGCCCATCACCGCAGAAGCACCAAATTCCCAAGCACTGGAAGGAAAGCTAAGGCTGCCATCCATAACATGACCTGGGAAGGGAGCGTGAAACACATTTTGACACCGAGAGTTCTAGAATACCAAGCGAAAGCTGGGAGTGGCACCAGAAGAGAGGGTAAGGGAGTGAGCACAGAAGAGGTGACAAATTCAGCGAGCAAGGAAGCTGAATCTGAAAGGGATGATGCGTCATGACCAAGGGTTAGCTGTTGTCTTGCCACCGCCGCTCCTGATCAGCACAGGAAGGCGCCAGTTCATGATGCCAGGCTGCTCGAACCAAAAGTCATTAGCTGGCAAGAGCCTTGGGTCACTGTGGGCCAGGAGGTGCCAGGTAACAACCTCAAGTGACTAAAATTACAACTTCCTCTCCCCCTGAGTCACCAGAGTCTATTAGCGCCCAGACCGAGACCCGAGAAAATCAATTCTTCCGTCTTCTTCCAAGCCCAGCAGGTACGTCTTTCCTGCCATTATCTGTGGCTCACCTTGTTTTCAGAGGGGAATGGCCCTTGAGGGGCCAATCTGCCCGAAGAAGAACAGGAAGCTGAGAAACGTCAGCACAAGTCTCGGTGAGGACTCAGAGCGGCTGCTGGTAACTGAGCCCCGCTCTGGCTGCACTGGGCAGAGAGGCGGGCATCGATACCGGGCTGCAGGAGTGTGCACAGACCGCTTCTGTCTCCCGGAGAGCACGGTGTGCAAAGGACACGTGGCCGCCACGGCAGACCCCCCGACACGGTCACTGTCAAATGTCACCCCCAGAGTGAGAAAGAAAAGTACCCCAAGACAAGGAACTGGAATGCTCATCTGGGGTTGGAGAAGAGGCAGGAGCTGAGGGGCAGCACGGACCCGCGGCCCCTCGCAGGGACCCCTGTAAGAGTCTGTCCTGGGTTTTCCCCGGTGCACCGGGCCTGCTGCCCACTTGCCTTTACATAAAGATGCGAGGGGCACATGCCGGGTGAGATGCTGGTGGAGGTGGAGTCGGAGATGGGCTCTAAGCATGAAATAGGGAATCGTTCAAGGAGGCAGGAAGGATGGCAGGTACCAGTGGGGCTAGATGTCCAGGCATGTATTTTACTGAAAGTTACTAAAGTTGTTAAGTTAAAAACTTGCTGAAAATAGACAATTCTAGTCTTTATTGCCGCCTTCTGACTGGGGGCTTCTCTGCCGGCCGTGGCTCTGGTCTCACCTGTCCTGGTCTCAGCGCCCCTCCACCGCCGGCCCCCAGCCCTCCTGGACACTGAGCCCTGGTCTGATCAAAGGTCACCTTCCTGCGTAGTGTTTTCCTCACTATTCTGTAAAAGGGGGCTCAGGCCCCGAGAAGTGTGAGCCACCCTGGGTGCAGAATGGTAGATGGCTTTCACTGCAGACCTTCTCAGGGCCTGTCACACCCTGCTGTGCTCAGGGCAGGGGGAGAGGGCACTTCTTCCAGAGACGGAGGGTGGGCCCAGAGAACTTCTAGCCTGCTGGCTGTAGGAAGCTTCTGGGCGGCATTCCAGGAAAGAGAGTCAGCTGTGCCTGAGGGCACTGACTCTGGAGAGCGCGAGACTCCACATTTCTGTTCTGCTGACACTGTTGAGCCCAGTCAATTTTAAAACATAAAACATACACCGATTCCTCAAAAGCCGTGCAAGGAAGGGCTCCTTCTATCCTTCTACAAGTCCGCTGCTTGTTTTCGGCAGAGCATTTCCTGGGGCTCGGCGAGAGGATGGAGGTTGGAAGAACCTCTAACCTTTCCTACGTCAGCTGAGACTGGGGAGCGGCCGGCACCCCACCTGCCTGTGCAGGTCCTGCCCCATGCGGGCACATATGCTGCTGGGGACAGAGTTCAGCAAAGCCTGGGCCCTGCTGGGCAGCTCCCCTGGTCACCGATGGCTGTGGGCCGTGCTGGTGGGGTGACAGCCAGGACTTTTAGCTGGTGGTGTGCGCTGTGGCTGTGTCAGACCCGCTCCCCCTGGGTCGTCTGAGTGCACAGAGGGTAAGGGGCTGGGGAAGGCCCTAGCTCCCTGCAGAACAGCCCCTCCCAGCTCTGGCCCCCTCGCCTGCCCCTCGGTCCCCCGCCCCTCCCGCCTGCTTCTGGAGCTGCATCAAGCACAGTTGCACGCATCCCAGCTGCTTCCTGCCTTTTCTGAACACGCTCAACATCGGTCAGTCCTTCCACCTGATAGCCCAGAGCTCAGCCCCTGGGTCCCCTGAGGGGAGGCTCCCCAGGCGCATCCCCCACCCCTCAAACCTCCCTGGGGGAGGGTCCCGGGAGGAGCTCTGTGCCATGCATTAGAACCTGCATCAGTCCCGGCTCCTGAAAATGTGCCTGAGACCAGCTGTGGCTAAGCTACATCCGAGATTCTCCATCCAGAGCGGGGCCCTCCTGTCGGTTTCCTGCTTCCAGTCACTCACTTACAGACGGCCCCAATCCCACGATCTCCTCCATAGGAGTTGGGCCTGACCCGGGTCTTTGGTGAGTCTGTATCAGGCTAGTGGTCATGCTGTCCTCGTATGAAGCACTGTCGTCTTCCCCCAGTAAAGTGTACTTGCTCAGACCTAAATCTGTCTGTAAGTGGGACCATGGTTTAAACTCAGTAAAGGGAACCCGGGGTACTCAGAGGAACCCTGTGGTTTAGGTCATAAATCAGGCTCTGCAGTGTGAGGGAGGCGCACTCCTTTAACAGGTGTTACGTATTCTAAGTTAAATTTTCTTAAACCCTGCATGACGTCTGCTAAAGGTATAAAAGGAGTATTTCCTCCTCTTGTCAATGACAGAACACTTGATCCAGTATAAAGTATTTGCATCCAAAGGAATCAAGCACTGATATGAGCTACAATATGGACCTCGAAAACGTGACGCTGCGTGCAGGAAGCCAGACACGAAAGTCACGCGGCGAACGCTTCCGTCTAGATGCAACGCCCAGAAGAGGCGAAGCCCGGAGACAGGAAGCAGGCTGGTGGCCGCCCGCGGCCGGAGGGAGGGGACAGGGAGCGACTGCTCACGGGATCAGTTTCCCTTTGGGCCGATGACGTTTGGGGACCAACAGGAGTACGACACTGTGAATGTACTAAGTGCGAGTGAATGTCCACTTCAGGACGCTGAATTTTACGTTCTGTGAATTTCACGTCGATAGAACAGTGGCTATTTTGAAGATATCGCACGCGCATCTGCTACGTAGGCTTGTGCAAACGAGCAGTTTTAAAGCACTGGAAGCTCTGATGTCTCCGACATGACTTGGCGTGAAGGTAAAAAGGCTCCACCCAAGGCAGCAGCAAGAAGGAACTGTTCGCAGCTGCCTTACCTGGCTCTGGGACGGGGCGTGGCCTCTCTGTCTGGAACGGCAGGAGGCCGCACTGGGAGCCCGGGTGCTCTCGTCATCGGAGGTGTCCACGGCGGCCAGATACCGGGAGGGGAGCTGCTCACTCCCGATGGCGCTCGTCCCTTTGGAGTGAGAGTGGGATCGAGTTACGCAGAGCGAAAAGCTGGAAGCCAGTGGACACGTTTTTCCCAATAAGGGAAAACGAGAGATGAGGGAAACCGCAGACGTGATCACAGCCCCCAGAGGGGAGGGAGCCGAGAACCTCAGATCAAAGTCGGAATGGAGCGATGGCAAGCCCTCACACGGAAGCTTCAGGAACCAGGCCCCTGCCTGGCACTCTCGGTGGGGCCAGGGGAGCAAAGAGGTACATGGTCAGCGGGAGGATCACAGTGCACCGCATTCCACCACCGGAACCCATGTGCCCGGAGTGTGGCCCATGCAGGGCCCGGGGAGTGTCCGTGAGTGGAGGGGACGTTGGGACGTCTTTCCACATTGGTCACTATGGGCTTTTTCTCATGCCTGACTTTATGTGGATCTGGGTCATCCACAATGTGCCTGGAAATGCTCATCCTGGACTCCAGGTGTGTGGGGGGGGAAGCTCACTATCCCCACGGCCTCACCAAAGGTACCCAGGGCTCCAGGCAGCCTGGATGGTGCCGCACACACCACCCTGGGAGGTGGGGGGTGGGAAGGAGGTGTGGCCGGGGCTGACCACACGGGAGCTCCTGCACCAGGGAGTCACCGTGCACAGCCCCTTCTGTCCTCGACGGCACCAGCCCCCACTGGCTCGGTGAGTCTTGCCAAGCACCTGAGCGAGCTTGGGAGAGGGCCCCGAGCTCCAGTGGGACTCCAGCCCCAGGCCCCGCTGGTTTCGGCCTGGGAGACCGCACGCTGAGGACACAGTGAGGCCGCGCCCCGGCTCCCGGCCACAAGGATAGATAGGATGGAGGTGCGCTGTTTTAAGCCGAGAGGTTTGTGATACTACGATCTCGTTTAGTGTCTACAACCATGCCGCACGATAGGCATGAAGCCCTCTTCACAGTGAGGAGAAACCGAGTCACAGTGGCTAAGCAGGTGGATCGAGTGGCATGCCACGTTCCACCAAACCTCAGATGGCACACCTGCGGGTTGCCTGACGCATCTTGAGACAACGCTGCCCATCAAACTCCTACATGTCCCCGTGAGACGCTCCCAGTTTAAGGGAGGAGGTGAAAGCTGTGCTGGCTGATCAGAAACGCGGTCTCTCCCTCCCTGCCCGCCGCCCTGTCCATGTCCTCGGGTGGTGTGGGATCACGGTGGGGCGGGGGGGCACAGATCCTGTGCACGTCCCTGTTCTAGGACTTGTTCAATATAGATTCATTTATTCACTGTTTAGGGGGAATTAAAGCCCCATGTTCCTCCCAAAATGCCTCCAGCATCCTAATCAGCCTGTGGACCATGAGATTATGGTTCCTATAATATAATGAGAAAGAAAAACAGAAAGGGGACCTATTTCCTGGCAGACGGTGTCTTAACCACTTTTCCCGGCAGCTAGCCCCACGCGGCGGCCACGTGGGGGCTCGTTAGCGGGAGGGCCGGGCTGCCTCCGTGGTTTCATCTGCTCCTGCATCCGTAGGGTGTCTGAACTCCTGAACCCACAGGGCACAGGAAAAGACAGCAATTCAGGATTTCATTACGAAGCACACTGTCTGGCAACAAAATTAAACTGAGCAAGTCTAGGTTCTCAGCACTTGCAGACCTCGCGATTCAAAGCTGGGAGCTGGTGGTGGACCAGGGGAAGCAGTGCCCAAACGGAACCTGCCCCACCTGTCCCCAAGTGTACTGTCCGTCCATAAGTGCGTCGCCTGTCCCCAAGTGCGCTGTCCCTAAGTGCACTGTCCATCCCGAAGTGTACTATGGGTCCCCAGGTGCAGCGTCAGTCCCCAGGCTTGGACCTGCCCTATCCTTTGATCAGGATCGTTGGTCCAGGTGACCAGTGATCCTAATTCATTTCAAGGACACCTGCACGTCCCTACCCCGAGCCAGCTCAGTACCCTCCCTATGGCCGGCAGCGAGCTGTGTGGCCAGCTGAGGTGCTAATGCTGGGACTTCTGAGTGTTACAAGAGCAGCGCCCAGCCTGGGGGGCGGGGAGCAGATGTGGATGGCGTCTACCAGGACCGCACATGCCGGACAGTGTGGGGAAGGAAGGGGTTGCTATCAACCGGCCAGGATGTCTGCACAAATCAGGGCAGTGGACGGGTTTTCCATGGACCGCTTCCCCCATGCAGAGCCCATCAACGGACCTACCAGCTGTGGCAGGAGTCCCTGGGGCTGTAATGCACGACTCTCCAGGGATGCAGAGCTCAGTGAGGGTGTCCTGTCCCTCAGGTGAGAGGCCGTCCGTCTGCTCTTCTGGACGGGGCTGGCACCCAGAGGCGCTGACATTGGCCTCCTCCAGGACCGTGGCCTCCGGGGAGGTGTCCTTTGCATGGGGTTCATCCATGAAGGCCTGAGCACACGGGACCTGCCAGGTGCGTGAGGTTTTACTAGGAGGGGCAGCTGCTTGGCATGTAGGTCTTTCCATCCCAGCCTGGAGGGTTTCCCGACATCATTGAGCAAACGCTAGACACCCCTCAGCTCTGGCCCCTTGTGATTCAGTTCCCTTTACTTCCAGAAATCCTGCTGAAAGCCATTTACTGCCTACTCTGTCCCATGTGTCCGTGGAAGGCTGGGGCTCCCGAGACCCTGAGCCACTCATTGTACAAGGGAACACATCTGACAGTCTTGGAGGCTCCGACCCACCTAGAGACTGAAGCCCTGAGGAGGCGGATGGGAAAGTTATTTTTTTGGGGGGGGGTGCATTGTTCTAACTGCATGCACCTTAATACTCCCAGAAAGGGAAGAGGGAGTGTGGGCAGGGCTCCCGGGGGGCCCCTCGGCTGCAACCCCAGCACCTCCTCCTCTACCCTTCCTCGGGCCGGCAGAGGGTTCTCTCTGTTGTGCCCTCGTCCCCAAGGAAGAAAGGTGCTGAGGGCTTCTGGAAGCCACATGCCCCAGCTCCTTTCCAGCTTGAGGGGGGCAGGAAGGAGGCAGTCCTCAGGCCCTGGAGGCCGCAGGAGCTGGTCTTGCAGCGGGAGCAGGCTTGTGGCCCAAAGACCACTGCAGTGCCAGCCCACTGCCCTGCTGTCCTTCCCCCAAAGTGGTCTGTGGATCAGCCTGGGCAGATGCATCCCTGCCCCCGCTCTGGCCTGGACTCACCAGACGGGCGCCCAGGCACATGTCGGGCCCTGAGTCCAGGGCAGACGCCGGTTCCCTGGCCTGCCCTCCTGAATCACAGGGTAGAAGCCTTACTTCTGGGACAAGCAGCCAGCCCGGATCCCCGGCCCCTCATTTGTCCAGCCTTGGTTCCCATCCCGCACTCCCCTTCTCCAAGCTGCCAGACCCATCTCTGCAGAAATGGGGAGTGTGGAGCTTCTGGATCCTGTGCCCCCAGCCCAATTCTCCCCTGGCCTGTCGTGCCCTGATGCCTGCTATGGCCATCGGAACCCTTCCCGGAGCGCCGTCCCCCACCTGGGGCCTGAGTACCTGTCGCTCAGGTTATCCCGGGAAGGACGGGGGCAGACACCAGAGCCCACTGACCTGTAGGCTGTCTGTGGCCGCTGGGACTGGGGACGAATATGGGGGGTGACTGCCAGACCAAGTAGAGTCATCAGAGTCTGCCTCAAAGTCCAAGTCGTGAATAGAAAGGCGCTTTTTCTTAGCAGGTGCAGATGTGGGCAAGAGGAGGAGAGTCGGGGTCAGCTTGACAGAGAGGACCAGGGGCCTCTCCGCCCTGGGCAGCAGGGTGGGTGCCTCCAGGGGCACATCCACTTCCTGCACTAGAAATAAACCCGAAGGAGCTCGAAGGCAGCTTCAGGGGGCCCAGAGGGCTCCCCCTCCGAATCTCCTGCAAAAGCTGCATCCTCAGCATCTCTTAGAGTGAAAGGAAACACCTGCTCAGCCCAAGAGGCCTACGGCTGCCCGGATGTGCTAAGGACACAGGTCCCGGAGCACTGCAGCCTTGGGGTGAGGGGTGGGCAGGGCGGCAGTCTTCTCTAGGGCTGACAGGTACCCTTGAGAGGTGTCGGGCGGGGAGTTCAGGCAAATGAGGGGCACCCACAGTGAGGCCACAGAGGTGGGGGAGAGCTCCATGTTGTTCAGATGAAATCCTCCCTCACGATAACCTTGATCCTTTAAAGGTATTGTATAGGGAATATTCCAGACACTGGCTGGTGTTCTTTAAGCTCACCGAGTGGCAGGAATACAATTTTCTCACTGTAGACTGGCCAGACCTGGTCGGTGTCGAATCTCACGGACGCCGGCCTCCTCCCGGTGTCTCCAACTAAACTCCTTGTCCCCCCCCCCCACAACCTGCTCTCCTTCCGTCACACCCCCACCCAAAACCCCAGGGCATACTCTGCTTGTCGATCACCAAAAATAAGTTACAAAGTAAGTAAAGATGGAAATAAACACTAATAAAAGCAAGGCTCGTGGCTGGCTATGAAGAAAAGTAAAATGTTCATAGAGGGGAGTCTAAAGGGATTCACTTCCCTGAAAGATGCCAAGGCCACCTTGGAGGACAGCAGGGTGCCCTCTGGGACCCCTGCCTGCCCTCACAACCTCACGAGCCTGCCCCCAGGACCCTGACTGGACGGGTCAAGCAAGCTTCCCTGCAGGCTCCGTCTCCCCCACACCTTGCTTTAGGGTTTCTTATGGTGACACCACGTGCTGAAAACATGATCCTATTTGGTGCTCAGTGCCTCAGAGACTGTCCGGGCACGGCAAAGGAGGCAGGGTCTTTGTGCTCATGCTGTGGGAACTGGTAGAGTCAAGGAGAGTACTGAGATTTTTAGGACATCAGAACCCCAGGCTCCAGCTGGGGGAGGGGCAGGGGCAGAGGTGACTGGGGAAGACTTACCTTGCTGCCAACGGGCTGGGCCTGGGCCACTATGTCCAGTTCTCCATCTTCATCTGTCTGCTCACTGTCTCCACTTCCCTCACCAGGGCTTGGCTCAGGCCCACCTGCAATGGACCACACACATGATTCAACCCAGGGTGAAGAAGACTGGGGGCAAACCATCCATCCACCCACCCACCTACCCATCCATCCATCCAACCCGCCCATCTACCACCCGTCCATTCACCCATCTACCCACCCACCCACCTATCTATCTACTATTCATCCACCTACCTACCTACCCACCCATTCATTCATTCTCCATCCATCCACCCATCCATCCTCCTTCCATCCACCCATCCATCCATTCATCCATTTTCCATCCATCCATCCTTCTATCCATCCATCCACTCACTCATCCATTCTCCATCCATCCAACCATCCATTCTCCATCCATCCTTCCATCTACTCATTCATTCATTCTGCACGCACATATCCATCCATCCACCCACTGTGACACATCCAGGCAAGTCCATCTGCTGGCTTTACAAAGACCTATCCAAGCATCAGTTAGACTCGGTCTGAATCCCAGCAGAAAACTATTACTCTGCATCAATTTTGTCGAGGGTCACGCCTATAGGCATTCACCCTCTGTTCATGGACTGTTTCTTGGGCAATCTGTATCCCTGGCCTTGTGGTGAAGGAGGCCAAGGGCAAAGTCATGTTTTCTCAAACAAACTGCTTTACCTACAGTCATTTCATGTGCTTATCTGCAGGCTGCAGACACAGCTGGGAAGGAGGTGAGCCTCAGCCCCAGGGCTCCCGCCCCTCCTTTCTTTGCCCCCCAGACCCCCTGCCTCACCTGAGCACCCAGGTGGCCCCATCACAGCCTCTTCCCTCTGCTCTCCCACTGGTCTGGCCCTTGTTCTCCTTTAGGTCACCAGAGGGGACCAGGCAATGAGCTCTGGGGTTTTAGAGCATGGATCATCGGCCTTCTCTTGGGGCTACGAGGCCACTTCTGCACTGGGGGAGCATGGGCTGTGGGGCCGGGCCCGCACGTGCTGCCCCTGCACACCCCCCAGCCCGCGCCCAGGCCCTCACTCCCTGTGCCTTTGGGTGGGGGCAGGTCTCAAGCATGAACAAGCAGGGCATTTACTGGGCTTGAGCATGCCCTGTAAGCCCTTCTGTACCCGCCGAACTCGGACCCATGCAGCGGGCAGACTGGGTGATTATCTTCATTCTCTGGACACTGAGTCTTGAGGAAATTCACCCCAGACCACCAGACAGAAGACACTGAGCTGACCTCTACCTGTGCCGAGGGAATGTGGGCATGGCTTCCGGAGGCCCGGGGCGCACGCCTGTGTGTGCGTGTGTGTGTGTGGGTGTGCATGTGTGCGCGTGGCCTGTCAGCGTGGAGCTCCCCCAGGACTGAACAGGAACAGGAGCTCTGTGCCCCTTTTGGTTACGGACTCCTTCCATCTCTCTCTCCACTTGGGACGGCAGTTTGAGCGATACTAACGCATCTCTCGAGAGCAAGCCCAAAGGATGTTCCCTGCTCCTGACATGGGAGAGAGTTCTCAGCCGCTCTTGGCAGCGAGGTGGGAAGAAACACGAAGCCCTGCGAGCACCAAGGACTTACTGTGGATGTCAGGCGAGCTTCGCGCTCTGTCAGGCAAACCTGGAACCAAAGGAAAGGCACTGGGGAGAAAGACATCCTCCCGAGACTGCGCTTGAGGACGGGTTCCCTCTCATTTCCTTCCCGGCCCTGGGACAACTGCCTCCCGCAGCATCTGCCCGTCCTGCTGTGGGGGCCTCGGGAAAACACGCCTGTCGCTCTGCAGGTTCACCCGGAGAAGACCCCGGCCACCCCCCACCCCTCACCCCAGCTGACCAGTCTGCCCGTGGCCCTGGCTGGCCAGGCTTCAAAACAGTGACTTCAGTCATTTCTATTTTTTCAGTTTGTCTACTTGAAAACAAACACGCAACTTTCCTTCCCTGCAACCTCTGTGAGTCAGTGAGCTGTACTCCCAGGCACCCCACAGGGAGAATTCAGCCTGGCCATCACCCCAGAACACGCGACCCAGGGGCCCAGGTGAAGCAGCTGGGAGTCGGGGTTCCTGTTGCCCCACAGCGCCACCTTGTCACCTCGGTGGTGACAACTTTGAAACGGGCAGGGGCTGGTTGGTTGGTGTTGGCTCCAGCAGCTCTGGACCCTGGCTGGGCATCACAATCCCCACGGCCTTTCACACAACACGGATTCCTGAGCCCACCCGGTCCCTGGAATCGGCACCTCCCAGAGGGAGGTCAGCTCCTCAGGGGTTCCAACGTGGCCTCTGGGAACAGGGCCGCCTTTGGGGTCGAGATTCTTAAACACTTTGCAGTGTGGCTCTCTGCCCTGCTCCCTGTGGTTCTCACCCTTGAGCCCTGGGATGGGGCCAGACCAAGCTCCTCCAGCTGCAGGAAGACCCCTCGGCCCATGAGACGCACAGGGAATGTTTGTTGAAAAGAGAAAATCTAGGCCCCACATCAGACGCCCAGGGAGGAAGGGCCTGGAGAACATGTTGTATTAACCAGCGCCTGGTTATTCGACTAGCCACTGAGTTTGAGACCTTAGCTATGAGTTCTCAACCTGCTAGGAAGCCTTGAAAAATAGGATTTCAAATAGTGGGGCTGTCAACAGCATGCAGGACTTCCCAGGGGCCAGGCCGGGGAGCGGTGTGCAGAAATTCGCACCACACAGAGAGCAGTCAACCTTGTACAAAACACTCGAAAGGGACCGACAGGGGCACACACCCATTCCAAAGGATCTGCTTGGTCCTGAAACCCAAAAACAGGCGTGGGAACAAAAGCGATCCCGGGGAGAGGTGCGCTCCTCACCTCCCCCCTGCAGCCGTCCGCACAGGGAGCGGATCACTTTGGCGCTCCCGAAGCGCTTGAAGCGGGCTCTCAGGTGCTGGTGGTACCATTCCAGGGAGCTGATCTTCACAACCCTGCAGAGACAGCAAGCTCAGGCCCGCCATGCTGTGCCAGGCGGCACCTGTCCGTGCCCACCCCTCTTCAGCCAGCCCCACCGGGGGGACACAGCAGGCCCTAGCACCCACAGGGTCCCTCGGACGCCAGGCCGTGGCTCACCTGGCCAGGTGGCAGGGGTCGCAGAGCCAGCCCTGCTCCTCCGGGTGGGCGTGGCTGCAGTCTTGGCAGGTGAAGAGGCGGCAGTCCAGGCATTGCCTTTTGGGGGTCCCGAGGAGCCGGTAGGGCTGCAGGCAGCGGGCACAGTGGGTCTCATTCAGGTGCGCCGTGTCCGCAAGCAGCTCCCTCTGGGAACTCTCCTTCTTAATCCGGCCCTTCAACCCCCTTAGGAAAATATCAGAAACAAGGAATCTATGAGATGCCTGCCTTATTTTTGCAACAGGTTTTAAATGTTTGCACACACATGCACACACACACACACAGGAACTTTTTTATATACAGAAAACGGGTCAAGGCACCCCTTGGCAGCCCTCACCATCTGCAGAGCCAGCTCCAAGCTCTCACTCTCTCCCAAGTGGGAAGCCCACAAGTTGGGGGTCAAACGTGCAGTTTGGGTAGGCTGGAATGGAAACACCTTATTTTTATAGAAATGAAGTCGCATTTAAACATTTCCGTGACTCTTTACAATCGTACATTTTTCCAGGCTGCATGCCCGTGACTTTCATCCAGTGCCAAAGGGCCATGACCCATCAAGTCTCAGAATCACAGGCTGGGACTGTTGTCGCTGCTTGCCCACACCACCTAACTCATAATGGAGAGAGGAGGGACAGAGGTCCTGAACTCTAGCTTTGAGACAGAGCCCGGAGCTTTTCTGATGCACAGCCCAGAGCTCAGAGACTGTGTTCCAGCACTCCGTTTCACTGGATGAGGGTGGGCTTGCAGTCACCTTCCTTGGAGGGGGTGAGGTCGGTGGCTCTGGGGAGCCCAGCAGGGCCAGGGCCAGGTAGGGTCCTGGGGGTGCACCTGGTCAGGCCACATGGTTATTTCCAACCCCAATCTGTTGCCCACTCTAATTGTTTAAGAGGAGGTTAAAGAAGAGAGAAAATTCCAGGTGGTTCACAGGCTGGTCAGAGCTGCCACAGAAGCCACAGAGAAGGCAGAGCTAAAGCTCATTACAAGGGCAAGGCTGTGCTCCTCTCTATAGGGCCCTGCTCTGCACGCTGGCCTGAGCTAAGGGCTCTGTGCAGAGGACGACACCAGGGAAGTGGGGGTTGGGCTGGCACCCTACAGAGAAAGTGACAGGTCACTGCACTCTCCCCAGGAGGCCACAGGTGTCCTGGGGACAAAGACGGGAGGCATCTCCTCGCAAACAGTTTTGGGTCCCTTCCAGCAGGGGAGCAGGCTGAGCTGCCCCCCCCTCCAGGTTTGTTCCCACAGACCAAGGCTGCAGTGGTCTGGTTTGGAGGGTGTCCATCGCAGGAAACATCCAGCACTAGGATGTCCCGGGAAAACCACGGTCCCCCCAGACCTTCCTGGTGGGCTCGCCAAATTGAACCGACTGGGAAATGTCCCCTCTACATCATGGACACATTCCATCTGTTCTGGATTTTAGAGAACGTCTGCAAAATGCAGTATTTTTGGTTTTCGATGAGATCCACTTAACTCCATTCTTAGTGACAAGAATCAGACCGACCCTGGGTGCCACCGTCCTGTGGGAACTCGGTGCCTGTGGTTTCTGAAGGGGACACCCCAGAGCGCGGTGGAGGCGGGAGACAAGGCAGGGCCTCTAGAAAGCTCTGGGACACTACTCCTGGTTTTAAGTGGTGTTGACTGCACTTCACTGATTCCCCGCTCCCCACTCGTTGCTCAAACACTCTGGAACACGGGCCCACAAACGAAACTCTCGTCTCAGCTTTGACAATCAAGAAAACACGGCCTTGTGTTGGCAGCAATCCGGGGGGGTGGGGAGCTGTCATCCACGGATAAAGCTGCACTGACATCCTTGCCCCGAGCCCGGGAGCATAGGCGCGCGGAGCCAGGTGCGGAGGGCCTAACCTCCTCCATTTCCCCTCAGACAGTATCTGCATCAGCCAGAAAATCTAGAGGCCACCCCTTCACCTCTCTCCCAGTGAGTGCCCCTCATTCTGCATCCAGGCAAAACCATACCCCCAGCCCAGCAGGAAGAAGGATGAGGACCTGCAGGACACACACCGAATCCTGGGGCCGGAAGTCCTCTGAGGTAAGAGCCGCGTGGGTGGTGGCTGGACACTGACATATTTCAGGGGCAATCACACCACCTGGAGCCGCGTGGGGAGGAGGTGATGGGGGCCAGAGCAATCCACACACCCTGCCTGTGGCAAACACTGGGTCGACCAGATGTCACTCCACGATGGCTGCATCGGCAGACAAAGGCCCAACATGTAGCTATCAGTTTAAGTCAGCCCCAGGAAGAAAAGACACCCTGAATGTGATCGACTGTCAGAACCAGAAGAAGACTTGAAACAAGCGTGCTTGGTGCACTAACTGGGATGAAGAGAGGAGGACATAAAGAAGGAACCAGGCTGAGATGGAAAGACCACAGGCTATGCTCACTGAGGTGGAAGAGAGATGGTCCAAACAAAGATGGGAAGGGATGGAAACTGACAATGGGCCGGACTTACTACCGTACATATTACATATCACATCCCACGATTTAGAACTGTGGTTCTCAAGGTGTGGTCCAGGGACCTCTGGAGGTTCTCAAGACCCTTTAAGAGGCGCCACAAGGTCAAAACTATTTTAGTAACAATGCTGAGATGTTCTCTCTCTCATCTGAGATGTTATTTCTCCTGCACCCATGGTGAAGCAATGGCGGCCAAACAGCTAGGACCTTGGCGTGGGTCAAGGCAGAGGTACAAACCAGACCAGCAGTCCTTGCGGTGTTTGTCACAAAGGCAAAGAGCATGTCTTTGCTGAAGTGTGTCCTGATTCAAGGCATGTCCTTGATGCTACAGTAAGTTACTCATCTTACTAACCTTGACCCTTGAGCCCATGTCTTTTTAACGTCCCATGTGAAGAAACGAGAAGCACGCCCTGAAAGCATTTCTGCTACGTCCTGAAGCACCACCGAGGTCTCAATGTAAGGAAGCAGCCAGTTGCTGGAGTTCCAACATGAACTAGAATTTCTTTTTTTCACGAAGCATCATTTTTACTTAAAAGCACAACTAGAAAATAAACTATTCTGACTTGGGCATTTGCCAGATATTCTCTTAGAAATGAACACTGTGAGCCCGTCACCTTGAGGAAAACAAGTGACGATATTTGTGGCCCATGACAAAACTCAAGCTTTCGAGCACGGAGAAGAATCTTGGGGAATTTATGTCTGCCACCGTGAGCTCGACAGCGTCCATCACTTAAATGTTGCTGGTGAGATCAGTGGTGACGGCCATCGATGTGATTTTTTTGGTATATAATGAAATGTGTCACCATTTAGAAACTGTATATGGTGTGACAAAACCTCACATGGATACGAGATGCAGTTTGAGTGCAGGACAGATGGATGGATTTTAGTTCACTGATATGCGTTCAGATCCCACCATGCAACTACCTTGAAGAAATCACCCGTTGCTGGGTTCCCATGTAGTATCAAAGCACAACGTCCACAATCATCTGGGAAGAGGGCGCCTGGGTGGCTCAGATGGTTGAGCGTCTGCTTTCGGCTCGGGTCATGGTCCCGGGGTTCTGGGATCGAGCCCCACATTGGGCTCCCTGCTCGGCGGGGAGTCTGTTTCTCCCTCTCCCTCTACTGTCCCCCTCTGCTTGTGCTCTCTCACTCACTCTGTCAAATAAATAAAATCTTTTAAAAAAATCATCTGGGAAGACTACTGAAACATGCCCCATTTTTCGAACTGCGTATCAGTACGAGGCTAGATTTTCTTCAAATTCTTCAGCCAAAACAACATATTACAATACATTCAGAACAAAAGTCAAAATGAGAATTCAACCATCTCCTATTACACCAGATGTGGAAGGGATTTCCAAAAATACAGAACATGCCGGTCTTCTCATCTGTTTCAGGAAAAGTTACGTTTCATAAAAATGTCATTTATGTTAACATGTAAGGGGTTTACTGTTGTTATTTTTCAATGAATGAATGAATGAATATTTTTTAAAATGCCTGGTTTTAATTTCCAATAGGGTCAATATTGACATACATAATCCATATGAACATAAGCTCTTTGGGGTTCTCAATAATTTAAGAATGTAAAGGGACTCTGAGGCTAAAATGCTTGAGAACAGCTGATTCTGGAGCAAGTTTGCTGCCCCAGATACAGAGCAAAGGCTGAAGGGATAGGAATGAGGAGAGAGGGGGCGGCGGTGAAATCAGGGACAGATGGAGGAGAAACTCAGCAGAGGGGTGACCCTGGCATCAGAAACCCACAGCACTGTGCTCTGCCCGCCGACTTCCAGCCTGCCCTGGGGTGCCAACATCCAGAGCCCAGAGTGGAGGGGAGATGCCCGCTGTCCTCAAGAGAGGCTTAGTGACCTCGCAGGATGAGGCGGGTCTGGTGCAAGGAGACAGGACAGGGAAGGCACGTTTCCTCTCACTCACGACTGGGTGTGGAAGGGAGAAGGGCTAGGGGCGACGTGAAGAGGGCAGACCCATGTGTCCTTGCTCTCCCCCCTTAGGGGGTAATCTTGACGGGAGCACGGTGGAAACGTGTGAGTACTGGGGACCAGCCCAGGTTGGTGGTGCACTCTCCAGGGTCAGCTAGGGAGGAACTCGCGGTGGCCACGGCACCCACGTCCCCCAGCAGCCGCTGAAAGAGGCATGAGCTCGGACCAGGCCTTCTGCTCAGGTGATCCTTAGACCCTGTCCCTGGAGGACAGCATGAGGTGCTGAGAGGCCCGGGGACTGTGAGTCCAGGGTTGGGGAGAAGAGGCCGTGGCACATGAGGCTGATGGCTGGGATCAGGGATCTCAGGGGTGGGGGCTGGCCACTCCCAATGCCCGGCCAGGACGATTCATGAGCGATGGTCCTCATTCGGGAAGCTGACCTGACCCTCCACTCTGTCTCAGGGACCAGCAAGGAGCCAGTGGGCAGTGTGTGGAGCCAAGCCCCCAGCAACTCTGTCACCCTGAGGGCCAGAAGCAGGGGGCGTGGGGATGGGGGACTCTGAAAGACAAGACGAGGGCGTAAAGAGTCGGTGTAAGCGAGCAGAGTGTCGGACACCAGACACCAGCAAAGCTGTAGCCATGTCCCGCTCGGGCGGTGGGGGCCCACGAGCAATCTCAGACGGGCAGTTAAGGAGCTGCTCTTCTCGGCACAGCTTGGGTGGCTCTGAGTTTTGACCGTGCCACGGAAGCAGTGATCCCTGGAAGAATACAGGAAACCTCTCCCAAGCAGGAGAAGAAAAGGAGCGGGGTCTTCAGATCAGGAGTTGCTGGACTGCCGGCCACACACACGCCGACGGCCCGCAGCGCTCGGTTGGGACGCGGCGGGCTCGCTCTGGGGAAGCATGAGCCGGCGGGCCGGTGGCTCTCTGTGAGGTGGGGAGAGGAAGCTGGCAGCCACGGGGCAGTTCCCTGTTGCTGCTCTGGCAAATGCCCACACATTTCATGGCTTAAAATAACACGGCCTTTTCATCTGATGGCCCTGGAGGTCAGAAGTCTGACGTGGCGGTCACGGGGCCAAAATCAAGGTGTTGGCAGGACGGTAATCCTTCCGGGAGGCGCCGGGGGAGAATCTGTTCTCTTGCTCTTTCCAGCATCCCGAGGGCGTACTGTTGGCCCGCGGCCCCCCTTCCTCTAACCTTCAGAGCCAGCATGGCTGCTGGGGTGCTCCTCAGAGCGCTGCCCTGCCCCCCCTTCCTTCCTCCTGCTGGGCCCCTTGTGATCACCCTGAGCCCAGATGGGGGGCCCAGGACCGTCTCCCCAAGTCCAGGCCAGCTGATCAGCAGCCTTCACTGCATCCGCAAGCGCATCCCCCTTCAGCACATGACCTGACCCAATCACAGATTCAGGGGATCAGGAGGTGGGCGTCTTTTGGGGCGCGTTGTTCTGCCAGAGTTCTGAAGGGAAAGTGGGCGAGCGGATCTTACTCCCAGCTGTCAACTCCACAGCCCATGCCCTTCCTGAGAAAATAACCTGCAGATGTGCTCCAGACGGAGAGAAGAATCCCAGGCGTGACCCCAGGAACGTGGTATTGGGGCCGGAAGGCACCGATGAGTCACAGCATCAGGATGCTAAATCACGGAAAGCATGGCGCCCAAACTAGGCAGGACGTTCAGTCACAACTGAAGGACAGCGTGGCGTGAGGAGAGGTGAAGAGCAAGTATGTGCATCCAAAGTCCTGACTATATGAATAAATACCAGGAAGGATAATGATGGGAAACAGAAACTTGCTAACATTTTGTGAAGTACTTGGAGGAGACTGACCACAGGACGACAAACAGGACAGGTCTGACCAGTTTGCTGCCGTGAAAGCCAGAGGCCCCTGGTGTCCTGGGAGCCCCGGGGGCACTCTCCGGCTGAGCCTACCCTCCAGGCCCCACGTGGCCCCCCAGCTAGGGGGACCTCACATCCCTTGGTAGCAGTATTCCTAATGCCTGCCTCGTTTGCCCATGTCTCACGCTGGGAGAGCTTTCAGAGAGCATTTCAGGAACCCCGATCTGTTTGTAGAGATTGCGAATCCACAGGTCCACCTGTTTGCCCTTCTGGGGAAGGCTCGCAGGGCTAATATTTGATTTTCAGGCTGTGCCCTTGAAAACAGGGTGTTCTATTTAGGTAAGCTCTGTCCTCGCCCAGGGGCATGAGTCACTGCCTGAGCTCTCTCGCCTCCCCTGTGCTTTGGGGTTACTCAATCCTTCCCAGCACGGATGCAGTTGAGAAGCCACCTCTGTAGATGGGGGTGCAGCTCAGCAGCCTGCAAACTTGGGACCTCATTGGAGCCCAGGAGGCAGCCCGCAAACCGCAGTGAGTACGTACGGCCTCTGGAACGCCAGGTGGAGGCTCGCCTCTCTCTCTGCTGCGCATGGCCGTTGGGTCGAGGATGCAGGTGTCTGCAGCCCCGGCTCTTCCCCAGACGGAGGGAGTTAAAGAGCTGGGTCATTCTCTCCATGTTCCCTTCCAGGAGGCTTCCTTGGGTGCTACTCTTTACTTATGTGGCATTAAAAAATCACGCCTATCTTTTCTGTAGCGAAGACTCCTTAATAGCCGAGTAACGAGGATGAATGCTGAACACAGAGAGGAGCGATATGACAAACCGACGCACGGCAAGATCTCCCCTCCCCCACACAGTCCCACAGTTAACCATTCATTTCTGGACATTCTTCACAGCCGGGGAGACTGGCCCATCCTCAGCGGCCTCTCCTGGAAATGTGGATAAGAAGAGCAGCCGCGTGGCAAGCTTGTCTAGGGAGTAAATGATCTAACACAAAGCCCCAAGTGCACATCGAAACACAGCCATTTGTCTTTCCGTGGTCAGGCACTGTTCTGGGCGCTAGTGACAAAACTGAGCCCTCACTGGGCTTAGACATGGGCAGGGAGACAGATTCTACTCAACAAGTACATGACTCATATATTAGATGAGCCCTGAGTGCTGCGGAGGGATAAGCAGAAGGAAGTAGTGTTGGGACGGTGGTGGCTATTTTAGAAAGGGCAATCTGCGGAAGCTTCTCTGAGGAGGTGATGTCTGAGAAGGGATACGAGTGATGTGAAGGAGGGTGCAATAGGGAGACCTGGGGGAAAGGCGACTCCTGGGGGCCACGGGGAGAAAGACAACAGGGCAGGGAGGGTGGAGGGGAGATGTCCAGCAGAGAGATGGTGTGGCATGAGGCGGGGTGGCTGTGTGTGGCCAGCCAGGCACAGCCGGGATTTATTTTGAGGGCTGAGCCAATAGGGTTTGTTGAGGCATGAAATGTAGGATGACAGGGAAGGAGTGGAAATGACTGTGATTCCTGAGCACTTGACCTCAGCAGCCAGGCTGATTCCAAGATGGGGAAGCGGGGGCCTTGGGAGAATCCAGACCTGTCTTAGACGTGCTATCTTAGAGATACTGGTTAGACCCCTGGCCGACGTGCTCCGCAGCCATCTGTCTACCTGCCTCGCAGGTTCTGGGGACAGTTCTTGGCTGAGGGCACACACTGGGACCTGCTGTCTAGACCCGTGCCGTCCAATATGGCAGCCACGAGGCACATGGGGCTACTTAAGTTAGTTACAATGAGGAAAAAAAAGACAAAGTTGGTTCCCCAGTGGCGTCAGGCACATTTCAAGGGCTCAACAGGTGCAGGTGGCTACTGGCTACACCCTGGGGAGCAGACGTAGTTTAGTTCCTCGTTCCACTGGGCAGCGCGGGTCTAGGGAGCCTCAGCGCCACGGTGCTGGTGCGCATCCCTCAGGGAGTGAGCGTGCACAGAGCAGAGCTGAGGTGGGGGCCCTGGACCCTCAGAACGTGAATACCGGGGGGTCCAGGAGGATCAGCAAAAGGAACAGAAGGGGCTAGACACCCAGACGTGAGTGCAGGGGAGCAGAGCAAGAAAAAGCTCAGGGAGCACAGAGCCTCTGTTATTATTAGACCTTTCTCTGCATTTTTAAAAAGTGAAACGTCATAAACCCATACATTTTCACAATGCTTTTCCACTTAATACCTTATGAACTGGTCATGAAGATTTACTGCTACAGCTTTATTTTTAATGGGCGCCAGGTGATCCATTGTTGAATTCATGGTTCAAGTTGGTTATTTAGCAAAAGCCTGTAATTTTGGACATTAGGGTCTTTCTAGTTCTTCACTCTTAAGATCCTTGCTGGATCAGAATATCCTCTCATCATGCTACCAAACACTCTTCTGTGTCACTGAGATAATCCTACATTTTTTTAAGATTTTATTTATTTATTTGAGAGAGAGTGAGAGCAAGAGCACAAGAGCGGAGGGGGGGAGGGGCAGAGGGAGAAGCAGGCTCCCCGCTGAGCAGGGAGCGGATGCAGGCAGATCCCAGGACACTGGGATCATGACCTGAGCCGAAGGCAGATGCTTAACCGACCGAGCCACCCAGGCGTCCCAAGATAATCCTATGTTTTGTCTCCCTAGAACCCGGGATGGCTCACAGCCCAGGCCCTGCACCAGGTAGCAGACTGGGCATAAAGAGGACCATGCTCTCACACAAGGGTCTGCCCGACTTTAAGGCTCGAAGTTCATCCACAGCAAGACACACGTCCTCATTATATAGCCCACTGCTCAGGACTCGATGGTAGGAAACAGATAGTAAGTTAAATCTATCCTAAAGCACTTACTGATGCCAAGGTTTTTAACATCCTAATTTTGTTTATCTTTGAATTTTTGAGTCTTTGGAGTGCAGCATCACATCCTGATGGGAGGAAGCCAGGAATAACAAGACACACTGTACGGTAAACACCCCACTCCCAAGTCCCTGGTCCCACACGCCAACTGCAGGGAGAGATTTCTATGTGCCTGGGGCTACATCAAAGACGGCATGGCCTCCCCCTTCCTTCTCGTCCATTTCCCGAAACAGTCTGCAAGGAAAGCCCCCCATTCAGGATGCTCTCTATGTGGTGCCTGCCACTCATGAGTTAGAACCTAGGAAAACTCCTTCCAGTCGATTTGGAGGGAAGGCATCTGTGTTGCCTATCCTCCCAAATATCAGGGATCTGGGCCAGCTCATTTGTCATGTGCTTTGACAGAGGAGACCCAAAGATGTGTCGCTTCTACAGCTTGGGAACAGGTGCTGGAGTCTTTACCCAGGCCCTGTCCCTACATCCTTTACAGCGGATTGGCACTTCCATGTCTGGGGAGAAATCCACCTAATATGCATTTCTGTTAACTTGTAAATATTAAAAGAAATATCGTTGTTTTCTGTTTTCCAATTGGTATGTTCGGTGAGCTGGTTGTTTAGCAAACTGCCCCTTGGCAAATTTGCTCCTGGCGAATCAGGCCCAGACACAGCGTCCACCTGACGCATATTCAGGATGGGAAAGTTCTTTCCATTTAGTGAACGTGTTTCTTGGTTTCACAATTTCTTCCCTGTTCACTCAGTTCCATCAGTGACTGTGGTAGGTTCCTTGAGCCGAGCCTTCCATTTAGCGTCCCTTTTGGAGGATGGCCAAGACATCAGAAACCCATTGGAGCGATTCCCGAGCTGCTCGGTTTGTCACATGGCTACCCAGCTCGTGGTCTCCGGATGACCGATTTCTCCACTTGGCCCATGACTGGTTCACGGAGCAGAGAACTCGAGTTAGCTGCTCTGTCAACCAAGTCCGGTGTCAAGAACCCAGAGTCTTTATCTTTAGGCTGGTTTCAGCCGTGCCCTTTCTCGGCAAAGCTGCCTGTCTGGGCTGGACTTGAACCCACGTGTCCTGACCTCCTGGCACTCATCACGCCCACCCTTGTGCCTCGGGACCACATGCCCGGGTCCTGCGGCGGCCCAGGGTCGGGGGGACACTGCAGAAAAGGTTCCTCACAGTCAGGGGCGGCTTTAGTTTTTGCTGCATATTTAACTAACAGCACAGTGAACAAGAGACGAAACCATCAAAAATGATAAGAACTGTAAAAGCCCTTCCCTTCCACCTCCCTCCCAGAATGACTCTTTACATCCCAAACGTATCACCTGCTAGAGCCCTGTTTGCACGGCAAGAGCCAGTCACGGTAAGGCCAGTGGGCGTCACGGTAAGGCCAGTGGGCTTCACTGCGCTTGGCTCAATGTTCATGTGACACAGACTTTCCCCGCCATGGCCTCTCTGCAGCTCACAGCACTGCTCGGCATTGACACCCCCCCAGACAGCCTCCTCCGGTCTGAGAGCGGGTATTCAACGAGCCCACCCCAAGCACATGGCAGGCCCAGTAGACATGGCAGAGCGGGCCAATCCCCCCACACCCCACCTCCCACTTCCACGACTGGCCCTTTCTGAGCAGACAGCATCAGACACTGCTGAATGAGGGGGGCACCCTGACCATTACTGGCCCCGGGGGCCTGGCCTGGGCCACAGGCTGCACGCAGGACCGGGGGAGTCATGGTCCGCATCCTTGTAGGAGCCTTCCGTTTCCAACAGCGTCGAGAGATCAGCTGGGCCTGTCTCCTCTTGGCAATGTGAAATGACCCAAGGAATACGACTTACCTTCACGCAAGAAACACAGGGATTTCTGCGAGACCGCTTCAGCTGTCTAGATGAAGGTGGAGCAGCCCAGCTCAAGGGTCTCTGGGAAAGAGGCTGCCTCTTGGGACCTGGCCCAGGTGGTCCTCCGTCTGCTCCCTGAGAGCTGGGTTCCCCTCCTTCCCATTTATCTGTGTTTCTATATATACTTAAAATAAAAGTCGACAACCGCTGGGTTGCCTGGAGGCAGGGTCTGGTCCATCCGAGGGGAAGGGGATGCTGCCAAGTGGGAAGGCCAGGCTGGCTTTGCTGGCGCAGCTCGTGGCCCTCTGCAGGGCCCGGCGGCCACGGCCAGGGCAGGGGAGCTGCTGTGAGTAAGAGTGAGAGGGCACTGGAGGGTTCACAGGAAGAAAGGAAAGAGAGGGAGGGGCTTCAGCATGTGGGGAAATGGGTCATCAGAAGCAGAGGGAGAAGGGGCGGAGCGCAGGGCGGGCAGCTCTGGCCCCCACTTGGGACCTGGAGGTCGGGTCAGATCAAGGCCTCCTGTGGGCTCCGGTGTGAGGTCTCGAGGGGGCGCCTTAGGGGCTGGCAGTCCCCAGAGGCCAGCAGGGTGGAAGCGGCCTCGTGACCAAACCCAGGGGGTGACCAGGAGCCCACGGCAGAAAGGCAGGGGTGGGGGCGGGGCAGGGGGCAGCGGGAGGCCTTGGCGACACCGACTCGGACCCCTCCCCGCTGACACCGGGGTCGCCGGCCAGAACCACGCCTGTTTCTCTTAGTGGCTTGTCCATTGTTATGGACTTTGCTCTGTGTTGGGACCCAGAGCTCCCCGCACAGCTGGTCCTTCTCTGTCTCCTTGGGGGCCCTGTCTTTCTCTCTCTGGACTCCCTCCTGCAGGGGTCTCCTCCTGCCTGGTGACGACACACTGGGGTCAGTCGAATAACACTCCTCCCACGTGAGAACTGTCCTATGTTCCTGGTTCCCGGGACCTGTAAATATGTCACCTCACCTGGCAAAGGGGCCCCTGCAGATGTGATTAAGTTGAGGATCTTGAGGCGGGAGGTCACCCTGGACTATCTGGGCGGGCCCAGTGTCAACACAGGTCCTTACAAGGGGCAGAGGGAGAAGGAGGACGAAAGCGGAGTGAGGGCTGGATGCCAGGCTGGCCGCCCTGAGGACAGAGGCAGGGCCGGGCACCAGGGAGTGTGGGCGCCTCTGGCAGCTGGGGAAGGCACGGACAGATTCGTCCCTGGAGCTTCTAGAAGGAACTCAGGCCTGCTGACACCTTGATCTGAAGACTTCTACCTCCAGAACCATGAGACATGTACGCATCGTAAGCCGCTGAACTCCCAGTGATTATAGTACATCTGCCCCAGGAAACTCACAAATACCATCTGTTGGTGACAACTCCACACTCCCTTCTGAGCTCCCGGCAGCACATGCGTGTTCATTTGTCCCCTTGATGTCCCACAGGCAACCTAACCGCAACCTGTCTGAAGCCTTTCCTGGTTCCCCCAAACCTGCTCCACCTCGCCTTCCCCAGCGGAGGCAGAGACAACCCATCCTCCCAGCTACTCAGGCCCCGACCCTGGAGTCGCCCGTGGGACTCGCACGACCGGTCGTGGGCAGACTTGCTGGCTCCATCCTCTAAGTACAGCTGACCGTTTCTCGGAGCCCACGGCTTGCGGGGCAGCAGCCAGGTCTCACTGTTCCCCTGCTTGATGGCGGCTGGGACTCCGAAGGTCTGAGTCCCATAGAGGCCCCACACGGCTGGTGCCCCACTCCTCTCCTACCTCCTCTCTGCTTCCGCCTGGAGTGCCTGCCCCCCTCCTCCATGAATCTGCTCGAGCGTCTCCTTCTCAATAGGTCTACCAGCTGCCACGGACACCAAGAAAGGGTCAGAAAGGAGCACGGTGCCCAGCTAAGCGTTACAGGTGAAGGGGGTAAATAATGGCGGTGGGTGCTGCCTCCATCCATGGCTGCCCATTCGAGGATGGGTACCATTCAACACGCTGGAAAGACAGAGCCAGCCTCGATCCTAAAACCCCTCCATCCCGACATTCCGGGTGTTTTCCTATTTCATCACCTCTAGCTCGCCATGTCGTGGCCAAAGCATCACCTGGTTCAGGAGACAACGTGACCCTGAAGCTGGGTCAAGAGGAAATGAAACTATTCAGGGGACACCTGAATGCAGGCTGGAAAGTCAGGTCCCCTCATTTTAATTAGGAGGAAGCCGAGCCCAGAAAGCGGGACGTTTCCCAGCGGCCGGCTTCCCATCCGGTGTTCTGCACCCATGCTTCCCGTTGTCTGCCCGCCCTGGGCGCCCCGCGAGGCCCCTGCAGAGGACACCGGAGTGGCGGGCTCGGCCCCCCACACTTACTCCAGTCTTTCCTCTTCCTTCCTTCTCAGATCAAAGTCCCGCTGAACCACTTCCCAGACGTGCTTGGCCTCTTCGTCCGTGAGCTTGGACAGATCCAGTTTTCTCCCCATCTCTGCTTGTCAGGATCACACCTGGAAAAGACAGGATCACCGGTGGTCACCCCGTGAGCCTGTGGACAGCGCCTAAGCCATAAAGTAAGAGGCAAAACAGAATGTACCGAGATCCCGGGCCGTTTGTCTGGACCTGGGCGGAAGGCTTTACTAAAACAGGCAGATTTGTGTAGCTGAAATGTGTCAGGTTTATATGTGGAATTCCTGCACCCCTGGGACTCACACACTGAGCCACGGGGCCACTGTCCCTCCACCGTGAGAGAACGCTGGTGATGTCAGTGTCTAGGGGCGTGCTGCTTTCCCCCATCCCAGGGTCGTGCTCTGCAGTGGGAACCCCAGAAATGCTGGGGAAATGCTGGAGATGTGCTCCATCCATGGGCTTTTTGCCTTAGAACCCCAGGTGGAAGCAACACCGCCGAAAAGAGGCAACTTCCGCCCAAATTCCTGGTCAAGCTGTGGAGTCGCGGGTACACACCCTGGCCTGCTGAGCGGTGGCCCCAATGTGACGTCTGTGAGGTCACTATGTCTGTGGGGGGCAAGGGGGGCGTGCGCATTCTTCCCACGGTGGGGCCGAAGTGCCGGCAGATGAGGGAGTGGCCACCAAGCCCGTGGGCAGCAGGGTCGGCGGGAGCTCGGTTTACCCGAGGGAGGTCGGCCGTGGGAGCGCTGAAGCCCGGGCGCACATTGGTCGCCCCGACGCCCGGGCCTCACCCTCCTCCAAGATCCTGACTTCATTCAACTGCTTAACACGGCGGCATTGTGTGACGCCCTGTTTCTAGGTAACCTGCTGGCCAGGAAGGCAGACTTCAGGTGATTTTATGCCCTATTTGTAGACATTAAACCGGATCCCAGTCCATGTTAAAAGGACAGAGGAAGGAAAGTCCAAATGCCAAAAGCCAAGATAAGCAGAACCTTAGAACCTTGCATGCTATTTGGTTTGCCTGGGTGGCTCAGCTGGTGAAGCGTCTGCCTTCAGCTCAGGTCATGGTCCTGGGGTCCTGGGATCGAGCCCCGTGTCTGGATCCCTGCTCAGCGGGTGGCCTGCTTCTCCCTCTCCCTCTACTGCTCCCCCTGCTTGTGCTCTCTCTCTCAAATAAATAAAATCTTAAAAACAAAACAAAACAAGTGTGCCTCACGGACCAGCAGCGTTTCCTGGGAGCTTGCTACAAATGCAGATTCTCAGGCCCTGCCCCAGACCTCCTGATTCAGAATTCGTATTTCAACGAGATTCCCAGGGGGTCATGTTCACACTGGAGTAGGCCGATGTTGCTGGTCCCGGGACCCCTGTGAGCAGCAAAGCTCTAGTGAAGCAGGACAGGGACAGAGAAGGGCTTGGCTGAGCAGAGGATGAGGACGGACCGGCCCTCCTGCTGGCTCTTCCCACAGAGCAGGTACACGGGACTCACAGATGCCGAGGCTGCCATTACTCTGGGTACAACACAGAGGCATCATCACACGAGGGAGGACTTCGCCCGGGGATTCGAGCGCACGGGGCCGGGGGTGCTGCCCAGAGGGGACCACCCTGCTCACCCCTCCACCCCACCATGCCCGTCCTTTGAACATTTCTTTGCCCCTTCTGGTGTGACTGCTGTGGCCACATCTGTCCCTGTCAAGCTCCAGGAGGGACAGAGACTTTGTGTTTTCCCAGTACACAGCAGGTACTGTTCCACGCTCCCAGTGCTCTGGTCCCCTACGAGCTGCACATGGGTGCCCCTCGGCCCGAGGGCGAGGCAGCCACACCCACGCCAGCTCTCCTCTGGGCACCAAGGCTCAGGCGAAGATGCGGTTTGGGTGACCGTTGTGCCGTGGACAACAGAGTTTGAGAACTGCTGTGTGCCTTCGACAAGTCTTCACGGAGGACTGAAATCTGTTTCTCAGGAACGTCAGAGCAGGGGTCCCATCTTTCTGCACTCCCTGGGAATTCTTCAAGCCCATGAAAGACCTGATTTTGCTTCTGAGTTCTGGGGAGCAACTCTCTTCCAGTTCTGCTGACCATTCAAGCGTTCGTCACAGAGAAGTCAACAAAACTTGCTCTGTGCTGGGGATGGACTCTGATTTGTTTCACAAGGGGTCAGTTATGACAAGTGACCTTTTCAGGGCAGCATCCACATACCATCTACAATGAAAACTTCCTCAGAGTTCCCGTGGCCCTCAACGAAAGTATTCCCTGACTTCTGCCTTAAATCGGTGAAAAATAATTTCTTAATATTTTTTGCACCAAACCCTCAGTATTTCCCCCTTCAAGCACGATGCTGACCGTGAACGATGCATTCCGAAGTTGCCTTGACGTGCCAGAGTCATTCAAACTATTTTCATTGACAGCTGAATTTAGATTTTGGACAAGAAAGTGTTAAAACGGCATTCACTGTTGCCGTTCTCCTAGAATATATGATTTCTGGTTTTTAAAAAGAAAAAGTTCTTTTTTGATGGATCACTGGGGTTTATTCATTTTTCTTAAACCATTTTTGAAAAAAAGATTGTATCCTAAGAAGCACATTCATTAAAGTTCTCTTTTCAGAGCAGATGAAAGATCTGTGAGCATCAGCTGACTAGTTAGCGCCGTCTCCTCTCCAAAGAGACACAATTCCAGGCTTCCTTTAAGAATCTTAGATGGTGGGGGCGGAGCAAGATGGCGGAGGAGTAGGAGACCTGGATTTCGTCTCCTCTCAGGAATTCAGCTGGATAGGGATCAAACCATTCTGAACACCTACAAACTCAACAGGAGATC
>NC_138371.1:2967728-2984033 GCF_054177405.1 Leptonychotes weddellii
CCCTCAGAAATAGGCTGAGATGTAAACAGGGGAGACCAGCAGGCCGAGGGCGGCAGGCGGCCCCACTTGCTTCTACAGAAACTATGGCTCCGTGGCTTAGCTCCCTCTTGGAGGTTCTGATCATGACGCTGAGTTATTACGGAAAGTGAACCTATGTTCGCTATGCTCTGTTTAATAAAGCCAGAACCGACATGATCTAGATGGTGAAAAAGAGGCATCCGACACAGCCAAACCAAGCAGTTCAACGTCACATGAAAATTTTACTCTAGTGTTTATGTTTAGCTCCGACCCAACTTCGGGGGTAGAAGGAGAGGAGGGAAGGAAGAGGGATTCCAAAGTTCAGAGTCGCCTGTAGGAGGCTCTGCCATGCTGCGGGGTTGGGGCGGGGGGAGCGAGGTTCCCAGCACAGCCAGGGGTTGAGAGACAATGGCCCAAGACCCGGGTCTTTATCTACTGTGACTGAATCTTCCCACTTAGTGAATTAAGGACATGCAGACGCTTTTAGTGCTTTTTGAAAACTATCTTTGGAAAGTAACCTTAAATTGAATGGAGAATACTTTTGACTTGACCAAAAGTCACTGGCATCTTGGGGAGGCTTTTCTGGCACCCCTCTGGCTTGCCTCGGGCTGGTATGCTGATGGGGGCCCGTTTGCCAGGTACGGCCGCACTGTGTGACCCACGTGGGCTCCTGGAGTGGACAGCCCTTCAGCCAATTATCCGTCTCCCATCACTACACACTGTGTTTGCTCCCCGAGACCCCGATTCGCCCCTGGAACCCCTCCACCCTCGACAGTCACGGGGGAGCATGCTTCTGTCCCTGCCCCCGCGTGGGGGAACCTCCCAGGGCGTGTGTGGGGGGGGAGGTCTGTCTCCACCAGGCTCCAAGTCATGAGGTTCCTGCGTGAAATGCTTTCAATTTCGCCCGTTCCACTGCTCAGATTTAATCACATTTTTAATCTCTGAGACGGTTAGCCCTCCCTGATTGTTTCATAGCTGTAATGGAGAAAAGCAAGGACGACATGGAGATTAACAAGTTGTAAAGACAGTGGAATGGGTTTTATAAAATGGATATCCCAGATGCAGACCACTGAATTTCGATGGTGTGTTGTGTTTATCTGTTAAAGAACTGAGTTCATAGTCTGGCCAAGTTCAAGGGAAGTGTGGGCGGAGGCTCCTCCTACATGACACTTGGATCGACCAACCTCTTGGGTCAGCTGCCCTCTGAGCCTTGGAACAATGGTGATTACGAGTGGTCACCCGCCTGAGCAAATAAAACTGGGAAGCAAGTCAAAGTTTCTCATGAAATGAGAAAGGAGGCAGGAATTGCTCTCTGACTCAGAGTCGAGGCTGATAGGTGCTCTTGCTGATAGAGGTGTGGGCATGTTCCTGGGGGAAGGCGGATGTGCCACCTGGGGGGTGCTCTGTATTAACCCTGGTGGCTGTTTCTCGAACACCACCCTCCGTGCTGGCCGGTGTGGCTATTTCTGTGGCCAAGGCTTGCTGCTCATTAGGAGCGACCAAAGCCCCAGCCCTTGTCAGCGGCAAAATGAGAGCGTTTCCACCCAGAAGCTTCCCCGGACCCCTGCTCGAGGTGCTCCAGGTACCCTTGTTGCTCTAGCAGCAACCGCACCAGGTGGGCAAGTGGGTGGGCACTCTGTAGCTTGCCCCCGCGCCCCCCCCCCCCCCCGCCCATTCTCTCTGCTCTCTCAGGTCTCCGGGCGGTCACTGGTGATGCTCTTCTATACAAGGACATAGTTTCTGCATGTGCAGCTAAGGCCTCAGCCCCAGGGTCCACAGCAAGAGCGGGTCCTGGGGTGAGGCTGCAGGATGAGGACAGGGCCAAGAGTCAGGAGCTGGCGTCCCATCCCGGTTCAGGCACCAGCTGGCCCTGTGACCTAGGACAGCTTCCCCGCCTCTCTGGGTCTCAGCTTTCCCATCTGTGTCCCGGACAGGGTTGGGCTTCGTGAGCTCTCTAGCCCTCTCCAGCCCTGCACGATGCTGGGGTGTTAAAAAGGGGAGCCTACAGGACGGGGTGGAGGGGCTCTTCCTCCAGAGGTTGCTTCTCAAACAAACAAGACAGTCAGCCCCAGAAGGCTGACCCAACCACGTGAGCCGGCACACACACGAGCAGGCACCACATTGTCATCCAAGGGCACCGAAGTCACCTTTCCCGTTAGCCTTCAGGGCTCTGAAACCTCTTTACCACCCCAAGCCCCCCACCAGACCCACTCAGCTGGTTTTCATGTTTCAGTCTCTAATGCCTTAATCAATAAAACCCGCTGACTTCTCCTCCCTGTTCCTAGAACTGTCCTCCGTCAATCCTCCAGAGCACTTACCACTGTGCCCATTTTTTGGATATGGGGGAGGTCCTGGAGATTTGGGAGGGGATGGGGCTCTTGCCTAGGAAAGCTGTAGCCTTGCTAGGGTTCGCAGAGTGGCCCAACAATGAGGCGGAGGCAGGGACGTCCAGCAAAGAGGTGAAGGAGCTGGATCGGAATGGCAGGGTCACTGGTCAGCTACCCATGGCCTGCAAGCCCTCGCCCTTTTTGTGGGCTTCACAGCCACGGCCAGTGCCCGCCTCGGCACATGATGGGCTAGTGGGGGCCTCACCTCCCCCATTACCATTCCAACCTCTCAGAAAGAAATACGTAAATAAGATTTTAAAAAACACACCACATAAAAAAAGAAAATGTGAAAGCCCCAACCCAACTGAAAATGGAATTTTCAATATTGGGTTAAGGTTAGTAGGAAACAGGTTTCTAAGCCTCAGAAACTTGAGGGGATTTATAAGGGAGGTTTAGCTCAGGCCAGGACCTGGGACCCGTGTCCACTATGCCATGCCCATCACCCACCAACCGGTCCCACATCTCTAGAACTAGGTGGATGGGGGGAGGCGGAAGGAGGGAGTGCTGTATGTAAACAAAAGAGGATTCTAATAAAGCTGGGGCTTTCGGAAGCCCGGAGGAAGGTCAGGACCCTCCTCCCGTGGCAAAACATCATCGGGGCTCTGTCCCCTCCAAGTGGCACCGCAGTGGAGGTGGGAGACTCACAGAAGGCCTTGGGCCCCTGGGAGTCCAGCCTTGAGACTCCTGGGGTGACCGAAGCCTCAGCCCTGTCTGCACTCGGACCCGCAGGAGGCTCTGAGTGAAACCACTGTTTTGCCCAAAATGGGCTCCCTGAGAACCCAGGCTCTGATCAGCGTATCCCTGAGGCCTGGGTTTGGTGGAAAGCGAGCGCCCTCCTCAACAGCCTGGCCCAAGGCCTGGAAGCCGCCGGGGGCATTTTCACCCGGGTGGAGCTGCACACATCACCACGGACCCTCCCTCTGCCTGGGTCCCCAGTCCAGGGCGCCACACTGGCCTCGCCATTCCCCCTTCTGACTGCACACTCACCGGCTCCTTTCTAGGGGCGGGCAGGCCCGGGTGCTGCCCCCGGGGCTGCTCTCTCTGGTCCTGCGAGGGAAAGGAAGGCGACCAGGCAGGGCGTCGGGTCCGGGCGCACTGGGCCGAGGCAGGACGGTCGGGGCAGGCCAGGCGGGGCGCGGGGCGCACGGGGCCAGGTAGGGCGCAGGGGGGCCAGGCGCGGCGCGGGGCACCTGGCCTGCGGGGCTGGCGGGGCGCGGGCTAGGTCCGGGTGCGGCCGGCCGGGTCACGTGGGCCGAGCCCCGCCCCTGCCCGTCCCGCCCAGCTCCGGGAGCGCCTCCGGGTGCCGCACGTAGGGCGCGGGGGCGCGTGGTGCGGGTGCCGGGAGCGCGCCAGAGTCCGCGCCGCAAGCCAACCTCCGGAAGAAGGGTGGCGGCGGGGAGGGGAGGGTTGAGCCCACACCCGGGAGTTGCGGCGACTTCGTCGGGGTGCTGCGGCTGCCGCGGCCCCGCCCTCAGCGCCAGGGGACCCGCTGGCCTGAACGCGCCCTGGGAGCGCGCCGGACTTGTTTTTATTCCTACCCAACTCTGCGGGGGAACGCGGTTTACTCCGGCTTTACCGACGGGGAAACCGAGGCTCGGGAGAGAGCTTTACCCAAAGCCACCGGCTCATAAGTGGGAATGCCCTCTGGTAAGTGGGACTTGGGGTCCCCGGCTTCGTCGCGCAGGTCCCGTGCCTCTGGCAGCCCTCCATCCTGCCCGGCGTCGGGTCGCGGCTGGGCCGGGAAGCCCGCAGCGCCAGGAGCCCCGCGCGGGGAGGGCACCGAGGCCTTGCCTACCGAGGACCGTCCTGCAGGTCGCGCTGCCGCGGCTCTCGGTGGAGTCAGCACACGGGGCGCGCAGACCAGACGGGGCGGCATCGGGGGACGCGGTCGGGGCGACCCTCCTCCGAGCTCCCCGCACCCTCCCCGCCCGGACTCGGCGCTCAGGGACGCTTCAAACCCAGACGGCCCCAAGCGCCGCCACCAGCCCCAGCCGCCCGTGCTTCGGAATTCCCAGGGACAGTTAGGGGACCACCATCTCCCCTCTCTTTTCCGGAGTTGGGCGTCTCAGAGCGCTCCCCCCGCCTCCCTCTCGCTTATCAAAAATAATGAAACGGAAAGTACACCGCCCCCGCCGCGGGAACTGCCTTTGCAACTCAGTTTCCATAGCTACGAAATGGGGATAGGACAATTAATAAATACATAATCGATGCTGTTAGGAGAACACCTACTACAGACGAGGAAATTAAGCCTTATTAGGATCATTGTGATGTCACATTAGATAATACGTAAGGAGTCTTCAAAAGCCACAAAATGCTACTGTAGTTAGTGTTTACCTGGCCTGCCCAGGAAGCACTGCAAGTGAATTTGGGTGTTTCAGGCCCTAGCTGCGTTAGGATAGGAACTCTCACCAGGCATCTTCAACTGGTGTGTGTGTGTGTGTGTGTGTGTGTGTGTGTGTAAACAGTTGCAACTTAAAGCCGAGTTTCCACAGCCCATATGAGCCCGTTCCTATGTTTTTCATTTTCTTACCATATATTTTACTATTGCTTGTAAAAATCAATGAACCTGTTAAAAGTTGGCATCAGGACTGTAAGTTCCTTAAGGGCAGAGTGGAAGTTTTTTTTGTTGTTTTTTTATACTTCAGTGTTTATTTACTTAAATGAGTGGGTTTTAAAAAATGTACAAAAGTGATACATGATAAAGATATATGGTAAAGAATATTAACAGTATAAAATGAAAAGTCAAATTCGCTCTTGTTCCTGCTCCCAACCCCTCTCCCCAAAGGCAATCATTGCTAATGGTGTCTTGGGCGTTGTTCCGGAATTATTGTGGGTGTGGATAAGTACGTGGACTGTGGATCCAGCTGCAAGAGCTGGACTCCCAGCTGGATGTATTACCGTCTAGCTGTGTTAACCCTGGGCGTGTTACCTCCCCCCCTCCCCTGGGGCTCACTTCTCCCTGTACATGGTGGGGATAGCAATAGAATCTACATCCTAGATTGTTCTGAATCCATATACATAAAGCTCTTGGATGAAACCTGCTATGTGGTATTTGCTAAATGCTAACTGCTATTATTATAGACCCAATTCATTCTTTTTAATGGTTGCAGAGTATCCATTGCATGAGTTTATCATAATTATTTTACAGTTTTCTATGGATGGACAGTTAACTTTTGATTTTTTTGCTATTTTGAAAATTTCTGTCATTGATATTATGGACAATACTTAGTTTCTTGACATATATGTGATACAAAAATTTTATTGTACGAACATACCTATCATTGTACATATATACTTATATCAATATATTTATGGAATAAAATGCTAAAACTGAATTGCTGAGTCAAAGAATATGCAATTTTTACGAGGAAATCCTAGAATTAAAACATTTTTAATAGTTGAAACAATCTCAAAATTACAGAAATTTACAAGTATTACACAAAGATATCTTCCCCTCCATTTGTAAGCTGCTGACATGATTTTTCTTTAGTGTGTATTTTACACAAACAAGGGCAATCTTCTACAAAACTATGGTCTAACCATCAAAATCGTGATACGTTGCTGTCTCTAATCAAGAGAACCCTTTCAAATTTTGCCAGTCATCTCAATAATATCCTTTATTGCAAAGGATCCAGTTTAGAATATCCTGATTTCCTACATTAGCTATTTAGGGGAAACTGGGAGGGGACAGGGAAGAGAGGAGGGAGAGGTTAGCAGTGGTACTTGATGGCTCCTGGCTAGGATCTCGGGGTGTGCTTGCTTCTCCTCCCCCTGACATTCCTGCCTTGCCTGGTCCTCACCTTTGGGATTCTGCCCACCCCATCTGCTCCCCAGCTTCTTGGGGCTCCCAGTGACCCCTTGGTGGTACCCTCTGGCTCCCTGACAGTTAGCCCCCGCCCCTGTGACTATCCTTCCTTGTTCACTTGCTTAGGGGCTGGTGTTGTCTTTCTCAACACTGTGGCTCAATCCTGTCTCTTGATTGACTGAGTGATCGAAGAGCAGTTAACATACAATGTTATATCAGTTTCAGGCTTACAACCTAGTGATTCGACAATTCTATACATTATGCTCCACTCACCGGGATAAGTATAGTTATCATCTGTCCCCATACAACATTGCTATAGTACTGTTATATCCCCCATGCTGTACTCTTCATCCCCACGACTTATTTATTTTATAACTGGAAGTTTGTACCTCTTCATCGCCTTCACCTGTTTGCCCATCTCCCTGTCCCCTCCTCTCTGGCATCAACCAGTTTGTTCTCTGTATTTATGAGTTTCTTTCTGTTTTGTTTTTTCATTTTTTTTTTTAAGATTTTATTTATTTGACACAGCGTGACAGTGAGAGAGGGAACACAAGCAGGGGCGGAGTGGGAGAGGGAGAAGCAGGCTTCCCGCTGAGCAGGGAGCCCGATGCGGGGCCTGATCCTGGGACCCCGGGATCATGACCTGAGCCGGAGGCAGACGCTTAACGACTGAGCCACCCAGGCGCCCCTCATTTGTTTTGTTTTTTAGAGTCTACATATAGTTGAAATCATATGGTGTTTGTCTTTCTCTATCTGACATATTTCACTTAGCATAATACTCTCTAGGCCCACCCATGTTGTCACAAATAGCAAGTTCTCATTCTTTTTTATGGATGAGTAATGGTTCATTGTATGTGTATACGTCTTTTTCATTCATATCCATCTATTGAGGGACACTGTTGCTTCCATATCTTGGCTATTGTTAATAATGCTGCAGTAAACTTAGGGGTGGATATATCTTTTTGAATTAGTGTTTTCTGTCTCTTACCGATGAGGAAACTGATACCCAGAGAAGAGGTGGTGTACCAGGGTCAGCTTGCCTCCATAGCAGTAAGCTGCTCACTAAGCCATCATGGACTTGCCCGAAATCTGGTTGATGGGTGGACACCAGAGGGCAGTAGAGGGCTCCTCCCCATCTCCTTGTCTTCATGGTGGCTGTCTGGAGAGCCTGCCTTTGCTGGGATTTAGGGGCAGAGAGGACAAGGAGGGAAGGATCATTGTCTTGGTCATTCCAGCAGGAAGCTCAGCATGGAAGATGGCCTTTAGAGGAGGATCTTGAATTTCACCTTTTGGGAGGCCCCCATCTCCAGGACTAGTGTGCAGGCAAGTTTCACTGAGGGCTGGGCTTGGACTTAGCCTGATCTCTGCTTATAGCCGGGGACCCCAGGGGAAAGGAGGTCCCTGGCCCACCAGGGAGTGTCCTCAGTCTCCACGGGATGGCTGAGCCCAGGATTTGTGCTGAAAGGCCTGCTGTCCCTGCCCCACAGTCCCCTCCTGAGTCCTCTAGGTCACTGCAGGCGGCTGTTAAAATCCATCCCTCGTTCTCCCCTGTTTTGATTCCTCTGGGCCAGTTTGGCATTGGGCTAACAGGGGCATCTGAATTTTTTTGAAGTGAACATACAGGAAATTGAATACATGCAAAATACTGCCCCAAACCCCAGCCATGTCCAGCAAACTACCCGTATGTTACAAGAAAATATGTTTACATCAGATATTGAATGACATTTTTTTTCTTTTATGAATCTGGAAAGTTGGGGAAAATCCCATTTTTGGAAGCATTCTTCTGGCTCTGTGGTTGTGGGACTGGGCAGGGAATCACAGGGCCTTTGAGGAGGTGTCACCTGACCCTGCTTCAGCCATCTCTTCAGGGCATGGGGCCCTATGACTGTCCCCCACACCTTGGGGGACACACACTGACCCTGAGCTGTGTTTCTCGTGAGGTCAGGACCACTGGAAAGCACCTGTCTGCTGTCTCCCAGCCATCCCCCCACCCACACCCTTGCTACCTGAGCTCTAGCCTCCTCAGATGGCGCCCTCTCCTTTCCCCTGCTCTGGTCCTCCTCCCTTTTTGGTTCTTAGTTCAACAGTCCTCCCTTAGAAAAGCATTTTCTGAGCATCCAGCCCTCCCCACCATCGGACTCTGTTATTCCCTGCATGTTCCTGCAGAACCACTCCCATAATTTACCTGCCATGTATGTGGTGACCTGGTTCACATCTTTGCTCCCCTGCTCTAAGCTCTGGGAGTGCTAGGACTGTGATGTTCATGAACTCTGGCATGCCTGCTGCCTTACACGGTGCTTGGTACATAGTAGGCCTTTGATAACTATTTGTTGAATAAACACTGTTTGATAATGTTAATCATGTGTTTTGATGATGCCCTTGATTTTTTATTTATTTTTAAAATTTTTATTTTTAAAAGATTGTATTTATTTATTGAGAGCGAGCGAGCATGAGCAGGTGGGGGTGGGGAGGGGCAGAGGGAGAGGGAGAAGCGGACTCCCCTGGTGAGCAGGGAGCCCGATGCGGGGCTTGATCCCAGGATCCTGGGATCATGACCTGAGCCGAAGGCAGATGCTTAACCGACTGAGCCACCCAGGCGCCCCTGCCCTTGATTTTTTAAAGAAGTTTTAATTTAAATTCCAGTTAGTTAACCTGCAGTGTAATATTAGTTTCGGGTGTACAATATAGAGAGTCAGCACTTCCATATAGCACCTGGAGCTCATCACAACAGGTGCACTCCTTCATCCCCATCACCTGGTTCCCCCCTCCCCTCTGGTAACGATCAGTGCGCGTTCTCTAGAGTTAAGAGTCTGTTTCTTGGTTTGTCTCTCCCTCTTTTTTTTCCCCTTTGCTGATTTGTTTTGTTTCTTAAATTCCACATATGAATGAAATCATATGGTATTTGTCTTTCTCTGATTGACTTATTTTACTTAGCATAACACTTTCTAGCTCCATCCATGTCGTTGCAAATGATGATGCCCTTGATTTTAACTTTGACTGATGGTCATTTTCCAAACAGCTCTGCCCCCAGCACCCAGTGCTCCTGGCACCCTCCTGGGGAAACGGGTCTGCTGGGAAGAGGCCCATACAGGGCTCATTGCCCTCACTGAGGCCCGAAGCTTCTGCCATCCTTTTCCTCTTGCTCCTGCCGCCCACCGGCCCTTACTGTGTTGTGAGACCCTGGCCCCCGACTCAGCTCAGACTCCTCCTCTCTTGAGTTGGTCTGAGGTCATCCTGGCTTTCCCTCCCCAGGAAGAACGTGCTTGAGGGCAAAAGACGGTTTCCTTCTACTCAAAGCCTGACCGAACTTCATTTGCCTGTTCCTACCCTGGGCTCGAGTGCTCGGAAACATAGGGTCTGCAAATTCATTTTGGCAACGTGCTCTTCCTCATCCGAACACATAAGGAATTCGATTTTGATATCGCTGAGAAGAGGCTCTAATCAGCCAGAGAAGCCAAGCCAGAAGAGAGCAAAATCTCCTGAGGAATGAAGCCCGTGACTCGAAGACCGTCAAAGCACTTCCAGGGTTCTGGAAGCTTCAGATCATGTGAGGCAGGGGCCAATGAGCACTTGCCTTTCCCTCCGTTCGCTTAATTAGGAGCTTTTACTCCCGAGGATTCGGGAATCGAGCAGAAATGGTGTGAGCCGAAGGGAAAGAATGCAGGCCATAAGGTTTTAGGCTCTACTCTCAGCAGACCCCGCTGTGAAGGGAGGAGAGCGGGTCCTCACTGAAGACCTACTGGGTGCTGAGCGGGCACTGTGGGTGCCTGATGGTGTCAACAGCGCTTGTGTTGGGCGCCTGGCCCACACGGCGTCACCGGGGCTGCGGTGAGGAAGCGGAGACACCCGCCCGAGGCCGCGGGGCTAGCGGGGGTAGAGCGGGGCCATCAGGTCTCAGCCCAGGCGAGGGTGTCTCTGAGCCACGGCCCCCGCAGCGCCCAGCACGGCAGGAGGGGCCTCGCCCATCGGGGGCTCAGCCAGAGGCAGGAGCCTGGGAGGGGCAGACCCAGAAGCTCCGAGCCACAGGCCCCGTGGAGGCCACCAGCCAGCGCAGGGCTGAGCAGTGGCTGGCCCCGGAGCGCGGACCGCGGTCGTCACCCCTGCTCCCATGTCACCGCGGTTACACCAGGCACCGCGGTAACGACCCTCCCCACCCCTTCTTCATGTCCATGCCTCGCACAGTGACCTCGCTTCAGTTTCGACAGCGTAAGCTGCACTTCACATATCACGTTCTGCTCCGGTCCGAATGTTCCTGAACGTTTGCAGTGCTGCTAAGGAAACCTGTCACATGCTCGCTCACTTGCGCTGCTTCTCCACCCGGACCCTCTCAGGACATCCTGATGCCAGCAAGGGCTCGGAGGTCAGTGTCAACAGGAAACCAACCCAGCACCAGGAGCAAGATTCCAGCCGCGCCTCGCCCCATCCCCTCTCCACCCTGTGGTCCACCCTGCGCCCGCTGACCCTCGCCCTGCCCTTCCCCTATCCCCATACTCACCCCAGTCTTCATGTTAACTAGCCACCTGCTTCCCAAACCCAGTTCAAATGCTCAGCCCCCTCTCCCACAGCTCCTGCTCCCCAAGGCACGCTTGTTTCGGGGAGCACAGATAGGCCTTCGGTCCAGGGTGGAAACTTGATGTCCACCTGCTTCTGTCCTTCCCTCCTGTCCTCCACCCCTCCCAAGTTAACCTTCCAAACTGGCCCAGATCCCACCGGCCCAGGAGCCTGAGATAGCTCACCAGTTTTGAAAGTAGTTTCATAAATGTATTTTGGGGTTCTGGAGACACTGATTAGAATTTTCAGGTATCCTAAGTCATTTAAAAACTGTAATAACAACCTAACGCACACTTGGGAACTAGAATGGCAGGGGCAGGTGTCTCCCAGGGCGGGCTGTGGCGGCCACAAGGCCTCCAGGCGATGTTTAAAGAGATCCCTATCTCTTGACACCTTAGGGCACACTGTGCTGATCATCAGACCCAGCGTTTAATCGTTGAGGATGCCAGTGTAGGTTTTCCAGATAAAATATGGGCTGCCTTGTTAAATTTTAATTGTAGGTTAACTGTGAACAGTCTTTTTTTCAAGTATAAGTATGTTCTAAGTATTTCATGAGGCATACTTACTTTTACTAAAATATTCGTTGTTTTTCTGTAATTCAAGTTTAACCGGTCATCTCGTATTGACATCTGGCAAATGTGCGTCAGAGCTACAAAGGGAAAACCCTGGATAGGTTTTCTGTGCTGTAGCCAGGGCCTTGGTAGGGCAGTGGTGGTATCCTGTGACCTGGGATGGGGACATCTGGGTGGATGAGTCTGAGCCTGAACACCCAGATTCTCCAGAACACTCTGGGCATGAAGAAGCGGCTCTCCCCTTTTCCGCCTCAGTGCTGATGCCTGGACACTGTGTGGACACGTCCCTTGAGCTAGCTGTCTGCAATAGGATGCTTGTTCTCAAGACCTGACCCCACCTATCCTTCTTTCCTTTAGACTAGTGACTAGGGCTGGGTCTCAGCAAAGCCCAAGTGGGAAAATAAAATTCCTGCTCTGGGCATAAATGGCGTCTTCATGGACGTGAGCGCAGGTCCTGGCTTGTACATGTCGCCGAGCAACAGGGGAAATGTGTGGGTGCGGACCTTGAAGGTAATGAATTGAGTTTACTGATGTGGGAGAGCTTAGCCATGTCCTAGGATCTGACCTCCCAGCAAGCATACTTGGGAGTTACCCAAATACACCGCCGAAGTGGCTCTGCAAAGCTTGGGCCCGTGTAAGCGAGGTGAGGGTTCTGTGGTTGCCTCGTTAGTGTTGAGAAAGAGCGGACAGTCGGGAAGTCGGGATGTGCCAGTGGACTTACCATGTGAGGCTGAAGGCTCTACCACTTGACTGTGTTCCTGGGAGGGCCCAGAGGACACTCCCCTCATCAAGGTAGCAAGGAACACAACGATGAGGAGTGCATGTGTATCTCAGTGCTGTTGTGTTGACCGTAGCTTATGCTATGGAACTCCACGCCCTAGTGTCAAAGGGGATGTTGGGATCGTCAAATAGAGTTTAGGTGGAGGTGCTCAGCTATCAGAGGCAAGGTGGGCAAAGTTGCCATAATGGCAGCAAGTCCGGAAAAGCGACCATGGCCCATTGGCCCATTGGTATCAGTGGGGCTGGCTAATAGACCATGGTATTCCATGGGACTCAAAAGACGAGCATCCAACCAGGACATTGCTTGATTGGTATATGCAGAAGAATTCAGGAACTGGTGAACAGAAGGCTGATAGCAGATGCTGCAGCGAAAAATCCCAACCCCCCCCCCCCCCAGTGTCCAGATCTAAACTAGTTTCAGACCCAGAGCCCACTGACTAAAGGAGAAGCCAGTCCCCTGGAGGACAGACCTTACAGTGTCACTACGATATACACCATAAATATTCCACATTCCTGTCCCCCAAGGGGCCTACGGCTGCTTACCAGAGTAACTTGTGTACTGGGCGAAGGCAAACTCTTGACCTGTGGAAGGTGATGATGGATATAGGCTCTGAGCTGATGCTCATCAGGGAGCCTCCACACCCTCATCAGGAAAGAGGATCGGAGCAGTTAGCTTTTAAGTGGGAAGGAAGCAGCACACCCCCACTGCTGTCTCAGGGCTATCCTAACTCTTTGATCTGTCTTAATATAATCCTCAGGAAGCCTGAGCGTCCCTGTCCAACATATTGATATTTCTCTGATTAGACCTGGCACGTTAGAAGTGGCAAGGACGCTGGCTGCCCAGCGAAGACTTGAGGATCAGAAGCTGGAAGCAAATCCTACAAGACTCAGGGGTATACAACTTTGGGGAGATTTTTAGGGGTCCAACGATCTAGAGTAGGCTGGGATATGCCTTCTAGGGTAAAGGCAAGTTATTTACTTTGTGGCCCCTATGACAGACACCGAGCCACCAGCACTCGATGAATCTCTGGATTTTGAAGGCAGCATAAGCCTCCCTTGTGAATAGGGCTCTAATCTCGTTAGCAAGCGAGTTGGAAGGCTGACGGGTTTGAGTTGGGCTCAGAGCATGGGAGGATGCTCTTCTGTAGCAGGTCCAGGCAATGATGCAAGCCTCTCTGGTTGGTCAGGGGACCAGAGGGAACCAGAGGAAATAAGATGGGAAGATTGGAGACAAGGAGGCATGGTTCTCTCTCCCACGACCCAAGATGGGGGCAGGGGCCGTGTGTGAATCAGTATCTCAGGTTAATGCCCACCAGAGGCCATCTACCATAGCAGAGACGCTGAGCCATAGAAGCACGCCTGTGCAGTCAGCCTCAGGGACTCATCCTGTGGAGGTCAGCCTCTGTCCCGGGTCACCTGGGTGTCTGCACCGTGGTCCAGCTGCACGGCTTCCTCTCCCCAAGGCTGACCTAACTTCATCTTTTGCTGCCTATCTGACTGGTGATGAGCCCTTTATATGGAACCATCCTCTGAGGAGACCAACCCGCCTGGTGGAACTAGGTTAGATTATATATATATATATATATATATATTTTGGGTCACTTAGCGGGAGTTGGTGAGAGACAGGGTTGGAATGTGCGATTATAAAGGACTTTAGGATTTTGATTCTGGAAAAAGATGCTGGACTCTCTTTCCCCTGCTCCCCTATTCTAAAAATAACCTAATTCCTTGGAAATTATTCAGCTGACAATGATCAAAGGACTCTGAGCATTGGGTGGAAGAGGGTGGAAGGGGCTGGAGATCTCAGGGCTGGAGGAATGATGCTCCCTGGGTTTTCTTTTTATCTGGGTCCCAGAAAGACCTGCGGTCAGAACCTCCCACAGGCAGAGCTTAAAAGAAAACCTCAAAAAGCCCAGTTTCTCCGGCCAAGACCCTGGGAAAGGGGAACCCAACGGAAACTCCGTGAACAGTCCCAGCCTCGCTCAACAACCCGGCCCCAGCAGGCAGTCTGAGCTGTGAGCAGCGACTGTCCCAGCCCCTCCACGACCAAGCCCCCGGCGGGCCCACCTGCCACAGATGCTACCCATGGCAGCAGGGGCCACAAAGCTGTGTGCCTCCCTGCCCTCCATCCAGTGGCATTAGGAGGCCTGGGCCCAGTGGCTTCTGCCCCTTCCTGCAGCAGTTCACCCAGTGAAACAGGTGGCTCAGGGCAGTGCCTTCTGCCCCTGCAGCCGATAAAAGCAGGGACAGAGTAGCAGCCCCAGCAACCCTGGGAGAATGAAGAACACCTGAATGACATGACATGGGCTCAGAGAACTAGGCTGCGCTTGCCTCAACCAAAGTAGGTGATTACGGGCTAAAATGGATTTCGTTGGGATCACGTCTGTTAACATTATAACCCAAATGTCCAGGATACAGCACAAAATCCCTATCATACCAAGATCCGGGAAAACCACCGGCATGGGGCAGAGACAGGGCATGGATGCCAGTGCTTAGATGAACCTGATGTTGGAATTATCTGACAACTGAGAGAAGCTGTCATAAATAGGCTTCAGACATCAGTGTCACAAAAGTGCTTCAGCAGGGTTTTCTTTTTATCTGGGTCCCAGATCATTGGCTTATAAAACACGGAGAGTCAGAATCAGGAGGCCAGGATGTCACCACTGGCTGTGTGATCTGGGACGGTTTTCTAGGAGTGGATTGTCAACTATTACGCTAGGATGCTGGTGACCATTCCCTTAGCCCCGGTGCTGTCCTCCAGAATTTACCTGCGTGGTCACAGGTCCTCCCCGCACCACCCACGAGGAGGGTACCAGGGCTGTCCCCATTTCCCAGAGGACTGAATGGCGGGGAGGGCACTTGTCTGAGATGCACAATAAGAACGAGGGGGACCAGGGACACACATACCCTACCTTCCTGGCATCTGGCCCAATAAACATCAGTGGCTAATATTTTCTTTGTCTTTATTATGCTTGTTTTCTAGGATTTTAAAGGTTTGTGTAAAAACCCTCAGGACAGTGCTCATCACATCGGGACGTCCTCCCTCCCCTCCTCTCCTTTCTGCCCTCCTTCCTGCATTCTGACCATGTGTCCACCTTTGCTGGGGCTGGAGACACAGCAACGGGTGGAGCTCGGAGCATCCTCCAGGGCCTATCCTCGACAGCGCTAGGACTCGTGGCTGCTCCCTCCAGCTGTCCTGCCCTGGATGGCAGCGTGGGAAGGCACACAGTGAGCCCTGCGAGGCAAAGCCTTAGGGACAGCAGAGGCGCAGTCCCAAGCCCGCCACTGGACCATTTCCTGCCATGACCGCCTCTGCACTGAGAGGGAGTGACAGAGGCCTCCGGCCAGTGGACCCCAGGGCACTTAGTAGCCGACCTCCTGCCCTAAAGGGGCAGGCAGGGCCAGGGCAGTCATCCTGCTAGGGCCACCTGGCACCTGCCCCTTGCAGCCTCAGCTTCCCCACATTTAACACTGGGACACATTCCCGCACTCTGGTGTTTGAGCTCAGGGGCAGGGGTTAGCCTTCAGCAAAGTGCTGTGGAGTGTGGACGAGGGCCCCGTGCAGCTCGGATGAGGTCCTGGTGCTGAGCGAACGAGATTCCAGTGCAGCTTGGACGAGGCGGCATCTCATCCTCTCACTAGCAGGACTCTCCCTGCACCCATCTCCCCCTAGCCTCCCCTCCCCCAGTCCGGGTCTGGCTGGGGCCTCAAAGGCTTTCCATTTGTGGACAACAAGCTTCCAGCAAGTTTAACTCAAATGCATAATTAAAGGCAGAGATGCGGTTTCTGCTGGAGGCTGAGCCCCTCGCAAGCATGCAGGCGCCCCACCCTCGCACATCTGCCCCCTGGGTGGGACAGGGGTGGGCCCCCTGGTGGCCCCCACCCCTGGAAAAGTGCGGCAGCCGCAGAGGAACCAGGAAATGTTAGCCTTCTGCTCTCCAGTCCTTCTCTGTGGACCCCCAGGGGCTTCTGACACCTTGGAACGCAGCGCCCCCAGCCTCACGCCCTTTTACGAGGAGATCCTCATCACAAACCATGCTTTATGGTGGATCAGTGGCGACGGGGACCTGTAAGCCCAGAACAGTGGATGTATTAGGTGACCCTGTTCTTACTCCCTCCCAACCAGACCTAGGTGTAGATAAGTTATAGAAATTTGTTTTATTTTATTTTATTTTAAAGATTTTATTTCTTT
>NC_138371.1:2984533-3023448 GCF_054177405.1 Leptonychotes weddellii
TTTAAAGATTTTATTTCTTTATTCGAGAGAGAGTGAGAGTGCGAGAGCACACCAGTGCGGGGCTGGAGGGCAGAGAGCTAGGGAGAAGCAGACTCTCCGCTGAGCAGGGAGCCCAATGTGGGGCTCGGTCCCAGGACCCTGGGATCATGACCTGAGTCGAAACCTGAGAGTCTGAAGCTTAACCAGCTAAGCCACCCAGGAGCCCCTAAATTATGGAAATTTAGTAGTGGGCCCTGCAACTCAGTGTTTTTACCCATAGTAGTTACTTGAATGCTTTTTGTTTGTTTGTTTTTTATTTTTAATATAAAATTAAAAAGAAATCTCATCTCCTGCTCCCTGTGTCTGGCTTGTTGGTGGTCCAAGCCCCCCCTGTGCTGGGCCCCTTGGGGAGTCACCCCCCAGCGAGCTGTCACAGGACCTGCTGGGCCTGGCAGCAGCTTATTGCATCACTGGGCTTCCTGATCCTGGAGGGCAGCTTAGGGAATCCTTGGGCCTTCAAGGGCGGGGACGGGGGGGGGGTGCGGAATGGGAGTTCTGGGATTTCCCTCCATCCCCACCTACAGGGTCAAGATCCCTGGCCCAGTGCCTTCACAGCCCCAGGACCTCAAGGCCTGTAGAGGCTTCTAGGGACCCACCCACAGGTGCCTGGGGCTGTCCACTCAGGGCTGCCCCCTCTTTCCCAGCCCCAATTAGCAGCTACTGCTAGGAACATCGAACCTCCAGCGACTCCCTTTCAGGCCTGAACCACCCGCAGAGGCCCAGCCCCTGCCTCCTTCCATGGGGCAGACCCGGGGGGAGACCATCTGGCCAGAGCTGAGGGCAGAGGACAACAGGTGGGTGGCCCCGGGGACCTGGGTGGGAGAAGGGGCCAGACAGGACTTTCAATTCTCAGGACGTGAAGGGGTGGAACCTGGGCCTGCCATTTCCCAGGGAACAATGGGAAACTGACTATCTCTGTTGGCTGCTTACTCATGTCGTGGGTGGTGTGGTTTCTGGCGTGGGGCCGGGCTGCTGTGGCTGTGGGAGCATGTGTCCCGGGCTTCAGGCAGTTGAGGGAGGGATCTGCAGAGAAGCTGGGGAGGGCTCCTTTTCGCGGCCCATTCATACCCAGCACCTACCCGCTGAGGGGGCTTCCCTGGTGGGTGGGTGTCCTCTTGTAGTTGTCACTCACCCTAACTCTCCAGGGTAAGTCTGAGCTGGGGCAGCTCTGGGCCCCCCGCCCCTATGCCCTGGGTTTTGTTCCGTCTGCTCTCCCTCCGGTGGGACTTGGTAACCTCAGGGCTCCCTGCCCGAGAACAGAGCCCACACTCTCTCATCCTGGCCTCAGGGGGGCTCCGGGCTGTGCGCCCCATGGGCCCCCCTGAGTGCCATTGCTCTGCCAGCCAAAGTCTGGGCAGGAAACAGCCAGAGGAGTTGCCCCCGGACACCCCTGGTGAGGCGTGGGCAGAATTAAGGGAGCCAGCAAGGGAGGCTGACTTGCTCCCGGAGCTGGTCCCAGGGGAAGCCATCGCCTGCCCAGGCCTTGAGGGACAGAGGAAGGAGTGGTTCCCGGAAGTGGCTGGAAGAGAGAGTGCACCATCAGCCCCGGGGGGGGGGGGGGGGGCGGTGTGCCTAGCGAGGGCCACGAGGCAGGGAGGGAGGGCGACAAGGACCGTGGCCTCTCTCCCCTGCTCTCCGGGTCCCGGTTGGTGCCTCTTATTGGCTGAGCCCACGGGGAAGCCCCCCGGAAGGCAGGCCTCAGTAGATGTGGGCCGTGGAGGTCAGAGTCCGGGACACAAAGTCCGGGACACATGGAGAGGGGTGGGAGGGCCTCCAGAGGGCCAAACGGAGGTCCTGCACAGGATCGCCCCACCTGTTCCTGGGCCTCCGAGTTCCCGGCAACCCTTTCTGCCCCTGGATCCTTGGGGTCCCTCAGAGGCAGCCGCTGCTGGTGTGAGATGTCGCTGCCCGAATCCCAGCCACCTGACCACCCTGGTCGCATGAGCAGCCTGTGGAGAGACAAAGGCTTCCCCTCCCTGTGTGTCTCACACCCCAGCCGTGGGCCAGGTTGTCGAGAATGCTGTCTGCAGAGAGTTGGTGCTCAGCCCAGGTTTGTGGGGTGAATAAGTAAGTAGGTCCTGGGTGTCGCCACCGAGCCTAAGAGAAAGGCCACGTCTTCAGGAGTGGGGGGACTATGACCTCAGGCTGGGAGGGAGGCGAGGAGCAACCCAAGAGTTTTCCCCTGGGGCCCTGAGAGTGGGGGGCTGCCCTGGCCCTTGGATGGAGCCCCGCCTCTGTGCCCAGGACCCAGCTCCTGCTGCCCGTCAGGTGACAGCCATGTGATGCTCAGTGGCTCCCAGCTACTGAGCCTTTAAACCATGCACAGCCCTGTGCTTAGTGTCACTAATATGATCTTATTTGGTCCCCACAGCACTCCTGTGGGGTGGGCACTGCTATAAACACCTCCATTTCATGGATCATGAAACTGAGGCTCAGAGGGGGTGAGGGTCGGAGGGGGTAAGTGACTTTCCAAAGGCCACCGGACAGCGCAGGCGGACCTGGGGCTCCCACTCAGCTCTGTCTCAGAGCCGAGCGTGGCCTCCTGGCCTCCCTGTTGTGAGGCTTCTCCTGAAAGGCCACCGGGCCACTGGCACATCTGCTGTGGTCCTTGGGAAGTTGATGGCTGGGGACCAACTCTCCACTGAGCCCCAGTTTGGTGGTGATTGGGCCAGGCCCTCGGGGGGGAGTCACCCTGGGCTCTGTCAGGCACCAGGACTCAGATGTCTGCCTCTCTAATGCTCTGCCCTTGGAGACCCTCCTTCCAACCCCCCATGGCAGACTGACCCAGGTCCCAGTTCCTTGGCCTGGAAGGGACACCCTAGAGATTCCCAGTGCTGCCTTTCTCATCCCTGCAGCCAAATGCCTCACCTCTCTGCTAGCGAGCTTCTGATGTGCACTTCTCTTCCCCATTAGCCTTCCCCGTTCCCTGGGGCCCCGAGTCCCCCAGCTCCATGGCCTGGCACCATCTGAGCCCGGCTTTGCACCTCATCCTGGCCACATGCTCAGACTCCGGCCCCACAATGCTGAGCCTTCAGTGCGGGTCTCCTCCGTGCATCAGGCCGGGGGGTACTTCAGCCTTGGCGTGTAATAGACCACCGCCCTTTAGGAGTTCACGTGGGAGAGCAGCACCCAGGTCTGACCCCGAGGTCTATGCCAACTGGTGGCTCATCCTGGAATGGAGGAAAGAACCATGCGTCCCAAAAGGCACATGCTGTAGGAGCCTGATGGCTGCCCGCCTCTGTCTACTGGCTTCCCCAGGCTCCTGGGACAGCTTCCTTCTGAGTCTGGGCACACTCAGTCCTTTAAAGACAGGCTCCCAGGCCAGCTGGTGCCTGAGCACGACCACTGGTTCCTGCTGTCCTCTGATGCCCTCCACTGGCCAGAGCCAGTTACTGAGGCTGACTCTCCAGGCCTGGAGGCCCCAGGGGACGGGGGTGTGGGGTGACTCAGGATCATGCACACTCAAGAAGAGCGGCCGCACATCCCAGGCCTAATACCAGCCCCACAGCACCCCCTGATCTGCTCAATGTGCCCATCTGCCCTGACCCGGAACGCATGGCGAGTCTCTGCAACCCTCCCAGCCCACCGTGAGAGCTTGGGTGGCTGTAGGCTGCGCATCTGGTCTCCATTAGCGTCTGAGACACCTGGAAGCATAGATTTCTCCTGAGCAGACCTAAGTGGCATGCTTTAGTACTTTAATGTTATATTCTATTGCTAAATGGCTTGCCACGTCTTTAGGTATCTGGTTTCAACTTGATGGTCTTTGGAATCTTTATAACATCTGTGCTTGATTTCACAGGCAGAACGATTTCAGACGTCTGGATGCTAAAGTCAGCAGTGGTTCTGCCAAAATGTCCCCTGTGTAAAATCTGGAATGATGTTTGCCAGCCTGGGAAGCACTCCTCCTGGGAGAGCTTCCGAAGTCAGGAGGCCATAGCTCGTCAGATGCATCTGTGTGTCCCTGCGCACGTTGAGTGCAGAGTGCGGAGGGGGCAGCTGAGCCAGCTCCGTCCCCACTACTGCTCAGGTTTGGGCACACCTGCCCTCTCCCACTGTCAGACTAGGGTGACTGGAAGCTGAGCAGAAGCTTACTTGTGGAGAGGAGTTTACTCCACAAGACCTAGAAAAGATGGCAGAATTCCATAGTCATGTCTCTTCTTTTAGATCTAAAGGGAAGCATTTCTAGTATTCTAAAGTGTTGTTTAATTTGGTTCTTTTCCTTTGGTTCTATGAATGTTGATCAAAGCTGACTCCCTGCTTTGGCCTTTCTAAAGAATTCTATCCGTCTCAGTTGTTTTGAGTTTAGGAGATTCTTTACCAGTATGAGCTAGCTCTCTCCTCCTCCCTCCCTCCCTCCCTCCTCCTCCTCCTCACTCCCCCCTTTCCCTCCCCACCTACTCTCTCTCTTCCTCCCTCGCCAGCTAGTCCCACCTCCCTCCCCTCCCTTTCTATTTACTACCTGTATTAGTCTGCCTGGGCTGCTATAACAAAACACCATAGGCTGGGTGGCTCAAATAACAGAAATTTATTTTCTCATAGTTTTGGAGGTCGGATGTCCAAGACCAAGGTCTCCATCAGTTTGGTTCCCGGAGAGCACTTCCTTCCTGGCTTGCAGATGTTTGTCTTCTTGCTGTGTCCTCACATGGCTTTACCTCCGTGTGTGTGTGTGTGTGTGTGTGTGTGTGTGTATGTGTTAGAGATCTGTGGTCTCTCTTTTCCTTCTTATAGGGACACCAATCCTATTAGATCAGAGCCCCACCCTCATGACCTCATTAAAATTTATAGACCTTCCTATAAGTCCAATATCCCAATACAGTCACACTGGCAGGGGGGTTAGGCTCAGCATATGAGTTTTGGGGGGACATATTCAGGCCACAGCACTACTCATTTTTATAAGACAAGACCAAAACACAGCATTCCCCAACTCTCCAGGTTAAAATGCCTGAGCTACAGTTGCTATCAGCTGACACAGGTGGCTTCATCACACAGGAATCAGAATTTTTAGGGAGCAGCTGGTTTATAAGAATCCAAACATACAGTGAAAGCAATATGGCACCAATGCAGATTGTAGGCCAAGGGCAACCAGCTCAAAGCCAACCCTGGGCCCCCTGTCTTGGTTTATGTCCCCTAGAAGCAGACTCTGAGCACATTTGATGCAAATAATGTATTTTTGGAGGCCACCCCAAGGAAGCACCTGTAGGGAAGTGGGAAACATAAGACAAGGAATTGGGGTGAAAGAGTGTATGATCAAGATGGTTACCACCACGGGCAACTGGAGCCTCTGCCTGTTAGGGGTTGGGGAGGCAAGGGAGAACAGGTCTCAGAGTTATTCCAGCCTGGGCTGAGGAAGCTGACATTTTATCCAACAACTCCCTGTCCACTGTTGATTGAAGCTCCTCTTTTCAGGAAAGATGCCTCAGGCGCAGAGTCTTGGGGTTACCAGTAAGTAGCCTCCAGTAACAGCTCCACGTATACCTAAATGTGGCACTGAATATCCCTCTGCTGCAATTCCTTCATGTGTCCTGGGTTGGTCTAGCCCACTGGCAGGGCCTCTATCAAAACTTCCTGCCCTGTGACTAAAGCCCTACCCCACCACCACCCTGTGGGAAGTGGGATCCCTACTGAACCTTTCTCATCCTCCTCTCTGCACAAGGACCCCTAGCAGTGGCTGGGCTCAGGACCATCTGTGCACTTACTTGACTCTCACTTGTGTCCCATCTCTGGCAGGATCTTCAAAGCATCTAAGAGAAGTTAAACAGAAATTTTGTTCAAATTTGTTCAAAAGGAGTGGATTATGATGTTAGGGTCATTATATAGCTATAGTAATTGAGACTATATGGAATTGGCAGAGGGATAGACATATAGATCAATACAACAAAATGGGGAACCCAGAAATAGATCCACACAAATATGCCCAACTGGTATTTGCCAAAGGCGTGAGAGCAGCCCAATGAAGGAAGGATAACCTTTTCAACAAATGGTGTGAAAACAAGTGGAATCTGTGGGCAAAGAGATGAACCTCAACCTAAACCTCATATGTTACATAAAAATCAACTGAAAATGGATCACAGACTTAAATGTTAAATATAAAACCACTACATTTTTATGAAAAAAGAAAAGAAAAGAAAATATTTTAAACCAGAGCTAGGTGAAGAGTTAGTCGTTTGACTTGACACCAAAAGAAAAAAAAAAAAAATGGATAAATGGGATAAATGTGACTATATCAAAACTAAAAATTCTTGCCTTGTGAAACATTCTATTAAGAGGAGGAAAAGAAAAGCAACCCACTGGGGGGACATATTTGCAACAAAGGATTAATATCTAGAGTATATAAAGAACTCTTAAAGCTCAACAGTGAAATAAAATAAAAACAAAACAAAACCCAAATAATCAGGCGCCTGGGTGGCTCAGTCCATTAAGCATCTGCCTTCAGCTCAGGTGTCCTGGGATCAAGCCCCGTACTGGGCTTCCTGCTCGGCGGAGAGCCTACTTCTCCCTCTGCCTCTCACCCTGCTTGTGCTCTCTGTCTCTCTCTCTCTCAAATAAGTAAATAAAATCTTAAAAAAAAAAAAACAAAAAACACTTCCAAACAATCCAATTAGAAAATGGGCTAAGTACATGAACAGACATTTCTTTCTTTTTTTTTTTTTTAAAGATTTTATTTATTTATTTGACAGCAAGAGACACAGCGAGAGAGGAAACACAAGCAGGGGGAGTGGGAGAGGGAGAAGCAGGCTTCCCTCGGAGCAGGGAGCCCGATGTGGGGCTCGATCCCAGGACCCTGGGATCATGACCTGAGCCGAAGGCAGACGCTTAACGACTGAGCCACCCAGGTTCCCCATGAACAGACATTTCACCAAAGAGAATACACAGTAAATGAGCACAGGAAAAGGTGCTTAGCATCTTAGTCATGAGGCAAATGCAACAGAAACCCGCAATGAGATATCATTGCCTGTGAGAATGGCTAAAACAAAAACCTGTGATAACATCAAATGCTGGCAAGGATGAGAAGCAGCTAGGTCACTTAACCTCGCTGGTAGAAATGTAAGATGGTACACCGCTCTGGAAAAGAATATGGCAGTTTCCTGGAAGACCCAACATGCCCTTACCATATGGCCCGGCAGTTGCACCGCTGGGTACTTCTTCCAGAAATTTGAAAGGTTTTAGTTTAGGCAAGTAGTTGTCTGGTGCTGAGGGCAGGGGTTGACTAAGAAGAGGCACAAGGGGGCGCCTGGGTGGCTCAGATGGTTAAGCGACTGCCTTCGGCTCAGGTCATGATCCTGGAGTCCTGGGATCGAGCCCCGCATCGGGCTCCCTTCTCCTCGGGGAGCCCGCTTCTCCCTCTGCCTCTCTCTCTCTCTCTCATGAATAAATAAATAAAATCTTTAAAAAAAAAAAAAAAGAAGAGGCACAAGGGGCCCTTTTGGGGGCAATGGAAATGTTCTATGTGTTCACTGAGGAGGTGGCTACATGGTTGTATGCTGTTGTTGTAATTCATCGAGATGTATACTTCATATACATAGGTGTGTACATTTATCAAAGATTATTGAAATGTACATTTAAATGAGTACATTTTATTAGATGTAAATTATATCTGATTAAAAAGATTTTCCTAAATGTGAGCAGGAGGCTTTTGGGCCAGTGGCTAGAGCTGGTTACAGAAGTTTATTTTATCTTACCTTATCTTATCTAATTTCTTAGAGGGTGGAGGGGCAGAGGGAAAGGGAGAGGGAGAGAAAGAATCTTAAGCAGTCTCCACACCCAGTACAGAGCCCAACATGGGGCTCGATCTCACAACCCTGAGATCATGACCTGAGCCAAAATCAAGAGGCGGATGCTTAACCGACTGAGCCACCCAGGCGCCCCTAGATAGCAATTTTAGAGCATAGTTTCCTATGTTCCAGTTGACAACTGGATGAGATTTATTTCTTAAAAACATTTCTCTGCATTTAACTCATTCCAGCTGGGCCCTAACCATCCCATCCACTGTGACCCTGTGATTAATCACCTATTTAAAAGTGTCCATGGAGGGGATGCCTGGCTGGCTCAGTCTGTAGAGCATGCAACTCTTGATCTCAGGGTCATGAGTTCGAGCCCCATGTTGGGTATAGAGATTACTTAAAATAAAATCTTAAAAAAAAATTCAAGTGTTTATGGAGGTTGAGTTTCACCCATTCTTGTTCACTTCTCAGGTCAAGTGGGGCTCCCTCAAGATGACATTAAGATATAATTTAGACAATATTTACAAAGGAGTAGCTTGCTGTTGTGGATATGGAGGTGTACCGCTTGGCTCTCCCTTTAAGGAAGAACTTGCTGGAAAGCTGGAGGAGTGAGTTTGTGGGGAAGCCTCTGGCTTCTGCATCTTTAGGACCCATTCTGGTGTGTGGGCTGAGGCTGCTCCTGTCAGTAGCTCCTGACAGGTTCTGGGCACAGTGGGGGATTAGAGCCTGGCCCCTTCTACCCCATGCAGGACCCTTGGAGGGCTGGTTCCAGGGCTTCCTGCAGACCCGCCATCTTCCCCCATGCTGGTGGCCTCCATCATGGTGGGTCTGAATTTGTCTCCTCCTCTATAGCTTCCTCCCCTCCTTCCTTTACAGGTGTTGTCCACAACAAGCATCTTGCATCGTGGCCTGTGCCTCCCAGAAGACTGGAGGTCACAAACTTGTTTCAGCCAGGATCTAATCAAGACAACAGAATCCGTGCCTGTTTTTTCAGATAGAGGACACAACGCAGGGAAGTGTTTCCACGGTGGTGGAAAGAGGTAAGAAGTGGAATACAGAATGATAAGGCAGTCAAGACATGAGCAAGAAAGTCTCTCTCCCCTCTAGGCTGTAGGGACAAATGGAGGAGGAGGAGGTGTTGCTGGACCCCAGGGTCTCGGGCTACCTGGTGAGTGCTGGAGTCATTTCAGGCATGTCAGCTAGGAGCTGAGACCCCAGAAGGATGACTAGCAGGTTCCTTGTAGTCAAGTTGGGGGCCACCTCAAACAGAGAGAGAGAGAGAGAGAGAGGTAGAAACACCCTAATTTATCTCCTGCCTGTGTGCTTCCACCAGTGTTGGCCCACACCCACCAGCTAGAAGACGTCGGGGCCTGGGAATTATACCTCCCTTCAGTGCAGAGCAGAGGAAGGAAAAGTGGGGGTATGAATCTGAAGGGAACCAGGACAGCTTCCAAAACCTCATCCTTGCTAATTTACCAGGAACCTCATTACGAGGCTATGTAGATGGTGGCTGGGGCATGCATGGATGGATCGGTATGTGACGAAGCAAATGCAGTGAATGATTAATAGCAGAATGTGGGTGGTAGAGATAAGGACATTCCTTGTGAGATTCTTTCACCTTTGCTCTGTGTCTGAACATTTCATAATTATGTATTGATGAAAAAAAGTACCCTCTTTAAGCACCGTTTTCATCTTTCAGGGGGAAGAGGTGGGTAGCTTTCTGGGTTCACCATTTCTTCCCGAGCATGTTTACACAGCCAGCCCTTTCTTTCTCGGCGCTGAGAGAGGAACGGGGAGCGGTGTGACCCGGTGCCCACGTGTTCGGGTCTCTCGAATTTCAGTGGGGTCAGAGGCTGCATGCCCAGGGATGGGCTTCAGTCTGTGAGGGGCTACGTGTGGCTCGCCCATTGCTTTACAACTTTTTTTTTTTTTAAGATTTTATTATTTATTTGGCAGAGAGATAGAGAGAGCACAAGCAGGGGAAGCAGGAGACAGAGAGAGAGGGAGAAGGAGGCTCCCCACTGAGTGGGGAGCCCGATGCGGGACTCGATCCCAGGACCCTGAGATCATGGCCTGAGCCGAAGGCAGATGCTTAACTGACTGAGCCACCCAGGTGTCCCTGCTTTACAACTTTTGAGTTAGTTACTCTCATTTAAAAATCTGAAAAATTCTCATAAAAGTCCGAAATGTCTAACCTCTCTTTGAAAGTGGAGATCTCACAGTGCTGGGCCTGCGTTTCCCCACTGCGGCGGGTGAATGGAGGGGAACCCAGCTGGATCATGCCCCCTCCAGGCTGCCAGAGCCTTCTGCTCCCTGCTGTGTCCCACCTGGCCCACCTTACTCACTTAGATTTCCCGTCTCGACCCTGAAGTTTGCATTTAGGACGCTAGACTCATTAGAGCACTTCTATTTATAATGAGCTCTCTATAACCCCCTCTTTCAGGCCACAATCCTTAAGCAGCATTAATCCACGAAGCCCCTTTGTGACTTGCTATATATCCAGGCGCCACCTCTATTTGCTTAAAACTTTCAAATGGGTTCTTTCAAAGTAAAGTAGTAATCCCCATAAAACCAAGAGTTTGGTGTACTCAGCAGGGTTTTTTTTCCCTAACACAAAATAAAACATGGATCCTCTCTTGTACTCCGTGGCACAAGCAATTCGTTCCAGGCAATGCTGATTGGATTATGCTAAGGCAGATTGCCAGAAAGACTGACCCTACATCAGTCGCTCCCCAGTAGGGCTTCCCTGAATTACACTTTAGCCATCCCAGGCCATTTGTTCTCCCATGGGCCAAGTTGTCTTCCATGTGAAACTGAAACCCAGAGTACATGGCATGGCCTCTGAAGTCCTTCCTTCTCCAAGAACTGCCTGGTTCTTGCCCCTCCTGAGTCCTGTTTTTCTAGTGTTTGGATTTCAGTGCAGCTTCAGTTTGCTTAGGTTCATCCAGGTTCATCCAGAAGAACCCTAACCAGTTCAAACTGTAAGTCCTTTGTCAGGGATGGGGTGTGTGGTGTGAGGTAGGATCATGCAGGAGAGGTAGACAGGGGCAGAGCGAGGAGGGTTTGCTCTGCCACACTAAGGATCTGTCAAGGTCACTGACGGACTACTAATGATTCCTCTCTCAGTTAACCTTAAAACTTGTAGAGATTGTCACGTTATTCCAACATAGTTGGAAATAGGGATAATAACATCAATAGCAAGAACACTGCCCACATTTACTGAGAGCTCACCATGAGTCCAGCACACACATGATTTAATTTAATGGTCACAAGAACACTGTGAGGGAGCTACTATGACTTTGGCTACTTTACAGATGAAGAACGTGACATTCAGAGAAGTTAAGTAATATGACTAATGCCCACAGCTGGTAAACGATGGAGCCAGTGATCCAAGCCAGGTCCATTCGACACCCATGTCCACACTCTTGACTTGCTGCTCACAGGCACTTGATGCTGAGTCATTTCCTGTTCATTTGGTGAGTTAATCCCAGTACCTTCCACCTTCACTTATAGGTCAAGTGGTCTTGTTGTTCTTGGATTTCTATCTGGTTTCTCCACCTTTGTGCTAATATGACACCCTGAATTGGGCACAGTGTGTGAAAAGGCTATACAAATCAGCTTGCCCAATGTGGCCAGTTCTGCCTCCCACAATGATACTGTGTGTTCTCCTTAACTAGGTGGGAACCAACAGGGTCACACCAGCGGCCTCCACCCTCGAGAGGAATGAGTTCCTCTTTATTCTGGACAACACCACAAAATACTCTGGAAAGAGGACAGGAGGCTGCTGTCCTGATGTTCTTCAGCCGTCGTCTTCTGTGGCTTAGTCATGCCCACTGAGTCCTAGAGCCCAGAGGGCCCATGCATGCCGTGGTCTCCACACCCAGCCAGGAGCAAGCAGGAAGCTGGGCAGGTCGCACTGCCCTCCAGTGGAGGCCATCCCTGTTTACATACCCACCCACAGTGAATGGGAGTCCGCTTGTGCTCACCAACATAGGGACCATCCTTAGAGGAGTAGTTGGTGGGGCAGAGGCCACTGGGGCTGACGAAACAGTCCCCCACTCCTCTCCATTCCTGAGCTTTCCTTGCAGTCATGGTGGGGTCATAGGACTAGTTCTGGCCGATGAGCAGAGGCATTCAGAAGTCACTGTACTTTCTCTAGCTCTCTCCCTTTCTCTCTTTTCCTCTGCCATGCTGACTTTGGAGACCACAAATTGCAAATGATGTTAGCTAGACCTGCTGAGGACTATGGCTTGAAAGAATGTGGTTGCTAATCCTTGAAGATGGCCCCAGTGAGCCACACCACCTAGCGTCCACACCTGTTTTAGTCTGTTTGAGCTGCCATAACAAAATACCCCAGTCTGGGTGGCTTATAAATGACAGATATTTATTTCTCATAGTTCTGGAGGCTGGAAAATCCAATAGCAAGGTGCTGACAGATTCAGTGTTTGATGAGAGCATGCTGCTTTGTAGATAGCTGTCCTGTGTACGTGTGTTCCGTACCCCCACTCGGCATGGTAGAATGGGTGAGGAAGCTCTCTGGGTCCCTGAGAGGAGGGCCCTGGACTCAAGCCAGAGGCCAAGGTAAGGAAAAGAAAGAATGGTTTTGATCTTTATGCATTCATTCATCAGTCCATCCCTCTGTTTGTCATCCATCCACCCATCCACCCAACTACTCATCCATCCACCTACCCATCCACTTTTCCACCTACCTATTCATCCATCCACCAATCCATCCATCCATCCATCCATCCATCCATCCATCCATCTACCCATCCATCTGTCTGCCCATCCATTCATCTATCCATACATCCATCGTCTACCCATCCGTCCATCCATCCGTCTACCCATCCATCTGCCCATCCATCCATCCATCCATCCATCCATCCATCCATCATCTATCCATTTGTCCATCCGTCCATCTGTCTACCCATCCATCTGTCCGTCCATCCATCCATCCATCCATCCATCCATCCATCCATCCATCCACCCAGTCCTTGTTAGAGCTTGCCATGGGCCAGGCCTGGGGATCATTTTAGGGCAAAACAGATATCCCCTTTGTTGGAAACACTTAGTGAATTCCCTCAAATCCTAAAATGCTTGGATTTCATAATCAAGTTCTCTTTTGCACATGAAGGTAACAGTGCAGCTTCTCCCCCAAGCTCTTGTTTGGGGCCAAGCTCTGTAACTTGTGCCCTGCATCCTTGGGGCTACTTCATCGTCCCAGCAGCAACAATGTAAGGTGGGAACTGTTCAGAGATGAGGTGACTGGGGCTGAGAGAGGGGTGCTGGCATTCACACCAGAAGCCAATGGCAACCAGATCTCACTGGCCCCACCCATACCCCATTGGGCCTTCCCCAGTTCTGGCCCTGCCTGACCCTCTCTGGACATCAGAATGTATCTTCTCCCAGAGGCAATGCAAAGGCAATGCTGCAGGGAAGTGGAGATGTGAAGGTGGTAATGTACTTCCATCACTATCAGAGGAAGAGATGGCCGTGGGTTAGCTTTATGACCAATGGACATAGTTTCTGTGGGAAAGTACATGTCAAGCTCCAAATGACTGACTTGGGAACACAGTCTTGGAACTCAGACCGTGTATGAACCAGGGACTGTCTGTAACGGTAAAGACTGTTTATTTTGAACGCAGACCTAACTGGACTTTCCTTTCCTCATTCTCTTTTGTTTTGTTATGCTGTGCGAAGACCCTGTTCTAGCTAATTGGCAAAAAACACACTGTCCCTTAGCAGAGTATACATTTTCATAAATACCCCCTAGAGATTTATTTCTTCACTATGGAAAATGTAATTCTGTTTTCCTAGGTGACGGGATGTGTTTATGCAGGGACTCCGAGTGGGCTCCAGGCCTGGCCAGATGGTTCTGGCTGTGCTCTGTGTAACATGAGCAGTGGAGCCCTAAGGCCCTCCTCGAGCCGCGTGACTCTTGGGGGAGTGGGGTCTGGGCAGCTGTGTGGCTGCATGACATGCACACACAGAGCCATACCTACAGGACGCACGGTTCTGCTCCCTGGACACCTTTGGTGGCATTTAGGGCAGAGGAGGGCTTGCTGGAACTGCAGCTTGGTCCTCCCTGCCAAGGGTGAGTCATGCCTATTTTCAGCTGCACCACTCACCCAGGTGGGTGCTAACTGTCCTCTGCGCTCGGCATCTGTTTCCTTTGTCAGATGGCGAGACAAGCTGAGCCCTGGGCATTTTCCAGCAGGTTCATCCATCAAGTATGCACATATGACTCTTAGCAAGGCTGGCAATGTTGGGGGAGGGAGGGAGGAAAATTAGCCATTGTGAGAACTGGTGACATGATGACAGTGACATTCATTGAGTGGGTTTATGGGCTTTGCAAGCCAATTGGCTGGAGCAGGGATGGCAAACAGCAAGGCACATGCTGTGCCCCCCACTTATTCTACCAGTGGCAGACATGACTAAGTGATCATGATGCTCTCTCTTGCTGGGCTTGGACAGCCTCCAAAAGGGGCCTCCATCGATTAGCAATGTCTGTCTCTGAGGGCGTGGGGTGGGGAGCTGTGCACTGTTATTTGCCTTCTGGGTTGGAGGGTATTGGTATATAATTTAGTTATTATTATTTTTTTTAATATTTTATTTATTTGACAGAGAGAGAGATAGCGAGAGCAGGAACACAAGCAGGGGGAGAGGGAGAAGCAGGCTTCCCGCCAAGCAGGGAGCCCGATGTGGGACTCGATCCCGGGACTCCGGGATCATGACCTGAGCCAAAGGCAGACGCTTAATGACTGAGCCACCCAGGCGCCCTAATTTAGTTATTTTATAGCATTTTCTTGTATCTGCTTTATCAACAATAGCTTATCAGTGTTTACAGAGCATCCTGTTGGAGGTTCTACCAGGCAGACCCCGAGTTGAGAATTTGGCTGCGCGCAAGTCGTTTGTCTGGGGGGTGGTCCGGGAGGCAGGGCAGTGGGGCAGGGAGACAGGTGTGTGATCACCCTGGTTATCCCCGTGGGCTACTGGGCCTCCTAGGGACCACGCAGAATTGTCCCCCTCCAGATGCGAGAAGGTGAGGACTTCCTTCTGCTGCTTCTGCCGGTCATGGATTGAGGGCTGCTCTTGGACCCCCAGGGGGCTGTGCATGCTCTTGTGTCCAGAGAGAGCCCTTGGCTGGGAGCGGGGGCCCTGGTGGGAAGTCAGGGCTGCAGGTGGGCATGGTGTCTACTGGGTAGCAGTCTGATGGTGTCGTGAAGGAGAGCAGTGGGTGTGGCCGCCAGCTTCTCGGCAGCCATCGGGCCTGCCTGTACCCTGTGGGGAACAGGGAATTGGACAAGGTAATGTCTGTGGGAACGCTTGTCAATGTCAGAGATCTCCATGATCCTCCGTGTGGAGATTACGCTTTATGGCTGCCTTCTTTCTGTGGGGTCCTATCTTCCATGGAACTCGGGGAACTGCTCTTTCTGATCCCTCACTTTCCACCCAGCTGGACCACGGGACTGTCCCGTCCTCCTGGCCGTAGCATGTGACCCTAGCAGGCCAATCCGAGTCTTCCCCAGGCTTGATATGCGGCCCTGGGAGACAGAGGACCTCCGGTCCCAGCGCAGGTGGTCACTGTCCCTGGGTGGTAGGTGGCTGGGAGGAGCAGGGAAGGGCCCTGATGACCTTGTTTGAGTCCTGGATCCAGTTGTCACCAAGACCATTGCTATTCTTGAACTTTTCCGCCTAGGGAGGGGGTCTCTTTGCTTGAGTCAATTGGAACTGGGGTTTCTGTGATTGGGAAGCGACGTTGACCTGGCTGGGGTGCATTTGCTGCCACAGAAGACCTCACAGCAGCCACGGCCTGACCAGCATCAGGTGTCAGGATGAGGAAGGGTCTCATGTTAGTTGGATTCACCCTGGGTACAGTGGGGGAGACTTTGCAAGGTGTTTGCTGGGATCCCCCCTCCCACTCCTGCTGGTGATGTCATAGGTAGCTTCTCTGAGGGGCACTTTTGCAGCTCTTCAGTAAAATCTGGAATTCTCATCCATTCCCCCCAAACACCTGGGTTGGGGAGGACAGATAATGAGCAGTCCAGACGTCAGAGGTCTGGACTTGGGGGCTGGGTGAAAGCCCTCTGACGCCTGGTCGTTCAGCCTGAGAGTGCAGGTAAAACCTGCTGTCTGCTAAGTAACCTGTTGCCATTGCGTTTATCATAAGGTGTTCTCAGCGACCTTACTCTGCCACGTCTTTGACGGCAACTGCGCTCCAGGGCACTGGGTCAGATTTAGCCTCGGGTGTCTCACCGTGCCTGTCCCTTCGGCACGAGGACCCTAGTGCCACAAGCAGGGTCACCATCAGAAGGTTGAAAAGTTGGGGTGGGGGCGCCTGGGTGGCTCAGTCGTTAAGCCTCTGCCTTCGGCTCAGGTCATGATCCCAGGGTCCTGGAATCGAGCCCCGCATCGGGCTCCCTGCTCGGTGGGAAGCCTGCTTCTCCCTCTCCCACTCCCCCTGCTTATGTTCTCTCTCTCGCTGTCTCTCTCTCTGCCAAATAAATAAAGAAAATTTAAAACAAAGAAAGAAAAGTTGGGGTGGGGGCTGGCTCCTCAAACCCCACAGATAAGTCCCTCCCTGGACGATGTGTCCCGCCTCCACCACTCCCCAGCCCTGGCCCTACCCTTTCTCTTCACGTAGTCTGTAGTCTGCAGTCTGCATGCCTCCTTCCTTCCATCAGAGACCACACTCCCCAGCAGTCTCAGGCTCCAGCCCCTCTCCAGGACCTCACTGGTCCTCTAGCCAACATGACCGTCTCTCCTGTCCCCCTGTCCCCATAGCATGTGGGCTCCGACCTCCCCAAGCCTTTACCTGAGCTCCCGTGAGCTGCTTTCAGAGGCTCTGCACCGTGGCCTGGCCGCCTTTGGGGCCAAATTTCCTTGCCAGAGGAAGGATGCAGGAGGTTGCAGACATCTACTTCTGTTGCAGGGCACAGAGAACCTGCCTGGCACGGGGTGGGCGCTCCCTAGGTAGGGACTGAGCTGACTCCCCTGCAGGGCCGCCTCCCTCTCTCTGCGCAAGGCTGGTTGTCCTTTGTGGCCACAGGATGAGGCAGTTTGGAAAGGCTCAGCTGAGCAGCAAGGGGGCCAGGGCCGCTCAGGGGAAGATGGAGCCTGCCCCCATTCGGCAGTCAATGAGCCCCTCAGGGGTGGGGGTGACGCCGTGTGCTCAGCCTCAGCAAGGACGTTTCCCAGCTGTTGTTCATTTGCGTGGGGGACCCTGGACAGGAAATGGGCCTCAGCTGCAGCGGGAAGGGTCCTGAGTTAAAAGTGAGGGAGATGCGGCCGCTCCAGGGACAGATGCTGGGAGGGACTCTTTGGGGACCCAGTGATGTGGGCTCTGAAGAGAGCGGTCAGGATCCCTAAAGCTTGACATCAGAGTGGGGTGCCTGAGCCTGGTCCCCAGTACAAGGAAGTCGGGGACATCCCCTCCGCATCCTCCCCACGTGCCTTTGTCATCAGAACTGCCGTGTGTCCCACGTGGGGTAGGGGCGAGGCTGTCGGGACACGCTTGTTGGGGCAGAGTTTTGGCTGAGCCCCTGTGGTGGTGTGGGTGTGTGTGTGTCCCGGCAGAGCTGCCGTGTGTCCCGGCAGCAGCGTGGTGGGGCTGGAAGGAGAAACAGCTCTCGGGCTGCTGAGGGCTAAGGCGAGGCCTAGGAGGGACACGGTCTCTGCTCCGTGATCCTGCTGACTAAGGGGTGTCCATCCGATCGCCGGCCCTGAGCCCCACGCTCCACAGGTGATCCTCAACAGCTGCGTGAGCTGAGCACGAACATGAGCACACACATGGCCAGCTGGTTTCTGACGACAGTGCCAAACCAAGCCGACGGAGGGAGGGAGGCTGTCTTTCCAACGGATGGCCCTCGAGCAATCAGATGTCTGTGGACAAAAGTGAACCCTGAGCCATCCTCATACCTCGTACAGAATTTAACTCAAAGTGGATCCCACACTGAAATGTAAAATGTGAAGCCACGAGACTCGTAGGAAAAACAGAGGAGACAATCTTTGGGACCTACGACCAGGTGAAGTGCTCTGAGATTTGGCATCAGACAGCATATCCCATAAAAGGAAAAAAATTGATGAATTGGACCTCATCAGAATGAAAACATTGTTCTGTGAAAGACACCGTTAAGACGAAAAGGCAGTCTGCAGAGAGGGAGAGAATGTCCATGAAGGACAGCCCGGTTGGAGGACCGGTCTTAGGACACAGCAGGGGCTCTTGTGGAGAGTGTCAGCAGAGCGACGGCCCAAGACCCGCACGTTGGGCACGGCCCTGTCCCGTAGAACTTTCTGCAGCCAAGGAAACATTTGTTGGCTCTGGCTGGTGTGGTGGCCAGAGCCACATCCTCCCCTCCCTGGTCACCAGGGGTGCACGCCTGGCCCGGGGTCCTGGCCTGATTGCCGAGCCCCGCCACCGTGGCTCACCCCACGTGCCCAGGGACTTCTCAGGGACCCCAGGACAGTGTGAGCCGGACCCCGGGGGATCCTGGCTGCAGCCGTGGGCAGCAGGTCCCCTAGAGAACCAGAGGCCCCCACACGGGGAGAGATGGGGGTCAGTCCTGCCTGCCTCCAGAGCAGTGTGAATGTGACGGGTGGCGGCCGCCTGGCTGGTGGCGCATGCTCATTGCTATGGACTCCCACTGCCCTCGCCGTGCACGGTGGGGTGGACCACAGCCTGGCCGAGGAAGGGGAGGACGTGTATGAGCGCTGGGGAGGACCAGACCCTGCGCTTCCTCTGCCCTCGTGCCTCAAGGCTTCTCCTCTCACTCAGAGTAACGGCCAGGCCTTCAAGGGCCCCTGACACCTGGCTCCCCTTCTCAACCCCAGCTTCTGGAACTTTCCACATCATGCCTCCAGTCCCCACAGGGTCCAGCCTCCCTTTGCCCCAGCTAACATCATGTTGGCCTGGCTCCTGCTGTGAGCGGAGGCTGCCCGAGGGCTGGGGTCCTGGCCTGTTCTCCCCCGTCTCCGGAGCATTGCAGAGCAGTATCCAACACCGAGAAGGTCCTCCACACACGTGAGGAACGAGCGATCAAACTCAGGCCGTGCGTGGGACACGACCCGGGCCCTCATGGCATCACAATGAGGCAGGGCGGTGCGTCCGGCTGGAGGGCTCTCAGGAGGACTATTCCAGGCCGGTGGCACTTGGGGTCATTTATGGAAGAAGGGGTAGCGGCAGAGGAGTTGCTGGAAACGCTGGGCTCAACCCTGTCGAGACACCAGGAGCCCGGGACGCCTTTCCTTCCGGGCTGACTTCTACGAACATGAGCATCTCGAGCCTGATTCCCTGCTCCCAGTGGGATGTTTTAGCAAGGCCTGGGCCAAACCAGAAACACTCAGATTTCCTGAAAATGGTTTTTAAATCTTTGACAGAAGCACTAACCTCCAACAGCTGGATGTGGATGTTGGGAAACTGGAGTGAGACATCAAGATTCCACGGAGGCCGCCACGCGGGGTCTTTGTCCAGGATCATGTATGTCCGGGTGTGACGTGTCGCTTGGCTGAGGTCAAAACAGGAGGATGGGACCAAATGCAAACACTCTCCTGGAGGAGGGAGGAAGAGAGGGGGGAGAGAGAGAGAGAGACAGGCTTGGGTGGTGGGGGCACTGCCCAGGAAGATCAAGGCCTTGACCATGCCCCACCCTCCCACCCAGAACTCTGAGAGTCCACCAGATCAGACTTGCCCTCACCCTGTCATGGTGGGAAGGGAGATAACAAGGAACAGTTGGATAAATACAACTTCCCACTCAAAGATGGGCCTCAGACATATCATGCTATTCCAAAAAAAAATTTTTTTTGAGCACTAAGATAAATTTCCCCATCTTGGCATTCTGAACGGGAGTTTTATTTTCTTTGTCTTCTGGGTGTTCTCTTCTAGATGGTGAAAAGTCTGCTCAGATCAGGGACAAGAAGGATCCCAGGAGTGTGGCAACCTCCAGCGGCAGGGGTGGGGCTGGGCGGACTCTTCCTCCTCCCCGCTCTGGGGCCAGGCCTGGCCTGGCCTCCTTGTCGCTGTCCCTCCCTGTCAGCTTCATCACTGGCCTGGGCACATGGCCAGGGGACAGTGAGGCTCAGACACACAGGGAAAGCTAGATAGCTGGGGATCTCTAGGGGAGGAGAGAGTTGCCCCCTGAGAAGCTGGGGGGAGGAGGGGGCAGGACACCCTTCTGGTTCTGGTACTGTGCCAGCCAGAGCTCCATGAGACCGGGGGCTTCGTGTCTCTTACTGTCTGTCTTCCCCCTGGGATGCTGGGGCTGGCGGGGCTGGGATCATCCCTGGTTTATTCACCTCTGTGTCCTTCCAGCCCAGAACAGCTCAAGACTCATCGACCGACACACAAACAATGAATGGTCGTCCCAGCACCTCCAGTTCAAAGCGAGTCTAGACTCAAGCAAGATGTGTGGATTCAAGTCAAGTCCTGTGGAACTTCCAGGTGTGGGCTCGAATTCAACACTGCCTAGCGGTTGCTGATTCCAGGCCTCTCTCTTGACCTTCCTGGTTTCCATTTCCCAATTGGGAAGCCATGGGGACAACAGGCCATGATGGCTAAAACGTTGTTGGAGGTGGTCAGCAGGGCGGATGAATGGGAGCACAGCCTGACCGGCCTAGGCAGATGGGTGTTTCTCACCAGGGAAGAAGCTCAGGTGTGTTAGCAGGTGCGTCTCAGAAGGCTACTTTGTCTGTCACACATCACTGCCCATCACCCAGGGCTCTTGCCGAGGGAGCTGGGACACAGTGTCCACGGAATCCCTGAGAGGCATCTACAAGGTCGACCGAAGCAGGAGAGAGAAGGACAGAGGGACAGAGGCGCCTGTCGGGGGCTGCCCAGGTCCAGGGGGGTCAGGCCAGGTCTGCTCTACCTCCCACTTTGAAATCAAAAGCCATACAAGTAGGGGGGTCGGCTGGCTCAGTCAGTAGACCCTGTGACTCTTGATCTCAGGGTTGTGAGTTTGAGCCCCACGGTGGGTATAAAGATTACCTAAAATCTTAAAAAAAAAATAAATAAATAAAGGTGTCACACAAGTTTTCAAAGTCATTCATTTCCAAGTATAACCTTGTTCTCCTTGCTGGGTGATCTGGATTTTCCCCCATGTCCTTTGCATGGACAAGGACTCTGTGTCCCCTCTGGAATGATTAATATACTGAAGTGTCATGAAAAAGCCTTTGAACTTTGTTAGAGTTAGTAGCACATGCATTCGGATTGTTTCCCCCGCTAGTTAAGAAATAAAGCCTCTTTGCAAAACCCATAATATAACCCTGTCTTAAAATTAAGCTCTTTTATTTTTTTTTAAAGATTTTATTTATTTATTTGAGAGAGAGAATGAGATAGAGAGAGAGCATGAGAGGGGGAAGGGTCAGAGGGAGAAGCAGACACCCCGCTGAGCAGGGAGCCCGATGCGGGACTCGATCCCAGGACTCCAGGATCATGACCTGAGCCGAAGGCAGTCGCTTAAGCAAATGAGCCACCCAGGCGCCCTCAAAATTAAGCTCTTTTAGAGGCTGTTTCTGATTATGGTGGTTCCAGGTTTTTCTAATTATTCTGTTCCAAATGTTTATCTTTTGCCCTAATGTGCAGAGGGCTCTGTTTATATAACATTATAAGGTAAAACAGCTGTATGCTTAAGTTCTAGCGCTGCTTGATACCAGAGGCAATTAATGTGCGTTGTATATTGAGCTTCCAGCTACAGGACTTCTGTATCGTTAGCCAAAAATCAGCCTGCATGGCTTGATATCAAGTCTCTTATTCCCCCTCCCCGATTAAGGAATGTTTTCTTTTGGGAAGCCTAATAGAGGTATGAAAATAATACCATATGTAGCTTTGCATATCATAAACCCTCTGCTGAAAAGAATAACGTGGAGAGCGTCCCCAGCACCATGGGTTATGATGGCTACACACTTCGTGAGTACGTAAGGCAATTTTACCTTTTAATACAAATAAGTGGTTTTTTGTGATAGCAATCAAGAAAAAAAATCCGAATATTTATTATCCTAATTTGGGGAGTTAAACTTCCATGGTTTCAAAAATCTCTGTTGCAATATAATAACTTGTCAAGCCAAGATCTTCCTCCATGCATTCTTCCCTTCCACAAATATTTGAGTACCTACTAGGTGTCTGGCCTTGTGTCAGGGGCTAGGGGTTGATGCAACAGGCAGAGTTCCTGGCCTCGGGGAGCTGATGCTCTGGCGGAGGGGAACACGGAGGAACGAGGAAGCAAATGACATCAAGAAGATACTTTCGGATGGTGACGTTCTCAGGTGGTGTGTGAAGAGCTGGGGCCAGGCTCCCCGCCATGGGGGTTCTCGCTCAGCAAGATCACACTTCCCATGGCTGCTCCCGGGCTGACTGAGCACGTGGGGCTCTGACGCAGGCTGGATTCCGCGAGCTGTGGGACCCCCTCCAATGGGACACTTGGGCACAAGGACTTCCTGCCAACCTGGCTGAAGCTCTCTTGGCGCTGCGCTGGAGTCTGAAGCTCTTCCTTCCCTTCTCCTCTCATGGCGTTAGGACAGCCTCCCTGTCTGCAGGCTCACCCTACCTCCTCCTGCCCCTGTCTCTTTGTCCTGCTCGGGTGTCCCCCAAAGACCCTCCTGCGCATCTAATCTCTTCTTGGCCTCAGCTTCTTGAGAGGACTGAACCTACAGAGCCTGTTAGAATAAAGTATGAATATTTAAAAAGGGTCCTGTGGCAGGGACATAAAAATGACCCTTGATTGGAGGACATCGGACTCCTGTCCCTTTCCGAAGTTCACTAACAGGTTGCTCGGTGCTGCTTACTGTCACTTCTTACTGTCAAATTGACACCTTAGCAGAAGTAAGTTCCCTCCCTCCCTCCCTCCCTCCTCCCTCTCTTCCTCACTCCTCCCTCCCTTCCTTCCTTCCTTCCCTCCTTCCTCCCTTCCTCCCTCCCTTCCTTCCTTCCTTCCCCTTCCTTCCTCTCCCTCCCTCAGACTCCCTACCCGTGCCCCTGAATACCTTTGCTCCACTTTAGCTGCCTTTGGAACACTGTAATAACCAAGCCCAAAGGAACATCTGTGGAAATCTTAGTTGGAGAATCAGGACTGGGTGTTGCTTAATATGTGGAAAAAATGCATTTTTTCCAAAGAACCATAATCCACACAGTGGCCAGTCCATCAGCATTGCTGAGGTCCTGGCAAAAGCAGGTGCTGGGGAGCTCCACTTAGGATCCACCCATCCTGCCCCCCGAGCTCTTCCCAGCTGTTCGTTACCCCAGAGACAGCAGGCTCCCCCTGCTTCCAAGCCCTTGGCTGTGTGAGGCTCCCCCACTTTGCAATGCCAGGATAGGAGTGGCAACAGTCCAGGTGTAAGGCAGGGTCAGAATCAGCAAGACGCCTGGGGAGCGGGGAGCTGCTTGCTGGGCAGTCAGGGGGACCCGGGGGCTACCCTGCCTAGTTCCCGCCATGCCACATCTGGGGCTCCCCAGGCCCAGCCAGGTCATGGGGCCCTCATATGCCCTTCTGCTGTTCACTAGATCTCTCCAGTGCTGGCAGGTCCTGGGAGAGGCCCCCTGACGGGGCACCCACAGCTCTCCTTTCTGCTGAGTGCCTGTGGGTCAAGCTGTGGGTGTTCATGTTACTGACGCCCCTCCCCGAGGCCCCTCTATAGAGGCACATCATCCCAGGGGGCGCCGGGCCGCCCCGTGCAGGGGTCTGGGTCTCCTGGGGCTGAGAAATCCTCGCCTCACTGGGGTCCCAGAAATTGCTGGTCACGACACAAGCCAGAAGGGTTCTGTGAATCACCTTCATCTTGAATGTGTTCATTATGGAACGGATGGTGCCGTTCACATGTTCACTGAAGCCACATTTCGTGTGATGGAAAGAATCGTATGCTGTATAATTGTGCATATAATTACATGCAAATCTAGAGATTTAGACGAGTATCAGGATGCAGACTCTTCCACTGCTGGTCTAATGCATTTAACTTTATATGTGTGACTCTTATCTCTGACGGGACCATGGGGCCTGTGGTGGGAGGGATGTGTGGGACGGAGACGGCAGCAAGTGTCCCCAGCCCTCTGGTCTGTTCTCCCAGGTCCTGACTCTGGGTGGATATTGAGACCTTCACTGGACACTGTCCCCCTCTTCTGCTGGGACAGCCCTCCCTTCGGGACACTGGTCATTTTTGGCCTCACTGGCTGTCTCTGGCTGGAGACCTGCAGGGATCAGGTGGTGCCAGGTCCAGCATCCCCAAGGCACCCTGGCCAAGCAGCATCTCTGGGACAAGTGGGACAATGCTGCTTTAGTCTACACTTTGTTAGTGAATGATCTGGTGAGCCGTGGGGTGTGGTGGCCGGGCGGAGGCAAGCCCCAAGCTGGGGGACTGGGCAGAGGAAGGGTTGCATGGAGAGGATGGGGGACAGGAGCCCCCTAGCATGGACCTGCAGAAGGAGCCAGGCTGAAGACTGCTTTAGGGGTATCTTCGGGAGCTGTGACTGCTCTCTCCCGAGCAATCCTGAGACACACAGCAGTGCACATCTCTGCTGCTTCTGCTAACGTCTTGGCAGGTGGAGCATGTCTTTGGATAGGACTGCGTGTGGAACAGGGTGCACGAGGCTCCCATCCCATATCCGAGTCAGAAGGAAGATGACCAGCTGTGGGGCAGTGCTCAGGGTGAAGCCAAGAGCAGGGTCGGGGCGGTGGGGGGAAACAGCCAGAGAGAAAGATCTGTAAGCTTCACCATTGCAGTTTGAGCGACACAAATTTTATAGCTTTCTTCCAAAACAGGATTTGAGATGGTCTTATAAACTCATAGAAGGAAAGAGAATGGGAGGGGATCCTTCCCAGGATGTGAGATTTCAACACCTTTGGAGAGGTGGTGGAGGGTCCTCACGGGGATACTCACAGAGGGGCGGCACCGGGGAGGGCGTGCTAGTCCCGCGGAGCCTGGAGGCGCCCAGGACTCAGGGTGCCGCCCGTGGGGAGGCTGCAGACCTGAAACACGGGGCTAAGTGGAGATACACCACCTGACCCCCTCTTCCCCAGAGTATCTGCCATTTAAGCATTGCTCCTCTCCTGGACCCCTCCATCTACCAGACAGACTCAACCACCTGACCCACCTACCCACCCCCTACCGACTGACCAAGGATTCTGCACTCAGGAATTTAATGAGTTATTCTGGGAGGATTCACGTTGGCATGGCCTCTGCTAGGTATCCCAGGGCCAAGACCTAGCAGTCTGACTTTTACTGCCCCCTCCCCTGGACCCTGTTCCTGAGGTCCCGAGTTATCGTTGGCCCTGGCATCACCCAGTGAGAGGCCCACCAGCAGCCAGCCCCTGCCCCAGGCAGCGTCACGGCCCTGCGCCCCTGAATGAACACGCAGCCGGGAACCGTCAGACATGGAAGGCGAGCTGGCAGCCTGAAAGACAAGAGCAAAGCAGAGTACTCACACACAAAAAAATGCAGAAGAAAAGAACATTCAGAGAGGGACTCGACAACCATGGGGGGGGACCCCTCTGATCTCCCTCCAGAAACTCCCCCAGTCGAGGTCAGCTCTGCCCAGCTGCAAGCAGAGGCCAATGATGGGCAACATCGGGAGTACGAGGCTCACCCTTTCCGGCCTGTGTGGGACTCCTCTAAGGATGACCTCTGCATCAGCACTCCCCATGGCCCAATGGCCCAGCCGAGCTGTGCTCAGGGCTGCATAGCCCACTTGGACTTCCCCTCCTGGGTCCCTCTTTCTCTCTCCGTCCAAGGAGCCAGACACGCATCACCGTCTGAAGGCTCTTCTCCCTTCCTGTCCCCTCCCCATTTTATTTTTCACAGGTGTGATGCCCAATACATCTCTTGCACGTTTGTCTTTGCTTCTGCTTTGCAGAGGACCTGAGAATTAGGTGTAGGAGCTAGATTGCTCACAACCTGGTTGGAGAGGGGGATCCCATCCCAAGTGGTATGTGGGCTGAGGATAGCGCCTAGCTCAAGACGCTGGCCCAGATGCCGACAATTTTAATGGTGGGTGACTTGGAAGAGTGTCCCAGTGAAGCGGACGCCCTGACAAGTGTGATCGGTCTACTGAAAGCAGGGAGGCAACAGTATGTATGAGGACAGCAGAGATGGCTGGTTATTGCTGCGTTGCATTCAGTACAGCCTTGGGGTTGATATATTTGGCAGAGGTGCCACTCCTGAGCTGGACCCTTGCAATGCGAGTAAGAGCCATCATAATGGGAAGACCAAGTGGAAATCCTGGAAAGTCCCCTTACGCCCCTTCGGACAAGGTAGTGAATGGAAAACAATGTCACTTTCTGGAAGCTGGGTGGGGTGGCATGATCCACACTGCCTTTGAAGATTGTGAGAATATGACCTTTAAAAGAGTTGGTGGCCCATCTCCCATCACCGTTTATCACCCACCAAGTCACGAAGCTGGGTGTGCCTGGGGGTAGTCCATTCCCCTATGGAAATGGTACTTCTGGGATGGAGCCGGGGCAGGATCAGGGGGTGGGAATGAGCTGCGAGCAGGTGGCCCAGACGCCCACACCACCTGCCACAGTCGGACGGGTGCCCCTCCTCCAGCTGGCCTCTCCGGCCCTGTGGGGGGTGTGATACAACCCTGCTCAAGGAGGAGGAAGAAGCCCGAGCTTTACAGGCCCAGCTTGGAATCTGGAGGCCAGCAGGAAATGCTCGCCCGCTTGGATTTTAACCGTCACAGGCTTTGCGGCCAACCCGCCTCGTTCACTCCTAACTCTGCTCTTCACGTCTGCTTTGCAGATGACCCAGCTGACACAATAAAAGAAAAAAAAAAAACAAAACATCAAGATCAAAAGAAAAAGGAAAAAGATAGAAAAAACTCAAACCCAAACCCAGCTTCGTTAACACCTTCAGTGAATTAAAGAAGACGTAATGCATCCATGAAACATGAACACAGGGCTATGAGAACAGAACACTCACAGCAAGGGCGTGCTGTGGGGTCAAAAGTAGAGCAGAAACCTCAGTATAAGACTTAGAAGTAGAAGGAATCCTCTGGAAAATAGTTCAGAAGACCAAGAAACGGAGACAATGAGAGAAGAGCCCCAGGACCCATGCAGGAGCCCCCCTGTGTGAGCAGCAGTGACTTGGGAAACTGCTACCGGGGACAGCGCCCCTCCCCCCGCTGTCAGGACCTCCTGCTCCCCAGGGGGCCCCAAGTAGGGTCTCTGGGCGGGTGCATTCGAGAAGGTTCCTGCAGGGAGGGTGGGGGAGCTGCCTGCAGGGCTCACAGGTCCTGCCTGGTCCTGCGTCCGCGGGCCCCGTGGCCCCGCGTCACCGGGTCACCGGGGCTGGGAGCGGGGAGCAGGGGGCCTCGGTCCAGAGCTGCCCCCAGGAGAGTGAGAGTCCTTTCAGTGGGAGTGCGGGCCTTCTAGGGGGAGAAGCGGGGAGGGAAACTATTTGTGGGGTGCAGGCGTGCATGTTTAACTTTTAAATTGAATTCAGGATAATTAACTCAACGGGAAAGCAGGTAAGTGTTATCATTTAGTGTAATCATAAAATACGCGTGAGGGGCAGAGGGAGAGGGAGAAGCGGACTCGATCCCGGGACCCTGGAGATCATGACGCTTCACCGACTGAGCCCCCCAGGCGCCCCCTCAACTTCGTTTCTGTCACTCTTGTGTTTTGGTTCTCATCCTCATATTTTTAACTATCGAGTGATCGCTATTACTCTGTTAAAAAAATGTTTTTGAGTAGTAGGCTTGTTTTAAGAATCCATTATTTTATCCTGTTCTCTGAGAACTCCTGTTCTCTGTAGATTCTCTGAAGGTTTACTCTGCTCGCCTTCTTGTTTCCCCTTTTCCCTACATGTGTTGATTTTCTGTGGTCTTTGACCTCTGTGTCAGGCACGTGTGTAGAGTTGGGGCCTCTGGATGCTGGCGGAAGGTCCTGTGTAGGGTGACCTGGAGGTCAGCCGCTTGTTCGTGAGGGACCCCTGCTGTCGCCAGTCTCCACAGCTGACCGTCTGCCCCGCAAGTGACCTCACATCCTCGCTGGGCAAGGGGCCCGTGAGCCCCCTTCTAAGGGCAGCTCCTTCTTATACTTTCCTGGGGCTGCTGTAACAAATCACCTCAAACTTGGTGGCCTAAAGCAACAGAAATTTATTTTCTCATGGTTCTGGACGCCGGAAGTCTGAAATGAAGGTGTCAGCAGGGCTGTGCTCCTTCCAGAGACTCTTGGGGAGGGTCCTCCCTTCCCTCTTGCAGCTTCTGGAGCTCCAGTCCCAGGTGTCTCTTGGTTTGTGGCCACATCAGCCCCTTCTCTGCGTCCATGTTCTCCTCTCCCTGTGTCTTCTCTCTTCAGTCCTTTATAAGGTTGTGTTCATTGTGTAGGGCCCACCCAGTAATCCAAGGTGTTCTCATCTCAAAATCCTTAATTATATCTGCAAAGACCTTTTTCCAAATAAAGTCACGTTCTGAGTTTCTGGGGTTTAGGATACAGACATATCATTCGGGGGACCACCATTCAGCCCACGACGTTCCCTAAACTACCCCCACGTCCCCTTTTCCAACCTAAATCCCTGTAGAGTGAGTTCTCTGTGGAGACTTATAGGAAAAGATGAGGGGATGCAGCCGTCTCTTGGGTCTCCAGGGAGCCATTCTGCTCTGTGACACTCAATGGAAGGATAATAAACTGGATGAAGGAGGGGTCTCTCTCAATTTTTATTCATTTAGCAGATGTTTATATTCTTCGTGGCACAGAAGGGGTCCAGTGGTGGACTGGCTTCTCCTGGGTGGACGATGGCTCCCTTTGGATGATGCTGGTGCCTGAGTCCTTCTCCAGGCTCAAAGACCCTTGGCTGGACCTTGACATAGGCCTTGCTCCCCCATGAGGTGGGCTTCCTCTGGGTTGACTACTTGTCCAGCCATCGAGCAATGCCTTGATACTCTCTTGCAAGATCCCCTTGATGAAGCACAAGTTCATTGTCCTTCCAAGGTGGGCCTTTCAACAGAGTAGGGCCTTATTCCAGAGAAGGGGCCAGCATGATAATTGTAGGCAATGTATGGTGAGTCAGAAAGGGTCATTTTAGGGAGGTAAGTACTCCTTATAGTAATAAAAACACGCACGAACCCTTAAAAGGAGTGGTAAAAATAAAAGAACAGAAACTGGATAAAGAAAAGGGGTGGGAGAGAGTGTACCAGAAACACTGCACTATTCCTCAGAAGTGCTGACATTTTCTGTTTGGGGCCTGTTGCCTAGCGAAATTCCACAACTGGAGCGTCATTCCCGCTGGATCCAGGGTTGTCCAGAAACCTCATGAGACCAATGGCTTCTACTATTTTAATATGTGGGTCAATGGAAAACAGTTGGAAATCTGGTAGTTGGTTAAAATTTCACTGGCCAGGCCCCTGTTTGAATAGACACATTTACAATTCAGTTAATGCTCTAATAAATTACACCAAGAGGCATTTAGAACATTTAAGTCAGGCTTTTGGGGGGTGGGCGGGAGCCGAGAGCTGGGGTCCCGCCCCACCCCCGCTGGGGAGGCACCGGGTCCTGTTGTGCTCTGTTATGTGAGCTGGACCATCTGCAAAGCAGATGAGGGCCCGACGCCTGCAGGACGAGTTTTGTTCCAAGGAATATTTGCTCCCACCTCTGAAAATGCGATGTCCCACAGAAAGTGAGGTTTGCAGCTTCTCTTGAAACGCTGGAAGTTCTGGCCACTGTGGGCCGACATCTCTGTGGGGCAGCAGTGTGGGTTCTCTTAAGTGCTTCCCCCTCAAATTAACTGGAGAAACTGGGGGTGGGGAAGGGCTCCCGAGATGGGTGGAGTCCGAGAGAGGGAGGCCAGCATCGAGAAACCCCAAACTTGTCTCTGGGAGGTATATCCATGCATAACCCCTTCCCCCCGCACAAACCTGTCTGTCTGTCTGTCTGACTGGTGTAACTGGTATGGTCCAGTCTGGGAGCCTGGGCTCAGATGTATGGACTCCCTTAGGGGTGAGAAGAGTAGCTGACCCCCTGAACCCTTGTGACATGCCAGACTGAACCCATGGGGAAGGAAGGACATGGCCAGCCCTGAGCAGCTGGGCCTCAGCCTGAAATCCTTCCAGAAAGCTACAGATACCTTGATCAGTACTTCTGGAGAGGAAACGTCCCAGGGAAGACTGCGTATAGCTGGTTTTGGTTACATAATTAATTAAATGATACATTGGTTAATATAACATAACGTAGGGGCGCCTGGGGAGCTCAGTCAGTTGAGTGTCTGCCTTCAGCTCAGGTCATGATCCCAGGGTCCTGGGATCGAGCTCCATGTCAGGCTCCCTGCTTCTCCCTCTCCCTCTGCTGTTCCTCTTGCTTGTTCTCCCTCTCGCTCTCTCAATAAATGAAATCTTTAAAAATATATATATAACATAATGTAATATAATACATATATATAATAATGTTATATATTTTTATATTTATACATATTATAGTTATAATAATATAATATATTACTTATATGTTATTATATATGATAAATATAATATTTTAGAATTTATATACTGAATTTTCTTTTTTTTTTTTAGATTTTATTTATTTATTTGACAGAGAGAGACACAGCGAGAGAGGGAACACAAGCAGGGGGAGTGGGAGAGGGAGGAGCAGGCTTCCTGCTGAGCAGAGAGCCTGATGCGGGGCTCGATCCCAGGACCCTGGGATCATGACCTGAGCCGAAGGCAGACGCTTAACGACTGAGCCACCCAGGCACCCCTATATACTGAATTTTCTTAAAGCGATTGAGATTCCTTACCATACATACACATAATTCTTTGTTTTTTTTTTATTTTATTTTAATTAGTATTTTTTTTTTAGAGAGAGAGAGAGCAGGAGAGGGTGAGCAGCGGGAGGGGCAGAGGGAGAGAGAGAATCCCAAGCAGACTCCCTGCTGAGCCTGGAGCCCAATGCAGGGCTCAATCTCACGACCCTGAAATCATGACCTGAGCTGAAACCAAGAGTCTGACGCCTAACTGACTGAGCCACCCAGGCGCCCCCACATAACCCTTTATAAAAGGTAATTGGAATAAGAGAAAATGAGAGATCAGCTGGGAGAATGGGTTACAAGATCGAGATCAAGAGAAGTAACATTTCTTTGAAAATTAATTACAGAAAGAATCGACCACGTGGTTTCTGAGACACAATTCTTGATGTGTTGGTCTGTAGAATATGGTCTTCGTGATGCCTTTTTGTAGCTGCGCCGGAAGACGCTGGAAGCAGGGTGAAGAAGGTACTTCACGGGCTGGGCGGCTGGGGTCCCCGGAGGCGGTCTCTGCCGGTCAGGGATGACAGCTGCGGCCACAGCTGCCTCACTCCCGGGAGCCTCTGCCGTCCTGCGCTCTCCGAGGCCTGAACAACCAGGAGAGGGGACAGCTTATCGTGGTATTGTAAATTCCTCTTACCGGTTTGGGATAGTGCAAGTGATTTTTAAAAAAAACCCATACGTGTCGAGGCACCTGGGTGGCTCAGTCGGTGAAGCGTCTGCCTTCAGCTCAGGTCATGATCCCAGGGTCCTGGGATCGAGTCCCGCATTGGGCTCCCTGCTCCACGGGAAGCCTGCTTCTCCCTCTCCCTCTGCCCCTCCCCCTGCTCGTGATCTTTCTCTGTCTCTCTCAAATAAATAAATAAGTAAATAAATAAATAAAATCTTAAAAAACCCGAAGCCCATGTGTCATTGCACTTTGCCGTAACTCAGGTTATCATAACACAATGTTAAGGCTTCGCTGTGGACCTTGTTCAGTGCCCGTTCCACACCTCTGTCCCCCGCTAACGCTGCGGCAGTGTTTCTATTTCAATAACACCATTATGTGCCCACAGCATGCTGTTACACAGATCAGTGCCAACGATCTTAGACATTACGAACTTAAAAAGCAGCTGTATCACAAAAAAATCCCAATTATAGCCTCACTTTTTTTTTTTTGGCCTTTTCATGTGTTTTATTGCATTCTAAGTTCTGCCAGGGCTGGGGCTGTGTCTGTTTGCTGGGTGGTGACATCAGCTCCTAGCCGCTGCTGACAAATTGTAAAGATCTAGTAAACCCTGCAGAATTAATGCTGTATCCTCTGATGGACCTGCGTGCACCCCCTTCCTCAAGGTTCCCTGTTGTAAGTGATCTCAGCCGCTGTGGTGTGGAGAAGGCCAGCTCCCGTCGCTCCTTCTGCGGGTCCAGGAGGAAGGACGCGGGCTCTGTGCACCGCACCAGCAAGACACCATGGGGATGAGACTCCGGGGATCCTGGGGGAAGCAGCCCCCACCTTTGTCCAGCTCCTTCTCACCCAGCAAAGACAGCCCCTGGGGGTCATCATGGGATGAAGGCGGGCAGGGAGGGAAGCTTCCAGAAGACACTTCGAGGTCTTTGGAGTCATTGTTAAGTTCTAGTGGCCTGATAGAGATGCCCCTTGAGACCTGGTCCCACTGCTGGGCTTCACGATTACCTCCTGGCATGATGTGGGGGGACAGGAGGCAGGGAGAGCTGGCGGGAGCTGTGGGAGCCGCCGAGAGGGGCTGGTGGGGCAGCGTGACCGTCATGGGCATCATGAGCCACCGCAACCCGCTCCAGCTCAGCGCCAGACCTGCCACCTCCCCTCACGTTCCTGCCACACAGGAGTGCTTACAGCTCTCTGCACCCCCTGAGCCGTTCCAGGGCCACCCTTCTGCTCTCCCTGTCGCCTCTGCCTGCGATGTCCCCTTCACAGCTGCCTCCCCATTTGGACAACTGCTCTGGACAGACCCAGTTCAGGCATTACTCCGCCAGGAAGGCTTTTATGACCCACCGTCTTGGGTGCTTGGCAAGGGTCTCCACAAGTGACTGGATTAGACATCCAGGGGCGAGAGGTGGCGTTGGAAGGAGACCTAACATTTTTAATAAGCCCCCAGCTGATTCTGACCTGCAGCCTGTTTACAATCCCTGTGCTGCTCAAAGCTGCCTGCAAAGGCTGTGTGTATTTTTTTTTTTAATTTTTAAAAAGATTTATTTATTTATTTGAGAGAGAGAGAGAAGGAGTGGGAGGGGCAGAGGGAGAGAGAGAATCTCAAACAGACTCCCCTCCTGGCGTGGAGCCCAACACGGGGCTCGATCCCAGGTGCCTGAGATCATGACCTGAGCCGAAATCAAGAGTCGGATGCTTACCCGACTGAGCCACCCAGGTGCCCCTGCTGTATTTATATATTTAGAATCAGTTCTTCATACTTTCTCCCTGGAAATAAACTTCCAGCCTGAGTGCTGGCTAAGCAAATACCTAATGAATATGCCTAACATGAAAACTAAGCGCGTGGCTGGTTTGAGCACGATGGTGCAGAGGAAGCGGAATGGAGGGCTGGCGGGTGTCTGACACGCGGCTCAGAAAGGCCACCGGCACGTCTCAGAGCGAGCAACGGACAGCCAGGTGCTTCCTACAGGCTGCGGTTGGCCCCAACCTCTTCGCATGTGTTAACGCACACACAGTATCCGCACAGCAACTGTCTGGGCAAGTATTCCCATTATCCCTACTTCACAGAGGAGGAAACTGAGGCTGGAGAGGTTAAGGACCTGGCCCAGGTGAGTCAGCGCAGCTGGGATTTGATGCAGACATCCTGGCTCACAGCTCTTTCAGGTCTGGCTCCCGGAGGTGGGTTCATCGACGTACTCTGGAGCACAGGTGGGATCCGCCCTGGAGTGCTCTGCACCCCTGCCTCCATCAGTCTCTGGCTTTGGGTCTCCTCTCTGGAGGGGGGCATAACTTCCGAGCATTTCTGAGGGGGTGGCTCCCGTTAATCAAGGACAAGCCTGCAGAGAAAGCTGCGGGGGACAGCCTTTATCTGCTGCACCTGCCGCTGGTGGGGGATGGGCTCCCCTAGGGTCCTAGGGGCTGGGTGGGGAGCCCAGTGGTGCGGCTGTCAGAGCCCTTATCCCTAAGCACTATGCAGAGATGTACCCCATCCCTGTAGGTCTAAGCAATTCGTGAGGTGGGAATGCTTCGGGAATTTGTCCTGGTCTCCGACACCCTGACTGTGTCAATAGCTTCTCTCCACAGCTGCCTGGACGGGATCCTTCCCTTGGGAATTAGAAGGTGATCGAAGGGTGTCCTGCGGATATGTAAGCCTCCCTTTGTGCTGAGAACCACGTACATTTGTCTGTGTTTTGGTTCTCTAGCTCCTGGCAGGTCCTGACATGTAAAAGCCCTCAGGGATGGCTTGCTTGTACGAAGAATGAATGAACGAACGAACGAACGAATGAATGAATGAATGAAGCAACGATGCCCCCATCCTGTTGCCACCAGTTTCCTGGCCACGCTGCTGCCGGGAATCCTGCTGGGGACACCAACACGTCTGTTTCTGCCCCTTCTCCGTCTGTCCAGGAAACAGGCTTGCAGCCCACCTGCTGCCTCCCGGCTTGGCTGGCAGGTTCGACCTACATCTTCGGTGTTTTTTCAAGCGTCACCGTGTGCTTTTCCAGCACACAGCCTCTGCAATGTGGTGAGGAGGCTGCTCAGGGCTGGAGAGGTCAGACGAGGGGAGGGCACGGTGGGACCCACTGGTATGGTCACAGTTAGTGTTTACAGCACCTAGGCTGGTTGCAACCAGTGGAAAAAGGACTTCACCATTGCTTGTAAACCCTGAATCAGTGGCCACCCTTGCTAAGGGCTTCCTCGGTGAGTATCCCATTACTGAGCCCCTGGAGGGAGGAGGGAGGGCTGAGGTGGCAGCGAAGCGGGCGTGTCTGTGCCAGTTGCTATGAATGGCTACCTGGCAGTCTGTCTGCTCCTCCCAGGGCGTCTCATCAGCCCCCGCTCAGTGCTTAGCCCCTCCCGGTCTGTGGCTGCGGTGGGCGGGTGGGAGGTGAGCTGGCTCTCCCTGCTTGCTTCCGCCCTTACTCACTGCCATGTCATCTTCCGGGAGCGTCCCCACCCACCTGCCCGTGTCTCCGAGTCCTGGGGCTGCCCACCTTCCTCCCTGCTATCTCCCACCTCCACCTGCGCCCCCTGCAAGGGGTGCCTGGCACTGCCTTCTCCAGGTGCTCGTCCTCCCCTTCCAGTCCTGTCCGTCAGCAGCGTGCTGGGTCCCACGTCCAGTTCACAGAAGCGACGGCATGGAACGTTGAGCACAAACCGACCGGGGCGCCATGGCAGGGGGGTCACTCTGTTGGGTGCTAAGGATGGCTGTACAGAGGAGGGGATAGTTAAAGTTGTTCTGGGCAGAGAAGAGGGAGAGGTAAAGAGAACCCTTCTAGGCAGAGAGAACAGGAAGAGGGGCTATGAGACACCAAGGTTCTTCACCTGTCACCCCTGCTAGACCATCCTGCAGCCTTCGGAACTTTCACTTCCTCCTCTCAACCAACCTCCATGACAACCTTGTGAAACCAGAAAGATGGGCAAATTATTCTCATTTTACCCCAGAGGAAACTGGAGCTCAGGTGGAGTAACTGGCTCAGAGTCCCACGGCCAGTGAGTGGAGAACTGTGTCTATGATCCAAGTCTTCTCGTCCGGTCCTCTTGTTCTTGCTGTGCCCTGAACTTCTTGATTGCTGGGTTGACACAGGATCTGTATTATTCTGTTCCACTCCGCTCTATCCTGTCCCATCCCATCACATTCCATTCTGTTCTCCTCCTCTACCCTCCTGCCACCCCACTCTGGCTCTAAGCAACCACTAATCTTACTGATCCTAGAGATTCCCCTATTCAGACTATACATATAATGGAATCATACAATACCTGGTCTGTTGTGATTGGCTTCTTTCATTTAGCATCATGTTTACAAGCTTCATCCATGTGGTAGCATGTATCAATCCTTCATTTCTTTTTAATGTTGAATAATATTCCATTGTAGGGATAGACCGCATTTCATTGTCTACTCATCAGCTGGATTGTTTTTACTTTGAGGACATTATGAATGATGCTACTATGGACATTTTGTGCAGGTTTTTGTGTGGATGTGTGCTTTCGTTGCTCTTGGATACAAAACTAGGAGTGGAATTGCTGGCTCATAGGGTGACTCTATGTTTAACGTTTGGAGGAGCTGCCAGACTGTCTTCCCAAGCACTCAGCAAAGTAGTGTTTTCACATTCCCACCAGCAGTGAGCGTATGAGCATTTCACCTTCTCTGAATCCTCACTGGGGATTGTCTACCCGTCCTGACAGTTGTGAAGTGGCATCTTGCTGTGGCTTTCATTTGCATTTCCCTGATGGCCAGTGAAGCTGGTTCTTTTCATGCACTTATTGACCATCTGTGTATGGTCTTTGGAAAAATGCCTATTCAGATGCTTTGCCCATTTTTTAAAAATTGGGTTTTCTTGTTATTATTGAATCATAGGAGGTCATTATACGTTCTAGATGCAAATCCCTAATCAGATAGATGATTTGACAATATTTTCTCCCATTCTGTGGGATGTTTTTCCATTTGAAGGTGTCTTTCAAAGCACGATAACTTATTTTTTTAGACTTTATTTTTAAGCAATCTCTATGCTCAGCATGGGGCTTGAACTCATGACCCCAAGATCAAGAGTCATGTGTTTCACTGACTGAGACAGTTAGGTCTCAAAACCCAATAACTTTTAAATTTGATGAAATTCAATTTATTTTGTTGTTGTTGTTGTTCTTTCAGAGTCATATCTAAAAAACCATTGCCTAATCCAAGTTGTGAAGATTTACCCCTGGGTTTTTTCTAAGAGTTTTATAGTTTTAACTCTTACATTTAGGTTTTTGATTCACTTTGAGTTAATTTTTGTATGTGATGTGTTACGATGTGAGGTAGGGGTCAAATTTAATTCTTTTGGATATGGATATCCAGTTTCCTAACACCAATGATTGAAAAGATGAATCTTTTCCCTTGGAATTGTTTTGGTACCTTTATTGAAAATCAATTGAACGTAAATGTATGTTTATTTCTATACCCCATTTTATTCTATTAATCTATATGTCTCTCCTTATGCAAATCCATTCCATTTGATTACTGATCCTTTGTAGTTAGTTTTGAAATTGGGAAGAGTGAGTCCTCCAGGTTTGTACTGGTTTTCCAATATTGTTCCGGCTGTTCTGCATCTGTTGCAAATCTCTGAATTTTAGAATCAGCTTGTCAATTTCTACAAAGAATTCAGCCAGGATTCTGATAGGGATTGCACTGAATCTGTAGATTAGTTTGGGGAGTTGCCACCTTAACAATGTTAAGTCTTCCAATCCACAAACATGGGATGTCTTTCCATTTATTTAATTCTACTTTGATTTATTTCAGTAATGTTTTGTTTTCAGAGTATAACTTTTGCATTCCCTTCATTACATTTATTTCTAAATATTTTATTATTTTTGATGCTATCTTTGATTATTTGGGATTTTCTACTTAGATAATCACATTATTTGTGAACAAAGACCATTTTATTTCCTCTCTATCAGTCTCTATATCTTTTACTTCTTTTTCTTATCTTGTTAGACTAGCTATGACTTCCAGTGTGATGTTGAATAGGAATGGTGAGAGAGGACTTCCTTATTTTGTTCATGATCTTAGGGGCAAAGTGTCCAGTTTCTCATTACTAATTATGATGTTAGCAGTAGATTTTCTGTAGTTTTCCTTTATTTATGTCTTGTTGAGAGTTTTTATCATGAAAGGGTGTTGGATTTTGTTGAATATTTTCTCTGCCTCAATTGATACAATTACATGATTTTCTTCTTTAGCCTATGGATTTTCAAATGTTGAACAAGCCTGCGTTTCTCAAATAAATCCCATTTCACCATAGTGCATAATTCTTTTTATATATTGGATTCATTTTATTAATATTTTGTTGGGGATTTTGCATCTATGTTCATGAGAGATGCTGGTCTCTAGTTTTCCTTTCTTGTAATGTCTTTATCTAGTTTTGATATTAGAGTCAAGCTGACGTAGTAGAATGAGTTCCAAAGTGTTCTCTCTGCTTCTATTTTGTGGAAAAAATTGTGGGAAATCGGTATCATTTGTTCCTTAAATGTTTGGTAGAATTCACCCGTAAAACCATCTGGAACTAGTGCCTTCTTTTCTGGAACGATGTTAGCTAATGAGCTCATTTCCTTAATAGATATAGGCCTATTCAGATGATCTATTTCTTCCTGTGTAAGTTTTGGTAGTTTGTGTTTTTCAAGAAATTGGTCCATTTTATCTAAGTTATCAAATCTGTGGGCATGGAGTTGTTTAAAGTATTCCTTCATTATTCTTTTAATGTCCATGGGATCAGTCCTGATGATACCTCTTTAATTTCTGATATTGGTGATTTGTGTATTCTCTCTTTTTTCCTGGTTAGCTTAACTAGAAGTTTATAAATTTTGTTGATCTTTTCAAAGAACCAGCTTTTGTTTTGATTTTTCTCAATTTTTTTTTGTTTTCAAATTTCATCAATGTTTGCTCTAGTTTCTATTATTTATTTTCTTTTGTACTTAAAAAGAAAATAAGTTGCTCTTATTTATCTAGTTTTCTGTGGTGGAAACTTAGATCATTGAATTTTGGTCTTTCTTCTTTTTAATATACGCATTTACTAGAACAAATTCCTTCTAAACACGGTGTTCTACTACAGTGCACAAATTTTTATAAATTACATTTTCACTTTCATTTAGTTCAAAATATTTTAATTCCTCTTGATGCTTCTTTGACCCTTGTGTTATTTAGAAGTTGTTTAACCTCTAAATATTTGGAGGTTTTCTAGATATTTTTCTGTTATTGATTTGCAGTTTAATTCTATATGTGGTATGATTTCTATTCTTTTAAATTTGCTAAAGTATGTTTATGGCCCAAAGTGTGGTCTATCTTTGTGAATATTCCATATGAGTTTGAGAAAAATGTTTATTATGTTGTTTGATGGAGTATTTTTAAAATATCAATTAGATCAAGGTAATTGGTGGCGATGTTCATCTATATCTTTACTGATTATGTTACTTAAATCTTTTTCATTTGTTTAATTGATTTATCAATTACTGAGAAAGGAGCTTTAGTCTTTAATTATAATAGGGGATTTGGTTTTTCTCCTTGTATTTCTATCAGTTTTTGCCTAATGTGTTTTGATGCACTGTTGTCAGGTACATACATGTTAAGGATTGTTATCTCTTCTTGGAGAACTGCCTCCTTTCTTATGTAATGCTTCTCTTTATCTCTGATAATTTTCTTTGTCCCAAAGTCTGCTTTGTCTGAAATTAAGATAGTTACTCCAACTTTCTTTTGATAAATGTTAGCATGGTATATCTTTCTCTATTCTTTTTTTTTTTTT
>NC_138371.1:3023948-3187853 GCF_054177405.1 Leptonychotes weddellii
TTTATTCTTATGTTAATCCCCATACATTACATCATTAGTTCTAGATGAAGTGTTCCATGATTCATTGCTCGTGCATAACACCCAGTGCTCCATGCAGAACGTGCCCTCCTCAATACCCACCACCAGGCCAACCCATCCTCCCACCCCCCTCCCCTCTAGAACCCTCAGTTTGTTTTTCAGAGTCCATCGTCTCTCATGGAGGAACTCGTTGTATTCTTGATCAAAGAAAGGATCCACCGAAAGGGAGCATCTAGCACATGACTGTGCACTCAGCCTCGTGAGCTGGGCTGTTTGGAAGAGGAGGTTGTAATCAGAGCTGCCTTGTTGGCAGCAGGTGATGCCCGGACACACGGCTCTCCGCAGTGCCCAACCCGTGGACGCCAACCAGCCAAGTGCGGCGAGTGTCCCAGGCGCACGGGGCCCAAGTCCGCACCTGCCCTGCGCACTGGGCACCCTGCGCGGGATGTGGTCTTCCCACCCGCCGCAGGGACAGTGTGGTTCCGGCTCGGAGCCTCTGCTCCTTGCTTCTTCACGTATAGGCACTGGGCAGGGAAATGGCACAGTCCAGGCCTCCCTCGCTGTCCCCCAGCCAGACGTTCTTGGAGCTGAACCCCAGGGCACAGAGAAGGGGCGAGGCTCCGGCGCCGTGGGAGGGGAGTGTTAGGTGGGCGAGTCTGTGTTTGTGAGTGGGGTTGTCAGTTCTCCGATGCCCCGAGTGGATCTGCGCTGGAATAAAGGCAGCCAGAAGGGAAGTAGAAAGCACAAAGCAGTTTACTAAGGACAGTACACTCTCAAGGTGGGAGAGAGGGCAGGTCTTTTTTTTTATGTAAGTGGGGGTCTTGGGTCACGGACAGGACAGTGTGATCTCTACTGGGGGCTCCTGCCCATCATCAGGAGGCCTCCTCCCACGGCTCAGGAGGGGGAGTTTTTGGCCCTAGGCGGGGGGTGTGGGGGTGGGGGGATGGAGTGGGGGATGGGGGGTGGCCAACCGCATGCAAATGCATTATGGTGCAGCTAGGGGGCCACCCTGGGCAGAAGCTGAAGAGGAGAGCTTGTATTCACACCTGTGGCCCTTGATCTGCCAGCCCCAGGGTGTTAGAAGCCCCAAGGCCAGGATGTCAGGCCCTCAGGCTTCTATGTGTTACCTATTGTTTTTTAAAGATTTTATTTATTTATTTGACAGAGACACAGCAAGAGGGGGAACACAAGCAGGGGGAGTGGGTGAGGGAGAAGCAGGCCTCCCGCCGAGCAGGGAGCCCGATGCGGGGCTCGGTCCCAGGACCCTGGGATCATGACCTGAGCGGAAGGCAGACGCTTAACGCCTGAGCCACCCAGGCGCCCCCTGTGTGTTACCTATTTATCCTTGCCCTTGCCCATGGCTCCTGCCTAACCAGCTGCCCACTCTGTCTGGGAGCAGGCATGGTCTCCCCGTGCTGTCTCCCCAACTTCCCTAAACTCCAAGGGGATAATCTGTGGAAAGGAGCTCATGTTACCTTCACTCTCCACACTTGGCTGTGGAAAGATCTCAAAGTCAGAAGTATCTATTAGAGGTCTCTTGATAGTTCCCATGAATCTCACCAAGAGTCGCAGGATGGAGAGCAGGGGAGGTTTGGGAGTGTCCAAGGCCAGGCTTTCGAACGAGCCCTGCCACGTACCCTGGTTTTTCTCACATGTAAAATGAGGCCATAATCTCACCTAACCAAAAAAAAAAAAAAAGACAAATATGTATTTAAAGGGGTTGGGGGTGGTGATGTTTGGGAGAAAAGAGATAATGTGTATCAAAGCGTCGTGAGATGTGCAAAGCCTGGCAATTTGTTTCTCAAGAATTTTCTTGAAACTCTGAGCAAGGAAACCATCCTCGTTCCCCTTGTCCGTGTCCTAGAATGGGACCATGGGTCTCACAGGCAGAACCATTATGTAGAGAACTTTTTATTTTTTATTTTTTTAAAGATTTTATTTATTTATTTGACAGAGAGAGAGAGACAGCTAGAGAGGGAACACAAGCAGGGGGAGTGGGAGAGGGAGAAGCAGGCTTCCCGCGGAGCAGGGAGCCAGCCCGATGCGGCGCTCGATCCCAGGATCCTGGGATCATGACCTGAGCCAAAGGCAGATGCTTAACGACTGAGCCACCCAGGCGCCCCTGTAGAGAACTTTTTAAAAAGGGGTAGCTTCATATTCTTGTCCTTTCACTGGTGAACAGAGCTCTGCTTAGCACAAGGCTGAGGAGATGCTAATTGCTGGTTTTTATATTTGAAAGGGAAGTTATTAGAAGAAGTCGCAATTCAGAAACTTCAAGAAGTGGGAGGGCGTGGTGAGGGTGGAGGGGGGAGATTGCATTTCCTGTTTTCCCTGCAGATGGTGTTGGAAAACACGGCAGGAAAACCATGGATACCCATGAAAAAAATTCCAAACTTCATTCTCTTTGCCACCAGGGGCCCAGCCCAAAAGGTGACGAGTGGAAGAGGTGGATTTCTTTTCAAGAGCTGGGGTTTGCAGGAGTCCAGCTAAAGGCTTGTAGGGTGAAGACAGCCTTCGGAGGGTGACATCAGCCTGCAGCGGGCGCCAGAAGCAACAGAGCACAGAGAGTCTGGTTTTCATTTACAGTTGGGTCAGGCCCACAGTGGGGAGGGGGAGCGGAGGGGAGGGGAGGAGGAGGGGTCGGGAGGAGGGGAGGGGAGGGGAGGAGGAGGAGAGCTGCAGGAAGCCCTGACTGTATCCTTGGACCGGGTCCAGTGTTTGGAGCTCAGTCTTCCACCGAAGGCCGCTCAGTTCTCCAGCGCTCCAGCCTCCTGCGAGGACCGCAAGGGGTTTCCTCCTCTGCCCGGAGCCCCACTCCTGCAGACAGGGAAGCAGACACCGTCAGTGGGGAAAATCATGCGAACCTAAGTGAATACAGAAGCCCAGGGACATACACGTCTTCTGATTTGCTCAGGGTAAGTGTGCGGTCCCCTCTGCTCTCCCGGGCTTGTGGGCCAGGAGGAACGGCTTCAGTTGGAGCGTTCTAGGGGGCTGTCGTGCTCGCTGTTCTGGACATGGTTCTGGTCCCTGGAAGATTCAGCTGAGGTTTCTTTCCCACTTCGGGGCCCCTGGGTTTCTGCAGCTTGGTTAAGGCCACGGCTTGCCGGTGGGCTGCAGTCGCGTGGCGCCATGGGCTTCCTCCGCCCATCCTGCAGTGTTCCTGGGTTCAAAGTCTGTTTGACGTTCTCTCCTCCTTCTGGAACTTGGGGGGAATCCTCTTTGTTAGCAGAAGTGTCTTGCGAGGCTTCTTAACTACCTGTTGAGCAGCTCTTCGGGGAGATTCTGTCCGAATTCTCCCCCACGGGCGCGTCAGGCGGGCATCCTGCCTGGGGGTTCACGTGGGCAGGGCCTGGTGGAGCATCTCTGTTGCCCTTGGGGGCTGGGGGCAACTTTGGTGCACCGGCTCCGGCCAAGTGAAGAGTTCCTCGGCCAGTACCAAGGGTTTCCTCTTTTCAGGAACCTGAGGTCACTGTTGGAATCTCTGTTCTGGGGCAGGGGAGTGGGGTGGGGAGGTGTTGCGTAAAGGAGCTGCCGAGGTCAGAGGAGAGGGGAAGGCATTTGGTGTTTGGGCCGCATGCCCAGTGGATAAGGCAGGGCTCCTAGGGCCGTGGGGCCCGCCCGGTTTGCCCAGATGTGGCAAGGGTGCCAAGTTGGGAGGCCCAAGGCCTGTTCCCGAGCTGGGACGCCCAGGATGGAAAGTGTTCTCTGACAGTTGCCAGCCTGCCTTGGGGACCCGTTTCAAGTGTTAGAAAGTGGACCAGGATTGAAGCAGGGGTGGGGTCGCTGGGAGGACCCAGGGGATTCCAAGGGGGGAGTATAAAACACAAATCAGCATTTCACAGCCTGGCTCAGGAGCACACTGAGAGGCTGGTCTGAACTCCAAGAACAAACTGCTCTGAGCGCAGGGGTGTGTCTTGCACCCAGAGTGTAGGGGTGCTGACCCGCTCCAGCCAGCTCCTCGCCCAGCACACAGCTATCTCCACATGAGAACTGTAGGATCGGAGGGCTGCAAAGGTGCTCAGAGCCCATGTGGGCAGATTCTCCTCCTCGACCTGGGATCCCCTGACCTCCCAGGGCACCCATTCTCAATACTTCAAAACACTGAACAGAAATGGCTTTAAAATCAAATATTCTTTGTTCCTAACCAAAATGATATTGAAAAGCAGCTGGCTGTTGGATCTCGTCGGAGCTTCTGAGTTCTTTGCTGGACTAAAGACAATGGCAGAGATTTTTGGTTGGAAGCCACTGAGGTGTGGTTCCCCGGTTTTCAGGATACAGAATCAGGGGCAGGGGCTCTGAGATGCTCAATGACTTGCAGGGCCTGCACAACCCATGGGTGGCTGAGATGGTAGTAAAATCTTCACCATTTCAGGAAAACAGATGGCCAAGCAATGGAGGATCCCAAGCTAACTGACATCTAGATTGGAATGGGCCATTTAATTTGTCCCCGCCCAGAGGACAGTGTCCTTCTGTCCTATTTTATTCTAAGTAATGGGAAACTTGGTTTATGTTCTCTAAGGCTCTCCCAGCTGATGGAGGAAGAAGTGCTAGGAGCTCAATGTTGGCTGGAGAATTTGAACTGTAGGATCTGAGCACCTGACCTGAGTGGGCTTCTTGCCTCATTCAGGCCACCTCTGGGGCTGGGGGCCAGAGGGGTGGGACCTGTACTTTGTTCTTAATGTAGGCTTGTTGCTGAGGGTGAAGGCACAGGGATGGGGAGGTGAGGGGCTTTTGTAGGAGCTCAACATATAGGAATGATTGTGTGGTCTTGACCATCTTTGTTGAGGCAAGGGATTGCCATTGAGGCTTATTTTTCTCTTTGCCTAGTCCGGCAGTGAGAAAACCATGAATAAGACATTGGGTGGAGAACAGCGCCACAAGCAAGGTGGAAAAGTGTGGCCATCCTGCCTTTTTCCTATGGGGGAATTGGAGGGTGTGGCCACCCTACCTTCCTGGGAGGTGGCCGGGGAAGCCTCTAGAAGGTTAGCCCTTGGCTCCAGCTCCTGGGAGGATGTGTGCCCCACCCCACCATGCTTGTGGCTCTCAGCTGATGGATTATACGGCCACTGTCCAAACAAGGGGTCTTAAGGGCATTTTTGATATAAGATCTTTCTGAATAGAAATGTCTTTGTTTCTGCATCTCCCTTTATTCTGTCCACATGAGTGCCTTTTGTCAGAACCTAACAGAGCATTGATGATAAAGTAGGAAGAACCCCCCTAACTGATAATCAATGATGGATTTCTGGCTCAAATGAGGTTCCCCATTTGACCGTGGTTTTGGGTCAGGGGGCTGCAGGGGCCACTGCTGTAAGCCAGCTTGAAATCAGCCCTCCGGCCCTTTTGGAAGTTGGTTTGAGAGTTCCTGCCTCAGGAGCTTGCTGCCCGGGGAGGTTGCTCGGTGTGTTTGGACAACCAGATAAAGTGTGGTCCTCACCAGCAGCTTGCATCACCACCCACTTTTGTGTGAAATTCCACATTTAGGGTCTAAAAGCCACCAACAAGCCACAGAGTCTGTCCTAAGGGACTGTCTTGCAGGCATGCTAATGACCTCGGCCAGAAGTTTTATTTGACAATTCATTTTTGTCACTGTTCTGTTTGGAGGAACCCGAGAGGATCTGTTATGTCTTGGAGAGGAATCACAGGCGGCTTCCCCGTCTCAATGGGACACTGTACCAGACAGCCTTTCCACGGCGACCCCCGGGCTCTCGTGGTGTCTTTGCCGTGGAAAGCACGCAGTGAGAGCCACTTCACTGTGGCATCAATAGCTGACGTTTCAGGAGGGACCTGACATTTAAAAAAATCTTGTTAGTAGCTCTAGCTGAGGAAATGGAAGCCCGACATAATTCAAATTTTAAAGCAAGGAAGCTTTAAAAAGTTCCTGCTAACTCGGGGCGCCTGGGTGGCTCAGATGGTTAAGCCTCTGCCTTTGGCTCAGGTCATGATCCCAGGGTCCTGGGATCGAGTCCCGCATCGGGGTCCCTGCTGGGCGGGGAGCCTCCTTCTCCCTCTGCCTCTCTCTCTCTCTCTCTCTGACTCTCATGAATAAATAAATAAAACATTTAAAAAAAAAAAAAGTTCCTGCTAACTCGGACGGCTTGGAACTAGACAAGGACACTTCTCTTCACTCCCTGCATTTCCAGATATGGTGTCTGTCTTTCCAGTGTAAAAATTCTGGAAGGTTATATCCTCCACTTTAAGGAAAAGATGCTGCTTGCTCCTTCTAAAGCATGGGTGACGCCCACCCTCCCCACTCATAACACACAGGGTCCTGATTTACAAAAGGGGGCTCTCCACATTATCTTGATTTTTTTTAAAGATTTTATTTATTTATTTGAGAGAGAGAGAATGAGAGAGAGCAAGCACATGAGAGGGGGGAGGGTCAGAGGGAGAAGCAGACTCCCCGCCGAGCAGGGAGCCCGATGCGGCACTCGATCCAGGGACTCCAGGATCATGACCTGAGCCGAAGGCAGTCGCTTAACCAACTGAGCCACCCAGGCGCCCTATGTTGATTTTTGAAAGCATAATTTTGAACGCCTTCTGGTCTCATAGGTCTATTCTGGGAGGGAGATGAAAGTTCGAGTTAGCACATATCATCCCGGTGTAGCCTATCCTGAAAACGCAGGCTGGTTTTCTGTCCTCTAGAGGGCGGTGTGTGTATCCCTCTGAGCTCAGGAAAAATCCCCAAGTGGTGGGAGTCCTTCAGGGTGTGGTTTCTGGGTTTGCAGGGAGTAGGTTGATAGACATCTCAGCAGGGCTCATGGGTAACGTTAGACTGTTTAAACACATATTTTTAAATGTGACTGTAATATCTGAAGTGGATATAAATTTAGAATTTTATTTTTTCTGTGCTCAGGTACTGAGGTGAAATTATGCCTTGAAACGAGGCATTCTGCACTCTCAAATAGTTTCATTACAAGGGCACTAGCCAAATAAGAACTTATAAAAGAAACATTTTGCCCACATCCCCTAAGAAAAGTTTAAGTTAACAGTAAGTTGTTTCAGAACCAAAGCGAGTTTGCATATTCAGGTCATGCTGTCTCCACGTAGGATTTTTGAACTTTAAAACTGGCAGGAATAATGTGAAGGTGAACTGATCCAGTAACTCCCAAACTTTGCATTACCGGCCCTTTGCTACTTTCTCCTAAGAGGCAACTTAGTTGAACATGTTTTTAAAAATTCACGCAGACTATCATTACGAACGTCCCATTTTAAATCTTTGTTCAGACCTATCGTTAGCTGAGATTGTTAGCCTGAGCTACCCACTGTCAGGGTCCTAAAGGACAGAATTCTAGCTCAGAGAGGAGGTATCTAACCCTCTGCGCGGTCCATGTGTTCTCATATTCGTTCAAGCTCAATGAGCCCTGCTCTGCTCCATGGGCCCGGGAGCTTTGGGATTGAGGGAGGGTTTGGGAATGACTGAGACATAGACCCCGCCCTCTGCTTGGCAAATATGCCATTTCCATTTGGCTATTTTAAATATCAAAAAATTACTACCTGGGTGGATGCTTTCTCCACACCCTTGACATTTCAGACGAGAGAATGGAGCACAGAGAGGTGAATGACCTGTCTGAGGTCACAGTGCTAGTTGAAAAGCCAAGCCAGCATTTCTGGGCGCTCCTGCCCATATTAATGTGAGCCCATCCTAAGCAGATAACCCGGGACCAGGAATATCAAGGGAGTAAAAGTTGTTAGAGAATATTTTAGGGTATCCTGTGAAGAAAGGCACTTCTTTCCATTGACCAGTCTTCTGTGGAGCTGTGTATAAATTTCCTTAGCTGAGAGGTAATTGTTTAAAAAAAAAAAAATCTGGAAAGAGTAGAAAAATAAGACAAACAGGAAAAGTTCTGCCAAACCCTTTCCCAAAGGCAAATTGTTAGTCTTTTGTAGGGGTCTGGCTGCATCTAGCAGAGCATGATCCTGCTGTTCTCCTTCCTGAATTCTAAGACTCGCAAAATACCGAGAAACATTCACGAGCTAGGACCGGCCAGGGGAACACACGGTGCAAACTAGCTCCGTAAGATTTCCCTGGTGTACGCCATACATTTAGTTTTCATGGACCCAGAGCACCGAGCATTGGCCACTGGAAGGAAGAGCTCATGGGCCAATTTAATTTGAAAATTAAAAATTGAACAGCAGCTGGAGATGACTCAGATCTCCAGGGAAGCCATTCCAGGAAACTGGTTTTTCTCTTCTGGAATCTTCATCAGTTGATTCAGCAGATCCGGGCCAGCACCCAGAGTTAGAGCCAGCTCAGCTGAGGCTCACAGATTGCCCGATGTGCCCCCGGGGTCTCTCTGTCTCTCGTGGGGGCAGCAGGAGACCCATCCCTGGTCAGGCCCAGGGAAACAGATGGAAGGAAATCTTGGCAGAACCCCACCAGTGAGAGCATCAGCCATTAGCCTTATTTTACACATAAAATAAGTGAGCCTGGGGAGATTAACTGACCATTGATGATGCAGAGGTAAGGAAGTAGAATTTTTCCAGACTTTACACTAAATCTGGTGTTGATAATATTATATGTTTCAACTTAATTAAAAAAAAAGTCTATTTTAAATAATCTTCTCTTCCAGATTTGATGGTGAATCAGAGCAGAAAACAAAGATGTTTAATTTTTCCTTACAGTGTGAGAACGTTTTAGCCACTCTGGGTCAGTCTACAGTGGAACAGCATGGTTTTGGAGAGGCCAGTAACCCCCAAAGTCCGTGGCCAGGAAAGGCAGAGAGGTGGCCCAAGGCCAGCGCCCGCCTGGAGAAGTGGCCCCGCGGGTCATGGCGTTGCCGTGGGGCGGACGTGTGTGCGATTTCTTCTGAAGTGTTTTCGAAGGCACTCTCTGCCTTAATGTTAAATCCCCTCTAGTCTCTGCGGGATGTTTATCGTTAGCAGGATAAATGGAGAAAAAGCTGTGTCTGGCTGCCTTGTTTTAAGAGGGCAGAAAGTTTTCTACACACGCGCAGCGGTATGTAGCTTTTCCAGCTACCGCAGATGTAGAACTTTCTGCTTCGTGGTTATTATCTTGGACCCTAGGAATATGTCTTCTAAATAAATTTCCATGTATCTGGCAGCTAATCTGGAGGTTCTTCAAGTTGCCTTTATGGGGGGAAGGAAGCTGACCCAGACAGTGCTCAGCACACGCTCTCGCTTGACCTCATTCAGGGGGGAGGCTACTTGCGGGAAGGAGTGGGGGGACATCCAAACCACCTCCCCCTTTCTACATTGCTCTGTTTAAATACATGAGCTGCTGAATGGGTATCGTTTTACTTGATTTTACCAGGAGGAGCCAAAGATGAAAGATCTTGAGTTGGTTACTGAGTGTCTACAAGGACACTGTGGGTGGTAGAAAGGCTAAGTGAACATAGTTCATCAGAAGAGTTAAAATTTCGCTATCACAGGAAACACGTTCAGAGCCTGGGTCAAACAGATAATGGTTTACAGATATGTGTGCGTGGCTGATATTCTCTTCCCTTGTGCATTTTCATAAAATGGAAAGATGAGGTTCAAGTTGTAAAATAAACAGTTAAAAGACCACCTTCCGATTTAGAGGGGGTTTTCTCTGGAATGTTCCAAAGCATTTGCTTTTGAGGATTCCCCCAACGCTCTTTCAAATGGCAGGAATGTATTAAATTCCACCCTCTTCCTTCCCTAACTGAGGACCTAATAAATCCTTTTTTTGCTTCCTCCCTAGGGGGTGAGAATGGGGACTCCTTTCCCAGGATTCTGGCCAGAAGGGAAGGGGAGTGAGAGAAGGAGGGAGAAGTAGGGTGGGCTGCCAGCTCGGGGCCCCTGGGGTTTCCTGAGGTGTGACTGCTGGTCTCGCAGCAGATAGGCCACACACCCTCCTGGTCTTCAAGGATTTCTTTCGCTCCTGCTTTAAATGGGACATCAGGAGTTAACAGAAGTCCTAGAACTTGATAGAAGGACCAGCCTGATTTTAAAAAGCAGTGCTTGCAGAAGAGCAAATAAATGCTCTCAAAATGGGGCCTCTGGATATATTTAAGCCTTTGTTTCAAAATGATTTCCTTGTGTGCTTGTGTGTGTCTCTTTCTTAAAAAAGATTTCCAGACATGGAAAATGAAAAAGCTTTTGAGTAGACTTTATGAAAACTAATTTCATGGAATTGCAAAATAGCTTGGGGAAGTCTTTGGAATTCGACCCAGTAGGATGGCGAGTCGGAGGTCCGTGGAGAGCCATCTTTGGAATGAGAGATGTCTTTGTAAGTTTCAAATGGACAGCTACAAAAAGGAAAAAGGCACCTCAAATCCTTTTCAGAACGAGGTAGAGTGAAGAAAGGAATTACTAATGCCACATAGAAAGATAAGAATGAAAATTTATAAATCACAAAAACAAAAACAAAAAAAAAGAATGAAAATTTAATGAAGTTCTATGACCGGATCTGTTGACTTCTGGACCCAGAATCTATCACACAAAGAAGCACCTCACCGCACCCAACCCTAGGGTCTCTAGCAGCCAATTCTGACTTTTCTTTCATATTTAAAAGAAGAGCAGCAGACAAATGGATCCTATTGACACAGAATCTGTCCCCAGAGAAGTCTATTTTTTCCCCAGAGGAGATGGGGAGTTTCCTCGGGATCTGGGCCAAACCTGGCGCCATCTCTCAGGGTTTCCTGGGGCTCTTCCCATGGGCTTTGCAAACACAGACTTTGGTTAGGATTCTGGTTCTATCTTGTTTTATCCATGTGGCCTTACCTCCCCTGGTTTCAGTTTCTCAGTTATAAAATGGGGGGGGGGGGCGGGAAGCAGCCATTGGTTTGTTGGGCAGAGGACATGAAATCCCATGGGTGAGAAAGAAGTGCCGGTAAATTCTACTTGCGCTCTCTTGTCTCTATTTCCTGGGGTGGTGGGGAGGGGTGGGGGGAGGGTAATGAGGGAGTGTCTTTGTCCTCCCTCGTTAAAAATGAACAAGTCCGGTGATCATTTGGGAAGATGATGTTTGACATCTTTTAAAAACTTCAGTTTTAAAAATTGGGACTCCATGACATGATAAATAGAATAGACTTAATTGCAAACAGAAACACTAACAAATATCCAGCAGCTGGGCTAGGAACACTTGAGCCACATGACTGGCTCCCAAGCGTGATGGCAAGAAAAGTGTGTGGGACTGAAGGCAGTTTTCCCACCTGGGAATTCAGCTCAGCCAAACCACGTGAGCTCATCAGTCATGAGTGGGGCTTGGATAACACAAGCATCGTCTCCAGAACGGGAAGAGCTTTTCCCCCTCTGTCCTCGCTCCCCTCCCCTTCCCTCTCCTCCCCTGCCCTGCCCTGCCCTGCCCTCCCCTCCCCTTCCCCTCCCCTCCCTTCCTTTTCCCTTAATATCTGGGTAGATTTTAGAAAAGATAATTCCTGTGCACTGTACACTCATTTCATTATTTTGTGTCTCAATGGGCAGCACTTCATTTGTGGGGTTACCCTTCTAAAGATGAATATCTGGGAAATAAAAGTTTTTACATGTCATTTTCAACCGATTTAAGATTCATTTTCCTTAGAGAAGAGTTGAAGTAAGTAATACCTCAGGAAGATGTTAGAGATTTCATCTCATTACAGTTTAGATTTTTTTGAGCTTCATCAAAGAGGAGAAAATTATTTTGGAATTTCTCAATAGAGAGCCTACTCAGTGTTTAATATTTGAGAGGATTCGTGGATTCTAAGAAGTCAGATGTGACGCCATGTGGGTTGCAGGGACGGTTACAAAGCCATTAGTAAGCTGCTGAACACAGTGCACCCCGTTTGTGAAAGCTGCCTGCAGGGGCCTGGGGCCCTCCCGTCCCACACCCAGCAGAGGGTAAGCAGATCTTATCTCCCGACCTGCTTTTCTCTACATGGATTGCACAATCCAGTGATTTCTTTTTTTTTTTTTAAGATTTTATTTATTTATTTGAGAGAGAGAGAGCACAAGCAGGGAGAGGGACAGAGAGGGAGTGGCAGATGGAGAGGGAGAAGCAGGATCCCCATTGAGCAGGGAGCCCAATGCGGGGCTCGATCCCAGGATCCCGGGATCATGACCTGAGCCGAAGGCAAACGCTTAACCGACTGAGCCACCCAGGCGCCCCAGTCCAGTGATTTCTGAAGAGACCCTATGATATTCTCTTGCTCTTATTCTTACACAAAAGCACTACTTAGAATCTTGCATCTTGTGCGTGGATCAGATATTTCAAACAAGTAGCTGGACTCCCTGAAAGATTCACATTAAAATTTTTCATTGAAGCGGTGGTATATGGTGCTTAAACTTTAGCGGGGAGGTAGAATAGATGCTTTTAGAATCACATGTGAACATGGATCGTATCCCCAGAAAGCCCCGTATACACAGTTACAGGTGTGCACACATTTGTGGGAGTTTGACAAATCCTTTGAAATTTGTGGATCCCATATTTTTTTTTTTTTAAAGATTTTATTTATTTATTTGAGAGAGAGAGAATGAGAGAGAGCACATGACAGGGGGGAGGGTCAGAGGGAGAAGCAGACTCCCTGCCGAGCAGGGAGCCCGACACGGGACTCGATCCAGGGACTCCAGGATCATGACCGGAGCCGAAGGCAGTCGCTTAACCAACAGAGCCACCCAGGCGCCCTGTGGATCCCATATTTAAAAAAGGTTTTGACCAATTACAATATTACAGGTTGTTTTAGAAAGGGCTGGCTATAGTTTTGGAAAGAATCCAGTAGAATTCAAATAACATGGACAATTTTCCCATAAAACAGTTTTCTAGTAGGATGCTTATTGGTGATAGAAAAATCCAATGTTTAATTTTAATAGAAAGAATCAAGAGTAGCACACATACAATGTACTTTTACATTGTTCTAAAGTGTATATCCTAAAGGTGTCTGAGTGGCATAGTTGGTTAAGAGGCTCTTGATATTGGCTCGGGTCATGATCTCTGGGTCATGAGATTGAGCCCTGTGTTGGGCTCCATGCTGGGTAGAGTCTGCTTGAGATTCTCTCTCCTTTTCCCTCTGCCCCTTCTTCCCCCCTCTAAAAGAAGTGTATATTCTCATTGAGAACACACACACACACATAAATTATAGACCTTGCATTTACTTTTTTTTTTGTCCCCAGAAGAAAAATTCGGGAATAGGTTTAACAGATGGTGGGGGAAGGGAGGTATGGCTGGATGGAAAGATCTGGAAGATTCCCAGGGTGGAGCATCGGCTTGAGGGATTTCTAGGGAGTGAAGGGGGCAATCGTGGGGCTGGTTGGAAGGTCATCCTCGGTAGAGAAAGCAAACCAACCAGCTAAGCGGTGTCTGTAGGGAGTGCCCCGAGCACCAGCCAGGACTCAACTAGGACTTGGGGACACTGTGGCAACAAAGCACCGAGCACTGGGGGCTGCCCCTTTCTATCGTATCGACCCGTGTCTAATGCGTGTTCGCCATTTCAAGCCAAGATGATTGTGCTGAGCCTTTGAAATACTGCCATTATGACCACTAGCTGTCACCTTACTACAAGAAAGAAGGATGCCCTCTTGATGACTGGCCTCCTGATCATCATGAGAACAACCTTTTCTTCGCAGTGTTGATACATTTCCAGGAGAAAGTTGTATTGACAGGTGGTTCTCTTTCCAAGCTCTCAGAATTGGAATCACAAGGTAGATTTGTCTCAGCCCAGATGAGACTTTGTTGACTTGCCTTGGAAATCCAAAAGTTCAGTGGATCTTGGAATCCACTCTCTTGTTTATGGTTTTACCTTTCTCTGTCTGGTCCACCAACTTTTGGCCTACTGGCCGAGGGCCCACACTCTGCATCTCGCTGTTCCTCAGAGCTGGGCCATGAGATCTGAACTCCAGCTTCTCCCTCTGGGCCTGACCTTTGGTGGGCAAAACCGTGCGCCTGAGCTTAGGTTTTCCTTGTGTTCGCTGCAGCTGTGTCCTTAGGTAGCAGCCTCAGAGGGGCTGCCTCTTGGTTCTCCTTGGCCCTCAATGCTGTCTTGCTGAGTAGTCCAACCGAACACTGGTCTCCTGCCAAGGCCACCTCACTAAATAGTCAGACAGACTTTCCTCTGCTATCATGACTTGTGTTGCTCTATATGACAACACTGACGATATCAGACCATCCTTAACACTGACTTCATTAGCAATGTGGGGAAGATGGAGTTCCTGCACTGTACGGTGGACAACTGTGAACAGAATCACTGGGCCCATGGAGTGCCTAGGGCAAGAGGAAGGTCTACCTGGTAAGGTCAACAGGTGCAAAAGCTTAGGCCTTACGTGGAGCCGATTTCAGAGCTCAGGTGGTACTGAGGGCAGAAATAATTTTTGCACCAGGTCTCAACGTTACATCAGATTCTCTTTTACTTTCGTAAGATTCAAGTCTTGTTCCCCAAACCTTAATATTTTGCTGCCCGATAACATCTTTTCTTCTTCCTTTCCAAGTATTATTTACGGACAAGGACAAACATTGTGCTGTTTCTTTCCAGGGGCATGGGCACATGCTTTAAGAAAATGTTTACTAGTATTTTGTTCCCATTTTAGCTCTTAGCCGTGATCACACCTCAGAGAGTTTATATTATACCTGTTAAATCGATGGTTACATTTAAGGGGTACATTGTTACCCTTACTTTTGAAAACAGGTGATTTTTCCTGTCCTTTTTTAAAAATTGTGGTAAAACAAACATGACATAAAATTTACCATCTTAGCCATATTTTAAAAAATATTTATCTATTTATTTTTGAGAGAGAGAGAGAGTTGTGGGGGGAGGTGAGGGAGAGAGAATCCCAGACTGCCCTGTGGATCCTGACGCGGGGCCCAATCTCATGACCGTGAGCTCATGATCCAAGCTGAAAGCAAGAGTCAGATGCTTAACCCACTGAGCCACCCAGGCGCCCTCCATCCTAACCATTTTTAAGTGAACAGTGCAGTAATGTTAACTGTATGCACCTTGTTGTGCAATGAATCTCTAGAATTTTCTCGTCTTGCAAAACTGGAACTCTTCGTTTGTTGAGCATCTCCCCCCTCCCCGTTCCCCACCCTTTGGCGACCACCGTTCTATTTTCTGTTTCTAGCCGTTGGACTACTTCAGATACCTCCTCTAAGTGGAATCTTGCAGCATGTGTCTTTTTGTAAAAGGCTCATTTCACTTCTCACGGTGTCTGCAAGGTTCGTCCACGATGTCACATATGATAGGATTCCCTTCTTTTTTAAGGCTGAGCAGTACTCCACTGTATGTGTATCCCACATTTATCTTTACCTGTTTGTCCATCGATGGGCATTTATGTTGTTTCTACTTCTTGACTGTTGTGACAAATGCTGCAATAAATTTGGGTGCGCAGATATTTCTTTGCAATCCTGTTTTAGTTATTTTGGATGTATGTCCAGAAGTGGTATTGCTGGGTTATATGGTAATTCTATTTTTAATTTTTTTGAGGACCCTCCCTAGAGTTTTCTATAGTGGCTGCACCGTTTTATAGTCCCACCAACAGGGTACCAAGGTTCTAATTTTCCTGCATCCTCATCGATAATAGTTGTTTAATATTTTTTTGATAGTAGTCATTCTAATGGGTGTGAGGTGATATCTCATTGTGGTTTTGATTTGCATTTCTCTGATGATGAGTGATGTTGTGCATCTTTTCATGTGCTTAATGGCCGTTGGTGTATCTTCTTTGGAGAAATGTCTACTCAAGCTCTTTTCCCATTTTTAAGTTGGATTATTTGCTGTTGTTGCTGTTGTTGAGTTGTGGGAGTTCTTTATATATTCCGGATTTGAACCATTCATCAGATACATGGTTTGTGAATGTTTCTCCCTTTCTGTAAGTTGCCTTTCACTCTGTTGATGGTTTCCTTCGCTGCAAGAAATTTTTGTTTGATCAAGTCCCATTTGCTTTTAGTGTCGTATCCAAGAAATCCTTGCCAAATCCAATGTTATGAAGACTTTTATATTTTCTTCTAGGAATTTTAGAGTTTCGGGTCTTACATTTAGATCTTTAATCTATTTTGAGTTAGTTTTTATAAATGTTGTAAGGTAAGCATCTAATTTTGTTCTTTTGCATGTGGATATACAGTTTTCCCCGCACCATTTGTTGAAGACTGCCCTTTCCTTATTGTGCAGCCTTGGCCCTCTTATGAAAGATCATTTGACCATATACATGAGGTGAGAGTTATTTCTGGGATCTCTGTGTCCTTCCATTGGTCCGTATGTCTGTCTTTATTCTAGTACCATCCTGTTTTGATGACTGTAGCTTTGTAATATGTTTTGAAATCAGGAAATGTGACACCTCCAGCTATATTTTTCTTTCTCAAGATTGCTGTGGCTCTTCTGGGTCTTTTAAACTTCCATATATTTTAGGATTTTCCCCCCCTATTTCTATGAAACAAATGCCGTTGGAATTTTGATAGAGCAGGGGTGCTTTCTGATTTGGGGTAAGGGGAGGGTGTTGTTTGTAGGGCAAAGGTCTGGTGACGCAGGCTACCAAGCCCATCTGAGCATGAGCTTGGCTGGTTGGAAGTCACGTGTGCAGCCCCCAGCTGGTGCGTGGCTATGGGAGATCATGTAGCAACGTGGTCAACCCTCAGGTCTGGCATCACAGGCTTGGTAATTCAATGTCCTTGGACGTGTTCCATTCTGAGATTGGTAGTTGGCATCAGCAGGTTTTTGTTGGGAAAAGAGTGCTAAATAGAGAGTAAGGGCAAGATTTGAAGTGGGTCCAGAGGCCATGGTTGTGTTTGCACACACTCTAATTTGGGCAAAGCCCATTTTCTCCATAAACTGAAGATTTCCTGTGGGATTCTTTCAAACCTCGTCTACACAATTAAGCTGGGTGTCACAGACCTGCTACTCTTTGGGTCCACAAGTACCTTTACTCTTGACTCCTTCTGCCATTTGTTTGGTGACTTGCTGCTCGCCTCAATCTGAGAAGAAGCAAGGTTTAATTGCCCCCCCCCCTTTTAAGCTACGGCCAAAGGTATATAATCACTAGATTCAAAGATCCTCATGTATTCTTTAGTCAAAACTACATTTCATAAAAGGGATAAATCCTTGATGTACTAGTTTGTAATCTGTCGAAACTGATCATTTTACTTTGCCCTATTTTCTCGTTCAGGTTCCCACTTGGTGCTTAGACACATTCAAAATGAGGAAACATCGGCATTTGCCCTTGGTGGCCGTGTTTTGTCTCTTTCTCTCAGGCTTTTCTCTTACCCATGCCCAACAGCAGCAAGCAGGTAAGATCCAGAAACATTTCTTACTTTTATTCAAAGGAGTATGTTCTCTGATTGTAGATCTTAGACCTCACGAGCTTGAGATAGAACTTAGACATACTTTGAAAGGATGGTGAAGCCCTTTGTTACAGGATGTTCATTCAGCATACAGACTTTTCCAGATGCTCTGTATCCAGGGAGAGACAGCTTATTTTTACTAAAACTTGGGTTTGATATCTTGGAGTTGGTTTGCAGGTGGTTTGTTTTTACACTGGGTATGAACAGAAAGTTTGTTTCACAAATATTTTACCCAATGAAGAGCTTTTCCACATTTCTGGCACTGGTTTGGTCTCACAGCATATAAAACCAGGACAAGACAATTATTGAGAATAAACATTTTTCTTGAAAACAGAACACATAGATCACCCTCCCTCTATAACTCTGGGCACAAAAAGACATTTTTCATCTAGAATCACCCCATCTTTAAAAAAAATTAGTTTTTCAAACCGTTTTAAAAAATAGATGTGAATTAACCCTCTCAAGGATTTGCTTGCAGAGTTTTAGAAAACTGAGAAGTGCTTCATGCATTGTGAGCTCAGAGGGATGGCCTTGGGTCTTCTTCTCCTTTGCCTGGAGAGTGGGCCTTGGGCAGGGATTCTCCCACTGGGCTCCCTGGTCCTTAGATGGCAGGGAGCTGAGCTCCACCTCACGGAAAGGGGAGCATTACTTGGGGCATCCGGGCAGCCTAAGGTAAGTAGAGTCCAGGAGCTGGCTGTGTGAGGCCAGCCTGGCCCACAGCGCAGAAGGGCACTCGGCCCCCCCATAGCCTGGCACCCTGAGCCCCCTGCTTCCACTTTCGAGAGAGGACTGGATTCATCTTTGAAAAAGATAAATAACATCCCACATCTGCAAAGGCTTTTCTGGCCCTGAGAAAGATATAGTAACTAGTTAGAGTACCTTTCTTCATGCTAAAAAGACAGAAAAATGAGACACTGCCTTTCACTACAGTTACATCAGTCTTCCCTTAAGGAAGACCTCTTTATTACATTTATTTTTCTCGCAAATTACCCAAAGCGGCGGAGGCTAGTTGATGTAAAGCAGTAGAAGTTTTCACGGTTCCTTCTTCTCAAGGCCCAGTCTCAGAGCCCCGACTGAAGGATGATGAACTCATAAAATGCTGGTTGGCGATCTCTGATGGGATAGCCTTCTGGTCTCATCAGGTGGGTCTTGGGGCTCAAACTGTCACAAAGAATCATGTCTGAGTTAAAAGACACTCCAGGGAATGCTCCCCCTCCATTCTGGAGCCTGCCACTGGCTCACGTATGGGGCTCATGGCATATGGAACTTGGGCCATATGCAGCCATCGAGTCCCCGTGCCCAGGTCCCCGCATCTCAGGTAAGTCAGCCTCCCTGCCCGTAGTGTGAGCGAGGTGCGGCTCCCTCAAGTGACAGCCCAGTTCAAGCCCAGACAGCGTAGGAAGGAAGGTTTTGCGCTGATGGGAAGTCATTGCCTGAACAGGAGAAAAATCTAAACCAATGTCTTTTTTTAAAGATGTCAAAAATGGTGCTGCTGCCGATATAATATTTCTAGTGGATTCCTCTTGGAGCATTGGAAAGGAACATTTCCAACTTGTTCGAGAGTTTCTGTATGATGTTATAGAATCTTTAGCTGTGGGAGACAGTGATTTCCGTTTTGCTCTGGTCCAGTTCAACGGCAACCCACATACCGAGTTCCTGTTAAATACGTACCGTACTAAGCAAGAAGTCCTCTCCCACATTTCCAACATGTCCTATATTGGGGGAAGCAATGAGACTGGAAAAGGATTAGAATACGTAATGCAGAACCACCTCACTGAGGCTGCTGGAAGCCGGGCCAGTGACGGAGTCCCTCAGGTTATCGTAGTGTTAACCGATGGACACTCGGACGACGGCCTTGCTCTGCCCTCAGCGGAACTTAAGTCTGCTGATGTTAACGTGTTTGCAATTGGAGTTGAGGATGCAGATGAAGGAGCATTAAAAGAAATAGCAAGTGAACCGCTCAATATGCATGTTTTCAACCTAGAGAATTTTACCTCACTTCATGACATAGTAGGAAACTTAGTGTCCTGTGTGCAGTCATCCGTGGCTCCAGAAGGGGCTGGAGGCACAGACACCCTTAAAGACATCACAGGTAATGGCAACATGGCCAAGCTGCTACCCGCCTCGCTGTTCTTTGGAGATAAGCTTGGCCACCGCTGGTGTTCGAGCAACACTGTAGCTAGCCGTGGGCGGGTGCAAGCGGGAAGAGATGGCTGTTCGCGGGTCTAAAAACAAAGGTTTGACCGTGCCCTGGAGCTCCTTCGGAAATAGAGCTCTCACCTACCTCCAAGAGGGTGTTTTTTTGAACCCTTAAATTTGAACTCTGAAAATACCCCCATCTGCTATTATGATCCCCCACGAGATACTCCCACGATCCCTAGCAAAGGAAGCCTCTGTGTAGCGAGCCAGGCGTCTAGCAAAGAGCCCTCGCCCCTGTTACCTGAACAGAGAGCCTGTTTCCTGGAAAGAAGGCTCCCGGCCGGAAGGCCATGCGGAGCTCACAAAGAGAGTGATAGAGAGGCAAGAGGATCTTCTTGGGAAGGAAATCCAGAATGGTAGTGAGTCAGTGTCTCCAACAGCCCACGCAGGGGTCCTGCCTTGGGGAAGAGGGGGGAAGACAGGGACAGTGGTGTGGAGCAGGATGGGGAGGAGCCCTAGAGGCAGCCGGGTGTGCGACCCGGGGAACGCCACCACCGTGTACAGAGGGAGACCGAGGGCAGACGGTGGGCATGCAGTAGTTAGTGTCCAGTGATGCTCGCAGGCCCACGTGGCCCTCATGTGCATCAGGTGCAGTGGACAGAGGGCCACTGGGGAGGGGGCAGCTGGAGACTTGGGAGGCTGGCGCTCAGCAGGGTTAGCCACAGAGATGTTAAAGTCTCTGGAGATGAGCACAGGGTGTGCAGCGTGGACCCAGGCTGAGCGTGATGGAAAGGAATCCCTTAGGAAGGTCGACGATCCCTTCGGGGCACATAGCTGCCCTGAGGAGGAGGAGGAGGAGGAGGAGGAGGAGGAGGTGGATGATTCTTCGAAGGAGGAGTGAGCGGGGAGCAGCCTGGGCAGGCAGGCTCCACACTGCACCCAGGAAGTGACCACAGGAGCAAGATCCATGGCCGTGGCTTCTCCTAAGCTTTCCAAAGTTGTTGCCATGCAGGGGCTCAGAGATAGGAGGCAGGAGGCTGGGTGGCCGGCGGAGAGTCCATCTCTTGTTAATTCAACCACATTGGGTGGAGCAGGGAGAAGAAAGAGTTGAGATTTTGAGGCATAAATTGACCAATCTAAAGGGCCACGTGGGAGGGTCTGGTGGAAAGACAGGAGGGGCATGAGGAGTCTGGAGAAAGGTAGAGCTTTCTGGATTGTGGTCAGGATAATGGGGGAGTTGTAGGGACACAGTATGGATGTCAGGTTCCCATAACAGATTCAGAAAGCAAAGGCTGGGGAAGAAGTTGACTAGTTGTCAGGAGAAGGAACCGGTCATCTCGGGCAGAGCTTGGAGGAGAGAAGGGTTCCAGAACTAACCAACCCCAAGTTGTTTCAGAGAGTGGTCTCCCCAGTGGTCACCCATGATCTCAGCTGTGACAGGGGTGGGAAGGCTAACACTCCTGCCAGCAGGTCTTATCTCTGACAGAGGAGTGAGTAACGGCCTCGATCATTTACACTTAACCCCGGAAGGTGTCCTCTGCTACACGTGACATGCCTCATTTATGTTTTATGATGGACGTGTCAATCCTGCCAGATTATAGAAGGAGCTGGGACCCCCCAGAGCATCCCGAACCAAAAACTCTGGGCCACAAGGCAATGACATGAGGGTATTTATGATGACCTATCCCAATCTCTACAATATTCTCAGTGTCAGTAATTCACCATCAATCACATTTCTGAACGGAGGGGTAAGAACTAATCCACTGTCCATACAGTGAAGGGATCAGTAGAGAAACAGGACATCTTTTCTTGAGTGCCGGTTTGGCCAAGTCAGGAAAAAGAGGGGATGAGTTTGCCTTTATGTTTAACCATTCTATCAATGAACAAGGAGCCTGTCGATATAGTCTGTTTCCACACAGACGATAAAACCTTTGTTTTTATGCCAAGGAAGCATCTCTGTCTTCTAGTGTCCAAGCCACTAGCAGCTCCAGGGTGGAATATTAATCTGTTTATGTTGTCTTTTCTGATTAACTTCACTCTGCAATTCCTCCAGTATCACAGCCCACTGCATGTTCCACAGCCAAAAGTAAAATAATAATCATTCTCTGCTTACAGTTTTTGGGAAAGGTAGTCAGAGGACAGTAGAGAGATTGCTAGTAAGTTAGCAACTGTCTTCCCATTACCTGTAGGTGTATGAAATGTTAATGGTCCCCACTGTTCTAAATGAACTCTACTCAAGTCATCAGTCTCCAAAGGTTGTGTTTTTAAAAATCTCTTTGTCATTCTTTTATAAATCTTTTATAAAAGAATATCACTAAGATACAAAACCTTTGCACTGAAGCAAAAGCTAAAAGTGGTCTGTATTCAGTGAGGATTTCAGTGTCAGCCTTATTTTCTTTGCAAAATGTAGGTTTAAAGAACTCACAAAATCCATCTACAATTTTGTAGACTTGCATAGGAAATACATATGTGATCTTTTTTATTTTTTTTAAAAAGAGGAAGCATCCCACGAGCTCAGGAAGGCACTGTGCCCACACAAATGCGCTCAGGGAAAGAGTGTTTCCAACAGTGTTAAAGGAGCCTGATGTTTCCATGGACATTGTGAAACTTCTCTATAGAAAATGCCACAGAGGGTGTGATACACGAGCTGTTAAAGCAGAAAACCAGACAACCTCCTGTTTTTAAGTTTAGTTACAGCTGGTTATCCTTAGAGTTGATATTGGTCATTGGTTTGGCTTGCTGTACACAAGAACCCATAGCTCTTGTGTTTGTCTGAGACTTTGGTTCTCCTGGATAACATAGCATGCCCTTGTTCGTCCCATCATTGTGTGCATCAGAGGACGATGTTGTTTTTTCAGTGATGACAAATTATCCAACATGTTTCTATGACCTGCTGCAGTCCAGCCTTTAGGAAGAGAAAAGTTCAAGGATTTTCCCACAGGGCTTCTCTTCTTTATGTACTCCTGTAAACTGCAACCAAAAAATAATAATGTGATAAATTAATTTAAAAGTAATCAATGAATAAGGACTGTGTCATCCTGTGTTTTAGGTATCGTTTTCCTCTTCTTGACCCTAGGCTCATAGCTAATCCTTCTTTTAAATGACCTGGTATGTGGAGTCAGAGGCCAATCTTCCACTGTCTCTCTGGGGCATTTGTTCAGGCCTGGGAAATGTTGAGGAATCGGGGTGTGCCTGACATAGCGTCTGGCCCCAGTGATGCTGTGCGCGATTTCTGTGGCTCTGCATCCTCCCAAAGATCCCTCAGGAATCTTAAGTTTTGGCTAAAGACTAGAAAATGCTTTGGTGTTCTTAGCAAAGGCCCACTCTTATTTAGTACTTGGGTGTGATGTTTATTAAAAATATGAGATCTTAATTACTGTAGCAAATTATCCCTCTCATTAGATCTCATATTTCCAAGTTAATATCTTCCCCCATGCAAGGAATTCATCTGCAAAAGTGTCAGGGATTTTGTGGAAGTGAAAGAAAGAGCCTTTCTGATTCTAGCAATCCCTGGCTTGGCTTACCCTGTGAGGGAACTTGGGGAAGAACGTAATGTCACTCTAGCAAAATTCTTTAGTTTTATGAGATCAGATTTGTATCCTGTGTCCATAGTGAAAATGAAAGCAATTTTGCTGGCACAAGGAAAAATTCATTTTAAACATAAAATATTCACTGTCGTTAAAAAGGTCAGAATGAATAGTTTTATATATATATATATATATATAGTGTTGTAATTATATCGAAAATACAGCTTCCTAAAATCTCAGAATATAAATATCACATATGCTCCCATAGAATCTTTTCCTGTTCCTGACGTGCCCTTAAGTTATCAAAAAACATTCACCAGACTAATTTGGCTTTTCCTCCAGTTTTAAATCAGTCTGATATAAATGTTCTAGCTGAGCCTTTGAAATATTCTATTCAGGTTTCTAAATTATTGATTGCTATTCCTTACAGAGTGCTTCTGTGAAACCCCCCCATTCTTCCTAATGGGGTGGGAGTGTCTAGCTTGCCATTGCAGGGAGAATAGAGGCCTAGGTCTCTGTTTTTATGTCCATCTGTAAAACCCCAGAGCTAATTCTGATTCAGGGTTTATTAGAGGCTCATGGGCTCACTAGGCAGTCAGTTTAGGGTGTCATAAAAATAAGGTTGGATAATTATGTCATGACTGGTTTCATATCACTCTGTTTAACATTGTTCTGCATTATGTGATTGAATACAGAGGCAATAGCAAAAACACACAACAACACATTTAGCCTAATCCCAGACCCACATGAGAATTCCACACAACTAAACATCATCTGAGAAAGGAAAAGACCTTGATGTAATGAGCACTGGGTGTTATATACAACTGATGATTTACTGGACTCTACATCTGAAACTGATGATACACTATATGTTAACTAATTGAATTTAAATAAAATAGGTTATTAAAAAAAGAAAAGATCAAACCAAACATCTATGAGAGTATTTTTAAGATGAGAACTTCAAGTGTAGCTTGAGTTCTTCCTTTCTAATTCACAGAGTTGCGTGCCTGCGCCATTTTGGTTTTTAAAGAAAAGAGAAGAAACTGTTGCTCAGAGAATTGTTTAACATGCTGGGATGATAAGTCATCAAACCCTGAATCTGAGATTCTATTTCCCAGCTGTGGATTTGGACAAAGAAAATTCCTATAATCACTTGGGGATTATAAGAGAAATGTCCAAAAATTACAAATCTTGTTTGGACCTCTGTGAATAGTACACACTCCCTTATCTTTTCCTGTGGGTATGATAATGCACAATTCCAAGCAACAACATCTCCCTCCAAATTTCCTAGAAGTTTCTAGAATATGGACCAATGATTTCTCAGACAAGTGAATATGATGTTTTAATGTGTAACTACAGAGATGGTGCAAATGAAAATTTGATATAAATGCCCCATTTTACACCATGGTTCCTAAGAAGTTGCCTCTTATCCATTCAGAATGCAGAACTAAAAGAGAATTTCACACTCCTTAATCAACATGTGTTTTGTGTGTCCATATTTCGTGTTTCTTATTGGTTTCCAAAGAAACATGTCAGAACACTGAACGATGCATGTGGTCACTTGTTCTAACGCTTTCACATTTTTTGCATTTCTTTCTTTTAAAGCACAAGACTCTGCTGACATTATTTTCCTTATTGACGGATCAAACAACACCGGAAGTGTCCATTTTGCAGTCATTCGCGACTTCCTTGTAAATCTCCTTGAGAGACTCTCAGTCGGAGCTCAGCAGATCCGAGTGGGGGTGGTCCAGTATAGCGATGAGCCCAGAACCGTGTTCTCCTTGGACACCTACTCCACCAAGGCCCAGGTTCTGGATGCAGTGAAAGCCCTTGCGTTCACTGGTGGGGAGCTGGCCAATGTCGGCCTTGCCCTTGATTTCGTGGTGGAGAACCACTTCACCCGGGCAGGGGGCAGCCGAGTGGAGGAAGGGGTTCCCCAGGTGCTGGTCCTCATAAGTGCTGGGCCTTCTAGTGACGAGATCCGCGATGGGGTGATAGCACTGAAGCAGGCTAGCGTATTCTCATTTGGCCTCGGAGCCCAGGCCGCCTCCAGGGCCGAGCTTCAGCACATAGCTACCAATGACAACTTGGTGTTTACTGTCCCGGAATTCCGTAGCTTTGGGGACCTCCAGGAGCAATTACTGCCGTACATTGTTGGCGTGGCCCAAAGGCACATTGTCTTACAACCGCCAACCATTGTCACAGAAGGTACGTATGTTCTTCTCGCCATCCGTGGGGAAGTGGGGGGTTTTGTGTGTTGGTTTTCATAGAAGTAAGGCAGGCTCCTACAGAATGATTCGCCTCAGGAGAACCTGTAAGTACCCACGGTGGAGTCCCTCTGACGTGTGCTAGCTCTTGGTTGTGATGTCTGTGTTTGTTGTGGTGTTGGAAGAAGACACAAGATCTGGGAGTGAGTGGGAAGCTCATGTTAATGCATGCATTGTCAAGGAAGTGTGCTTTGAAGGTGAATTCAGGAGAGCTGTTCCTCTGAGGTTGTCGAGCATCATTGTATTGTTTACTTACGGTCCAGTCATCTGAAAAACGGAGCTCAGGGGCCTATGGCAATTCTGGGAAAATTGGTCCCGGACAATGGCACTGCCTCGAAGCCAGCGTGTTAAGAGGTGTGCTCGTAAGCAGGTGCGGGCTGCCCCGCAGGGTCCTCTCTCTGGCGGGTTTCGAGAGCCACACTTTGAAGGTAAGCAACAACACAGCACTCACTTGGAATATTTAGGAGATGCTGTTTGCCTATGGTTGTTGAATTTCTGACTTGTTCTTTTGAGTGGTGAAATCATGACATACCTTCAAACAGAGGGCCTTTGGCAAAAGAGCCCAACTGGAATCATTTATAAACATAAAACAAATCCCATCACCTAACAAATATACATGTAACAAGTGTGGGAGGCGAGAATGTGTTTTCAAAATGTAAAGAAGAGTCCAGCTGTGCTTGAGGCTGTGACAGTTAAGATTCAGGCAGACCCAGTGGTACCAAGTTACCTTAACTGGTGATCTCACCTGCCTGCCAGAGATTACCCATGGTATTCTGCATTATTGCTGGGTAGGGAAACCAGAGTTGATGCCCAATTCCATCCTGAAAATCCCCTTGATGTTTCTAGACATCCCTCTGATTGGAATACCACCTATGGAGGTTTCTCTGGACTTGTACAGTTCTGGAAACAAACAGATGGTTTCCATAGGTTCCGTCCACATTGAGGAAACACCAAAGCTGTAGCTAGGAGACCCGGCCTTGGTCCTGGGTCTTATGGTAACCAGGTGATCCTTGTCAGGCTGCACAACCTTTCTGGGCTCCCAATTTCTTGAATTTATGACAAAGGAGCTACACTGGATGAAGACATTTTTGTTCCAGGAGAAGCTTCATGTTCTTCTTCATGGGTTGCACATTGCTTTCATTTCAGTTCTCCCAAGCTAGAGTGTTAGCTCCTCACTCACAGACAGCCTCTTTGATTATTGTGACCATTTGTGACTATTCAACAAAGATCCTTGGCTCTCTGGTGTGAGCTGGACAGTTTGCCAAGCACCGGAGACACAATGCTGGTGGATGAGAGAGACGTGGGCACTGACCCGTTACAGGATAAAGGGGAGATGGTGGAAACGTAAGCCAATGACCAGACGCAGTATTCCGAGTGTGAGAAGGTAGATGAGGGCAGCCTGGGGCTGTGAAGGGAAGAACAGGGGGAGGGAACTTTGGATGGGATGGCCAGGGAAAGCGGGTTAGAGAAGCTGCAGGATAGAAAGGGGACAGCAAAGGGACGGTGCTCCAGGTGCGGTGTCCCTGCAACACCAAGGAGCCTGGACTCTTTCCAGAACTGTTGGAAGGCAGCGGGGCTGGAGCTCACTTGATGCACGGAAGGCTGGAGCTGAGGGACTGCCCTCCGGTGGCTCTGGTTTCTCAGGGACCTACCTGTGTGGTGAGATTGGGCGTGGGCGTGGGCCAGTCTGAGCCGAGAGCAGAGGATGAAGTGGTCATTCTGGAGGCTGGGAGAGGAAAGCTTGCAGGAGAGCACTGGCCATCGTGGGCTAGTGCAGATTACCCCGAGGGTGGGCTGCGGAGCAGGGGGAGCAGATCTGGGGCCTGGCGTGGTGGAGGCAGGGGGAGCATGAGTGAGCACCAGGTGGAGGCCAGGCCGAGGTGGGGGGGTGGCAATCTCCAGAGACAGTAAGGGTAGGTGGGGCCTGAGAAGCAGGTGCGGGGTCAGGGGCGGGGCAGGAGGACGGGCTTTACTGGGGGCCGAGGTCCCTAGTCGCTGAGGATGGGGGGAGTAGGGTGGAGACAAGACAGCACCGAGAAGCGACAGGAGGGGTCCGGACGTTTGTAGACAGCAATGTGGCAGAGCCAGGGCAGTCACCCCCGGTCCTGGGCTTGTGAGGTCTGGGGGGATGTGGTGTCCTGGGAGTGCGCTGGTGACTGTCACCACGGGAGGTGAGGGCAGAAGCCCACTGATTAGCGGGACCTTAGGTTCACCTCCCAACAAAGGTATTTCAAACCCAGTTCCAGCAGAAGACAGCTCTGTTTGGGTGGGCATCACATGCCAAGAACGAGGATGCACTTACTGGAGGGGGAGGGGAGGCTGCCACTCAACCAGCTGAGGGAGTTAGCCTGGGTTATCGGGGATGACAGTTGACCTGTCTTTCTATTCATCTATGGTATATCTTATATACGTATATGCCTGCACATACATGGAATGAAGGAATCTCTGCATTTATGGTCTCAGGATCAACTTCTGCGTCAGGGGTGGAGGAGGGCTATGTGTGTGTGAGTGCATGCATCCGGGCAGGCTGACGATCCGTGTGTGCGTGAAATGTACATGTGTGGTTAACTGTATATTTGTATGTATGTGTGTCTTCTATGTATGTGTGGAGGGGAGGGGAAGGCAGGGCTATGTCACACTCAGTGTCTTTCGCACATACACGTAGTAAGAATTTCATGTGTCTGCACGTCTCTATGGAACGTTTAAGGACTTGGAACTCATCGTCTACACCACAAACTGCTGACAAAGCAATGGTCTCCGCATGCCTGTCCCTGGATGCTTTGTGTTCATGTATGCATTTACATGTTTTCTCTATAATCCACCTGAGAGTGTGGAGTCATGGAGGCCTCTTTATGTCCAGATAATTATTTAATAAAGGGCAAGCACTCCTGCCTTCGCTTTAACCATTGACATCCTTCTAAGTCTTGGAAGCCCTAGCAGGGGTTTGGATTGGGTGTCAGGTCTGACCCAGTTCTTTGTGCCCGCGGCTCAGGTGGGCTGCCTGTGTGTCATGCAGCAGGTGGACCCAAGTTTAAAGTCACGAGGCAGTGACCTCGTCCAGATGCTTTTGCTGTGCGGTTTATCACAGTCCTAACACGGAACTTAGCCCCTTCCTGCACTTGGTGCAGTCAGTGCAGGTCTCTTACATGGAAATCCTTCTGTGCCACTTGCTGGCTTTGACATCGATTTCCTTTCTCTAAGTTTTATGATGTCAAGTAATTGGTTTTTTTTTTTCCTTTGCCTGAAAAATCCAGGCATGGAGAGTAGAACGGAAGGGAATGGGGATGTTCACGCTCTGTCATCCTGGTGCTAGATGTTCATGACGTCACGGGTGTGAAATAAAAGACCCTCTGGGTAGACACTGATGCTCCTTTACTCATTTAAGCTATGGCTTCATTCTTGACTCTCAAATCTAACCTATAGACTTTTGGCAGAAAAGAGCTTCCTGGCTTTTTTAACTGACAGTGTGCTAAACAGGTGGTTACTAAAACTCAATTTGTTTTTGTGTGACTATTTTGTAAAAAGTACTAGGAGCGGGTGGGGGTGGGGGGATCAGGAGCCCAACCTGCTACCCCATAGGGAGGATGTGTGTATTCCGACAGATTCTCCTGGGGCTCCCACTGACTTCACACTGGCCAGAGCAAACGGGAGTGCCCTCGGAGTCGAGTTAGCTGTATGGAGAGTCATAGTTGAATGTGCTAGGTAAGGCCGTTCTACTCACCTTATAATGTTGCTACCTACAGTCATTGAAGTCAACAAGAGAGACATAGTTTTCCTGGTGGATGGCTCATCTGCACTGGGACTGGCCAACTTCAATGCAATCCGCGACTTCATTGCCAAAGTCATCCAGAGGCTGGAAATCGGACAGGATCTTATCCAAGTGGCAGTGGCTCAGTATGCAGACACTGTGAGGCCAGAGTTTTATTTCAATAGCTACCCCAGTAAAAGGGAAGTCATTACCGCCGTGCGGAGAATGAAACCCATGGAAGGCTCAGTCCTGTACACGGGCTCCGCTCTGGACTTTGTTCGGAACAACCTGTTCACTAGTTCGGCTGGCTACCGGGCCGCCGAGGGGGTCCCTAAGCTTCTGGTGCTGATTACAGGTGGTAAGTCCCTAGATGAAATCAGCCAGCCTGCCCAGGAGCTGAAGAGAAGCAGCATCATGTCCTTTGCCGTTGGGAGCAAGGCTACCGACCAGGCTGAGCTGGAAGAGATTGCTTTTGATTCCTCCCTGGTGTTCATCCCCACTGAGTTCCGAGCCGCCCCTTTGCAGGGCGTGCTGCCCGGCTTGCTGGCGCCTCTCAGGACCCTCTCCGGAACCTCTGAAGGTATGCTGGGGAGGAAGTCAGACTCACGGCAGGGTGGGTCTGCAGGCAGAGCCTTTGAGAAAAAAACAAAACAAAACCAAGTTTTATTTGTGCTCAGCTGAGAGACAGGTCTTAAATGATGGAAACAACTTAAATGGTGGAAACAAGAGCCATAAACAAGATTTATTTCAGGCTTCCTTTTACCCTGAGTTGGGGATTGTGTGACTTGAATGCCATGTGATACAACTGTATGTCTTAAAATGTCATATGATAAGAATTGTATGACTTCACATGTCATCAAATAGAAATCATATGACGGAAACTATAGGGCCAGGGGCCACCTGTCCTTCTAGCTTCTGGCCTAGGGGGGTCACTTCTAGTTGTTACCTCTTGTCAGATCCCAGGTCTGTCTCTACTGCTGACTCCCATTCAGCCTGCTTCTGCCACCACCAAGATGTGGCTTGGCTCTGGTTTTCCTGAGCCCACAGTCCCCACTCAGTGGCCCAGCCCCCAGTAGTGCAGAATGTTAACCCTCTCTCTTTTCTCTGAGGGATTTCCCTTCAGTCCTTGAATGGGCGTGGAGATTAAAAACCCAGTGGTTTCTAAAATCTTTCACTTAATATGATTATCAGTGAAAAGTTATTTTCAAAGACACGATAACAGTCTGTGAGCTCACTTGCTGGATGAGTACAGTTCGCCGTCCTTAACGAAGATGAATATCACGGAAACAAGCTTTTCCGCCTCACAACCTCACCACTGGAAGACTGTTGGCTGCATGACCCATATTGCATGATGCATGCTTTCTCCTCAGGCTCTCTGCTCTTCTGAAAGCCTCTCTCTCTCTTCCTTCCTTCAGACTTCCATTCCACACTCTCATAGCCAAAGTCATTTGATAGGACACAGGATAAAATTAGTGGTCAAGTTGAAATTTTAGTGAGACACCAGGGAAGAGATGGGAGATAATTTTTTTTTAAAGGCAGGTAGTTAAGTGTGCTGCTACAAATTCTTTAATTTGAGAACTGTTCTTTTGAATCTTCATGTGCCTATCCTCAGCCAAGCATGGCAAATAGCCTTTTTGCATTTTAACACGTTTCCATGATCCTATTATCTCACTCTGGAGGAATTCCCATGGGCACCCCATGGGATTATTGCCAGGCGATGCCGTGACTCCCAACAGAAGAGAACCAAGAGAGAAGGACAAAGGGATCGTCCTAGGAATACTTCAGGATGAGAACAGCACAGTTTTATTAATTTTTTGTCTAGCCTTCAGGACCTCGTGTTCTCAGGTGACTTGGGCTAACACTTCTAATCTATCTGTAAGTGGAAATCTCTCTGCAAATGTGTAGAGGTGAGCCCGGGGGACCCGGTCTCACCCGTGTAAGGCTGGCCCGGGGGACCCGGTCTCACCCGTGTAAGGCTGGCCACGACCACAGTCATAAACCTGAGTGAGGCAGAAAGGCAGGGCACGCTGGTCGCTTCACTTCCGGGGAAGGAAGGTTCTGCTTCAAGGATTCTGATCACTTCTGTTGGTTGCAAACCCTCTCACTTTGGCACTCTCTCTCTCTCCACGAGCCCACTTGGTTTCGCCAACTTGGCTATCGAGTCGCCTCACAAACACCAGCTACCACTAGAGGAAAATATGCAGCCTTCCGCCATATTTTACGAGCCGGATATGCTTTGTCTCACCGACAGTCTGTGTGCGCTAGACGTTGGCATGCGTGCCCCTCGGGGTTGTGTACGTCTCACTTTGTTTTCTGTGCTCCACTGCAGTTCACGTAAACAAAAGGGATATCATCTTTCTTTTGGATGGATCGTTCAACGTTGGAAAGACCAATTTCCCTTACGTGCGGGACTTTGTCATGAACGTAGTTAACAGCCTTGATGTCGGAAGCGACAATATCCGTGTCGGTTTAGTGCAATTTAGTGACACTCCAGTAACAGAGTTCTCCCTAAACACATACCAGACAAAGTCAGAGTTGCTGGCCCACCTGAGGCAGCTGCAGCTCACGGGGGGGTCGGGCCTGAACACGGGCGCGGCCCTGGGCTACGTCCATGCCAAGCACTTCGCCGAAGCTGGCGGCAGCAGGATCCGCGACCACGTGCCGCAGCTCTTGCTGCTGCTCACAGCCGGGCGGTCTGACGACGCCTACCTGCCGGCCGCCAACGCCCTAGCACGCGCAGGCGTCCTCACCTTCTGCGTGGGCGCTGGCCAGGCGAGTAAGGCAGAGCTTGAGCAGATTGCTTTTAACCCGAGCCTGGTGTATCTCATGGATGAGTTCAGCTCCCTGCCAGCTTTGCCTCAGCAGCTGATTCAGCCCCTAACCACTTATGTTAGTGGAGGTGTGGAGGAAGTGCCCCTCGCCCAGCCAGGTAAAGCTCCCCGACTGCGCGGGGCTCCCTTCCCCCAACACCTCCTGGGGGGGGCGGGGCAGGTGGCCCAGTCTGAACAGGAGAGCCTGCTGAGCTGTAGAACCAAGACTGGGCATCTGGGGTCGAAGTATTTTGGATGGGGGCTTTGAGACACTGTACCAGCAAGCTTAGATCCTCTGTCTAAAGGGAGTTCGTTCATGAAAGAAAGTCTAGAAGATCCAGCTTCTGTTCCTCCCATCTTATCCACAACCCCCCTCTTTTTTGCCCCAGTGCCTGTGAAGGTTCTGGAGCGCAGATCCAGAATGGAAGTGAGAGCAAGAGGGATTGAGTCCCTTTCATACAGGAGAATGCATCGGGGTTGTTCACAGATGGAAATTATTTATATGATCTTTTTTTATGTTCAAAATCCGCTGAAGGTAGAACATTATTATTATTTTTTAATAAACCCAACAAGGGCTGCATCTTTATGTGATGACAAAATGATTTCCCAAGGAAGCCTGGACTATTGCTATCACTGCAAATTAGTACGGTGGTGAGATTCGGACGCATTGGATCTGCCAGCTTGCTGACATCACACAGATGGGGAGCAAGACTGAGACAACTGAAACCTAATCAAAATACCTCTAAGAACTCTTTGAGCTGAAAATAATGCTCACGTGATATTTCGTAGCCCCCTGTGGGCTGTCCTCCCTGTTTTCTGTTGGCTAAGTACAGCAGGCTGGGATGCACTGATAGACAGTATGACCCACAGAGTAATGATGGGCCCTCTTTGGGGTCCTAGCCCATAACCTCAGAGTTAGGAGAAGATAATCCAGTTAGAGCAGATAGGTGTCAACTCATTTATCCTTGGGTGGTTAACCCATGTCAGCCTTTGTTGCTAGAGATGGGTCAATTCTTAAGCAAAAGGACTGTATGGACCACATTTTAAATAGTTTAATTTATAACAATTGGAAAACACTGTTCTCCTAGGGTGATTACCTCCTGATGCAAGGATAGGACCCTCTGGGGCTTCCACTGTCTTGTTTTGTTGAAGAAGCATGATGCTTAGATTGGGTAGACCCATCCAGTTCTATCTAGTCCTTTGCAAATATGCACTGCTTTGAAATGGGACATTTTAATGACAGCTGGTGCTTCAAGTTTTGACAGTGGGTGTTCTCCTTCCTTGCTGGTACAGTGATCATCAGGTGAATTGTGTGACCTCCCATTACCAAATGCTAGTGGTGCTGGACTGAAGTCACATCGGTGCCTGTTACATTCTCCTCCCTCACTGTGTCCCAACCTACTTTTGTTGTAGAAAGCAAGCGAGACATTCTATTCCTCTTTGATGGCTCAGCCAATCTTGTGGGCCAGTTCCCTGCTGTCCGCGACTTTCTCTACAAGGTTATTGATGAGCTTGATGTGAAAGCGGAGGGAACCCGGATTGCGGTGGCTCAGTACAGCGATGATGTCAGGGTGGAGTCCCGTTTTGATGAGCACCAGAATAAGCCCGAAATCCTGAGTCTTGTGAAGAGAATGAAGATCAAGACCGGCAAAGCCCTTAATCTGGGCTATGCCCTGGACTACGCACAGAGGTACATTTTTGTGAAGTCTGCTGGAAGCCGGATCGAGGATGGAGTGCTTCAGTTCCTGGTGCTGCTGGTTGCAGGAAAGTCATCGGATCGTTTGGACACACCTGCACTCAACCTGAAACAGAGCGGGGTGGTGACTTTCGTATTGCAGGCCAAGAACGCAGATCCTGCTGAGCTGGAGTTGATGGTGCCGTCCCCCGTCTTCATCCTGGCCACCGCGTCACTTCCCAAGATTGGAGAACTTCAGCCACAGATCGTCAGTCTCTTAAAATCAGTGCAAAATGGGGCACCGACACCAGGTATGGCATAGAGATTCTGGTTGCTTCTGCAGCCCCGTTCTGCAATGCATGAGTAAGGTAGGGCTGCTGGCTCTTTCTTTTCCCACTTTAATTGTCTAACTGCTCTCAGGGCAAATCAGGAGAATCAGGGTGACCATTAGAATATTTCATAATTAGATAGATATTTCATAATTAGATGATACAGATTTAGACACATCAGTAGTTAAAAATCCTTTCAAAAACCCTATTTTTACTATATGCCTAATAAAAGCCACACACCATGGGTACATTATAGCTAAAACAGTCTTCAGCTTCACAGTCCTCTAATGTCTTACTTTAAGAGGGTCTCACTGTGCTGTAATTCATCCACAATTCATTCATCAAGAATATAAGGCGTGACGAGAGGCGGGTACATTCCCACCATAAATGCTGCACTGGAATTTCCAACTGCTGATCTTTATTACCATGACTTTGTGTTTAATCGCTTTCCATTTGTTGGTAAAAATGCAGTTAAAAGAGTAATTAATTTCAAGTATAACCCTTTTGATTAAAAACTGAGAATTTAGAACTTCTGCATTGACTCTTCAGCTGTACACTGTCGGGTTTGGATTGTAACCCTGACATCTGGTCTCCCTTTTCCCCTGTTGATCCACTGTGACTTGCAGCAAATCATTCAAAAGCTCCCATCTATGTAACGTGCTGATGGTTACACAGGTTCTGCCCTCCTGTCTCTCCTCCACCCAACACTGTTTCCTGAGTACCCCTCTGAAAGTTGATAATGCTGCTCAAGCATTGAGAAGTTCTAAAATAAAGGTCTGTCTATCATCTATCTATCTATCATCTATCTATCTATCTATCTATCTATCTATCTATCTATCTGTCATCTATCATCTATTTATCTATATTGCTGCATTCATTTTCTATTTCTGTAGCAAATTGGCGTAAATTTAGTGGCTTAAAACAAAATGGATTCATTGTCTTCCAGTTTTAGAGGTCAGCAATCCAAAACCAGTTCCACTGGGCTAAAAGCAAGGTGTCAACCAGATTGTACTCCTTTTGGAGGTTCTTGTGCGTTATGCATTCCCTTGCCTTGTTCGGCCTGCACTCCTTGGCTTGGGGCCCCTTCCTGCATCTGCAAAACAGCAACAGAGCATCTTCTCTCTTCTCTGGCCTCTGCCTCCTCCCTCAGAGCTCTTCCTTGGACTCTCATCGTCTTATCTCCCTCTTAGAAGGACACATGATTGATTATATTGGGCCTACCCGGATAATCCAGGATAATTTCCTCATCCCCCAAACACTTCATGTAATTGTACCTGCAAAGTCCCCTCCACAAGTTCTGGGGATTCTGAATTGGATACCTGTGTGGGGCCACTATTCAGTCCAACCTCGACCCATAGCAGATGGTCCCCTGTGGGTCACGTGTTTCACTGAGGCTGTCTCCCTCCCAGTTTCAGGTGAAAAGGATGTGGTGTTTCTGATTGATGGCTCTGAGGGCGTCAGGAGCGGCTTCCCTCTGCTGAAAGAATTTGTCCAGAGAGTGGTGGAGAGCCTGGATGTGGGCCCGGACCGGGTTCGTGTGGCTCTTGTGCAGTACAGCGACCGGAACAGACCCGAGTTCTACCTGAATTCCTACATGGACCAGCAGAGTGTGGTCAACGCCGTACGCAGGCTGACCCTACTGGGAGGGCCAACCCCCAACACTGGGGCTGCCCTGGACTTTGTCCTGAGGAATATTCTGATCAGCTCTGCCGGAAGCAGGATAACAGAAGGTGTACCCCAGCTGCTGATCGTCCTGACAGCGGACAGGTCTGGGGATGACGTGAGGGGCCCCTCAGTGGTCCTGAAGAGGGGAGGGGCAGTGCCCATTGGCATCGGCATTGGGAATGCTGACATCACGGAGATGCAGACCATCTCCTTCATCCCCGACTTTGCCGTGGCCATTCCCACCTTCCAGCAGCTGGGGACCATCCAGCAGGTGATCTCCGACAGAGTCATCCAGCTCAGCCGGGAAGAGCTAAGCAGGTTGCAGCCAGTTTTGCTCCTCCCAACGAGCCCAGGTAAGGAAGGGAGTCCTTGGGTCATTGTTCCTAGAAACCTCTGGGGCTACTTATTCGGACTGTGGGCTCAGAAGTGTTCTTTGTTGGTTTTCTCTACCATATGGGGTGAAAACTGGCCTTTCATGAAGAATTAGGGGCCATGTGCCTTTGGTCTCAGTGGCCAGCAGTGGCAGAGGCCTGGGGACATGCTATGATTCAATGTTTTGGGCCAAATTAAATTTTCAAAGAGGTGCATGTGCTCGGCTTTAGTGCCGATCCCTGAGTCTGTGTAGAGGCTTCTGCATAATATCGGAAGGGATGGGACCATTCTCATTGGTGGCACCAGCTCAGTATCAATTCTAAGCTGCCCCTGGCAGGTCCAGCTGGCAGCCTTCTGTGATAAGGGAGGGAAATTGACCACAGGGTCCCCCAAGCTGGGGCACAGTCTCTGAAATATTGGTATTTCCAGAGCCAAAGTGTGATGATTGCTTTTGAATGTGGCTGGTGCTGAGAAGTAAATGTCTTAATTGGCAGGAGTCCACCTTGCTCTTATAACTGTAGTTCATTCTGTTTCATCTTTCCTGTTTCCCTTTTGTGGGCCTGGTTACAATAAGCTAGAAACAGTGGGAGCCTGGCTGCTGAGAATGAAGGGGGCTGAGATACATCCATCCCTTTCACAGTAGCACCGAGGGCCTGCCCGCCCTGGGCACTCCGGTGGGGAGGGTCACAGTAGTGAGTAAGCAGCAGCATCCTTGCTCCCTTGTGGCTTACATTCTACAGAGTGCCCTCTGAAGCCTCACGGCGTGGAGAGGGAAAAAAAGGAAAGGCAGAGGGGAACAAAAGGAAGGGAAAAGTAGAAGCAAATGAGAAAAAAGTCAGATGCTGGATATGGTACCCTTTGGGTGAACGAAGGAGGTGAGGGTGACTGACATGGTACAGTTGAGAAGGACTGGCTTTTCCTTGCTGGTGTCCGGGACAGAGTACAGCATGCCCCACAGGCTTCTATGGAATGCTCTAAAGGGTCTGTGATCAAATAAATCTGGGAAACAGTGGGATAAACAAAGCAAAAGAAGTCCCCCACGCCAATTGATGTGTATTGCACATCTACAATTCAATAAGAGAATGCCACATTTCCAAAATTTATTTGATTGCAGGGTCCTTTTATATGGTGCATCCTGAGGTACCAGGGTTCTCAAGAATGCACTTTGGAAATCTTGTCATAGTGCATATGCTTCTTCTTTATTTTAAATACAAGCATATGTTTCTACAACATATTTGCTGTCTGACTCTTCAAAATAACTATTTTCTACCTTTGCCTTGTTCCTGTCTTGTTTCTTTTACACTCTCCTTCTTCCCAGCACCGCTGTCCATATCTCAGCCCCCACCTGTTCCCAGGTGAGCCGTCTCTGCCTCCTGGGCACCTGCCCTTCTCACCTACGCAAGGGTGCCATTCACCATTCTCTCTCCTGCCTCATTGCTTCTCCACCAAGGAAAGGAAGGATGATTCCCTTCACAATACAAACACATCACTTTTTCTTCTTTCTTAAAGACTCTCGATGCCTGCTTCCCCCTCCAGTCATGCTCCCGTCTCCCTTTTAAAGAGTTCTCTAAATCTTTACAATTCCCTTCTGAATCCACCCTGATCTGTCTTTCACTCTCACCACTCCACAGAAGTAGCTCTTGTCAAGGTCCCTCCGTGATCAATTCTCAGATGTCATCTTGCTTGGTCCATAAGAAGCTGATGCATGTCACAGTTGAGATCATCTCCTTCCTGAAACACCATCCCTATGTGGTCTAGACATGGCTCTTGTGTGTCTACTCTCTGCCTCCCTCAGAGTTACTCTTCTTTGTCTTTTGCTGGTTCCTTCTCTTCCCCCAGACTTGTAATCCACTGTAATGCCAGAATTCACTCCTGGGACTTGTATTTTAACTAGAAGAGTCAGAATGAGGATATTTTGTCTGTCAGGTGGTGATTCCAAGACAAACTGGGAGGTGGTTCATTAACACTAAGAATTTGGTGCCAGCAAAGGTGAAGCCCATGATAACATGTGATTCGCAGGTGTTGGAAGCAAGAAGGATGTGGTCTTTCTCATTGATGGGTCCCAAAGTGCTGGTCCTGAATTTCAGTACATCCGCACCCTCATTGAGAGGCTGGTTGACTACCTGGACGTGGGCTTCGACACGACTCGGGTGGCAGTCATCCAGTTCAGCGAGGATCCCAGGGTGGAATTCCTGCTGAATGCCCATTCCAGTAAGGATGAAGTGCAGAATGCAGTGAGGCGGCTGAGGCCCAAAGGTGGGAGGCAGATCAACATTGGTGGTGCCCTGGAGTACGTGTCAAGGAATATCTTCAAGAGGCCACTGGGGAGCCGGATTGAAGAGGGGGTCCCTCAGTTCCTGGTCCTCATTTCATCTGGGAAGTCTGATGATGTGGTAGACGATTCTGCAGCCGAGCTCAAGCAGTCTGGTGTGGCACCATTTACCATTGCAAGGAATGCAGACCAGGAAGAGTTGGTTAAGATCTCTCTGAGCCCTGAATATGTGTTCTCAGTGAGCACATTCCGGGAGCTGCCCAGCCTGGAGCAGAAACTACTGACCCCCATCACAACCCTAACTTCAGAGCAGATACAGAAGATCCTGGCCAGCACTCGCTATCCTTCTCCAGGTAAGATGGGGTATTTGTTGTTGTTCTCTGAGTATTTTTTTTTTAATATAAAAAAATAACAAGTTCATAGATCCATGGTATTCATGATAAGTTAAAATAAATTAAAGGGACACCTGATATTGAACTAGTTATGTCTATTGCTCATTGCAAGGAGGGAGGATGCACATGATGGGGAACCATGGAGCATCTCAGTAAGAGGGTGTTAGCAAGGATTTAGGATAGGATTTGAGCTCATGGCAAGCAATTTTGTGGAAGGCTGCCAAATGGCAGTTTGGCCTGGATCGGATATTGTCAAGAAATGAAAGTAATTCTGTGATTAGGTATCTTTCTACATCTTAGAGCTAAAGCTGTAATTGGTAAAGACGCAGCAGGCATTCCTATTAGCCAGGATGGCAGGTGTTTGGTTATTTTTGTCTTCTTTTTGTCAGTGTGTACTCAGGACTCTGATGTTTGTGTTCTGTGAAATCTTTTGTGTTCTACAGGAGAACCCAAAGCCTGGTTGTGTGTACTGGGCCAGCTTTTCTCTTTCTCAATATTGATGGCTAAATTCCATGACTTGTTCAGCTTTTGCTGTGCTGTGTTTCCATTATAAGTAGCCTACTGATTTATGAGGCAAAAGAGGCTGAATTTGTTGAGTGGCAATGTATGAGTAGCTCAATAAAATGGCATCCAAGAAGGACCTAGAATTCTAACTAAAAGGAAAACATGGCTCATCTTTCCCAGGACTTTTTGATTAATTTTGTATTTAAAAATGGATTCATATAAAGAAAATAGGGAAAATAACAATGAAAACAAAAAAAATTTTTATAAATGCTAGGGGTATGTGGGCAGGAGGAAATCCCATGAGTCAAACACCTGGTGACCTGTTGTGGCACAGTGGGAGAGAGTTGGCATTCTTCACCCATCACTACTTAAGCGGTGGCCTCGAACAGAGAGGACATTTGACCTCATTTGTCTCTCTCTTCTTGTATACCAAAGATGTTGTTCCGGGTGATCTTGATCCCTTCAGGTAGTGACAGCTCGTGATTCTGTAGATTCTGATAATCCAGTTTCTAAATACTGTTTACATTTTTTAAAACTAGTTGTAACCCAGACCGCAAAGCCAAAATTAAAATAGAGTAAACTTAGAGAAAGTTTTGGAGAACTTTCAATAATTCAAAAAGCAGAAATTGTTTTGGTGAAAAAGGCCCAATTTTTAGAGATTAATTTTAAAAAGCTCAAGAGATAAATGCATGTACATCAGCTTATAATTTTAATGTTAATTAATATTGTGGTGCAACATAAGGTAAAGTTCAGAAATGAAAGCAGAAACAAAACCAGATAAACAACCAGTCATGTACTGAGTTTTCCTTTTCTTTTCTTTCTATCCACAGCTATTGAGAGTGATGCTGCAGACATTGTCTTCCTAATTGATACCTCTGACAGCATCAAGCCTGATGACGTTGCACATATTCGGGACTTTGTTATCAAGATCGTCCGCAGACTCAACATTGGCCCCAATAAAGTGAGGATTGGGGTTGTACAGTTCAGCAATGAGGTCTTCCCAGAATTCTTCCTGAAGACCCATAAATCCCAGGCTGCTGTGCTCGATGCCTTACGTCGCCTGAGGTTCAGAGGGGGGTCCCCACTGAACACTGGCAAAGCTCTGGAATTTGTGGCAAGAAACCTCTTTGTCAAGTCTGCTGGGAGCCGGATAGAAGACGGGGTGCCCCAACACCTGGTTCTCTTTCTGGGTGGAAAATCACAGGATGATATTTCCAGGTTTTCGCAGGTGATTAGCTCCTCAGGGATTGTGAGTTTAGGAGTGGGAGACCGAAATATAGACAGAACAGAGCTACAGACCATCACCAACGACCCCAGGCTGATATTCACGGTGCGAGAGTTCAGAGAGCTCCCCAGCATAGAAGACAGGGTCATGCATGCCTTTCGACCCTCCGGGGTCACACCTGCACCTCCAGGAGTGGACATACCTTCTCCCTCACGGCCAGGTACGACCCATGGGACCTGTAACTACAGAGCATGTCATCAATTACCTTTTAACTGAAAAATATAATTAGCATTTATTTTAATAATTTTCATCTGTTAGGGTTGTTGCTGCACATATAAGTAAAAACCAAACACTGGAAAAATGATTCAGTTGAACTGTAGAAGGAAACATATCCCAGAAAACATGGCCAATGATTCTTCCATGAGGCTTCTCTAAGGCTAGTCAGAGACCCACTGAAAGGTTCTATGAAGGTGCATCGAGGATTAGCCACAGATTCATTGGCTCTCAGAATAGGACAGAATCTTTGAGGTTGGCTAGTCGATGCCCCTCTTTTACTCCAGTCTTGATGGCTTGATTATAATTAGGAAAGTACCCCCAAATGCCATTGATTTTTGGCAGGCTTCCCTGAAGCTCTTAGCATGTTGGCAGGCAATCCTCCACAGGTGTATGGAGTCTGCTTCCCATTTTCCAATCTGTTTCTCCCAGCCCTTTTTTGATCTGCCTCTAGTACATCTCCCTCGACTCCTGTCAGACATCATTGTTTATTTTTGGCCAGAAGGAAAGTGGTTAGTGGCATTTCCTAAAACATCTGAGTTTATGGACCGTTGAATCTGTGACAAGATACCATTTTGCATGGGATAATCAGACTCAGTTCTCAGTTTCCCTGAGTCCTTCTGCCTCCTATCTTTTTATTCAGATGATTTATCATTTATCTTCTTGTTTTTAGCATAATAGAGGCTATGAATTTGGGAACTATAGAGGCATGGAATAAAGCAAAGGTGTTTACTGTGAATAAGCTCCAGGAATGTCTTATTCCAATTACTTTACACTTTGTATATTTGGTATGGATATGGAAACCAAATTTCTCCTCATTTCCATTTTAATCATTTTTAGAGAAAAAGAAAGCAGATGTTGTGTTCCTGTTGGATGGCTCCATCAATTTCAGGAGGGACAGTTTCCAGGAAGTGCTCCGTTTCGTGTCTGAAATTGTGGACACGCTGTATGAGGGGGGTGACTCCATCCAGGTGGGGCTGGTCCAGTACAACTCTGACCCCACTGATGAGTTCTTCCTGAAGGACTTTTCCACCAAGGAGCAGATTATTGACGCCATCAACAAAGTGGTCTACAAAGGGGGGAGACATGCAAACACCAAGGTGGGCATCGAGCACCTGCGGCAGAATCACTTCGTGCCAGAGGCAGGCAGCCGCCTGGATCAGAGGGTCCCTCAGATAGCATTTGTGATCACGGGTGGAAAGTCAGTGGAGGATGCCCAGGAGGCCAGCCTGGCACTCACCCAGAAGGGTGTCAAAGTGTTTGCCGTCGGCGTGAAAAACATCGACTCAGAGGAGGTTGGGAAAATAGCGTCCAACAGTGCTACAGCGTTCCGAGTGGGGAATGTTCAGGAGCTGTCTGAATTGAGCGAGCAAGTTCTGGAAACTCTGCATGATGCAATGCATGAGACCTTATGTCCGGGTGTGACTGATATTTCCAAAGGTAACCGATCCCCTTTATGTGTACATTTTCATTCTGTCATGCCAATGTTTAGGACTTGTTGAGTTATTTAGGTGCCTGGTGCTGGCCCATGGCTTCCTTGAGCCTTTGACTTCTTTAGCCATTTTCCCTATATCCAGGTGGGTTGGGTCCTGGCAACCACCTGGCCCCTGTTACCGACAAAGCTACGTTATCATCTTTCAGGGTAAGGCTGGAAGTCTGTATTTTGTTGTTCTTCTAAGATTTACTTTTTCCCTCTATTCCTGGATCTCCCAAATAATTCAGACTTATTGATACCTGTTTGTGTTTATAGGTTTTATTAGATCAACTATTTGAGATCAGAGTATCTGAGTTCTCAAGTGCATTTAATTTAAAGCACAATCTGGGGATGTACGTGAACACCGACTGGATAGCAGGCCAAAATTGATTAACACCCCAGAAAAGCAAACCCATTAAAATGGCCTACACTCTCAGTTCCTAAGAGTCAGCACTGGTGTTCCCTGAGAGGCAGACGGATTGCTTCTCAAAGCTCACACATAGAGGATCTCGTTTTGCCCTTGAGCTTGATGCCCGGTCCCCGTCCTGGGGCTGTGCCTGTGTATTAGACTCATTTCGGCCACCTTGACTTAGAGCTCATTGCCTACTTTGCTTTTGCAGCCTGTAATCTGGATGTGATTCTGGGGTTTGACGGATCAAGAGACCAGAATGTATTTGTGACCCAGAAGGGCCTTGAGTCCAAGGTGGACGCCGTTTTGAATAGAATCAGCCAGATGCAAAGAATCAGCTGCAGCGGGGACCGGATGCCCACCGTGCGAGTGTCGGTGGTGGCCAGCACGCCCTCAGGTCCTGTGGAGGCCTTTGACTTTGCCGAGTACCAGCCGGAGCTGTTTGAGAAGTTCCGGAACATGCGTAGCCAGCAGCCCTATGTCCTCACTGCGGACGCACTGAAGGTCTATCAGAACAAGTTCAGACAGTCCTCACCAGACAGTGTAAAGGTGAGCGTGGGCGCCCCCTTCTTCCAGCTTCCTGTGCAGTTTCTGGACTTCTGCTGGTCGGGAGGGACACCTCTGTGTCCAGATGCCCCTTTCCCCAAAGTGTTCTTCATCTATAAACACTCTTCATGTTTGATGGGTTTGGCAGTGCTTGATCATGGAGGTGCTTTATCGTCAACTGATCACAATAGTCTGAAATGTATTATCTTCCTCACTTCAGTAGTTTTACTTCTACTCTAAAAAAAATTCCTGGAAATCAGTAATTAAGATTGAGTGAGTTGAAGTGATGATTAATTCATGTTTAATTGTAGTCCTATCCATTAAGGACATCATGCTCTGTTTCTCTCTCTTTCTCTCAGTGTGATGTATAGATACATACACGTATACATATATAGATATAATGTGAACACACACACACACACACACACACACGCTACTAGTCTGCTCAGATGCCGTAACATTACACAGACTGGACGGCTGAAACAACAGAAATTTATTCTCACAATCCAGGAGACGCTGCAAGTCTTGAGATCAGAGTGTCTGCTGGGTTGGTCTTCGGAGGCCTCTGTCCTTGGCCTCCAGAAGGCCACCTTCTCCTTCGGTCTCCGTACGGTCTTCCCTCTGTGTGTCTGTGTCCCAATCTCCTCTTCTTAGAAGGAGACGAGTCACACTGGATGAGAGCCCACCCCAGTGATCTCACTAAATTTAAGGACCCTTTAAAAGCCCTATCACCAAATACAGTAATATTCTGAGGTACTGAAGGCTAAGGCGTCAACATATGATATTTGGAGGAGCATAGTTCAGCCCATAACAAACATACACACACACACAGTTTCTAGAAACTATATCACATAAATAGGAAAATGAGATAAACTGTCTTTATTTTTATTGTGATTTTTTAAGTTAACCAAGCACCACAATAGACTCATTTATTTTATCCCTCATTTATTGCACAGTATCAAAGAGCTATGCCCGGGGGATGATCGTTTCTCAGCGTTGGCCCCAGTGTCCTCAACTGTAAGATGGAGGGTTTGAATGGTCCAGTCTCCCCTCTGGAAGTCTGTAATGTTTCTTTCTAATTGTGGCTGGGGTTTGACTGATCCTATATTTTCAGGTGGTCATTCATTTTACGGATGGAGTGGATGGAAGTCTGGCTGATTTACAAAAGGCGTCTGAGGAACTCCGACAAGAAGGTGGGTTGTGGGTTTTCTAAACGTGAGAAGTTGGCTTGGGTGAGAGCCAGGAGTCCTCTGGGGGACCCTCGGGGGTTCCTCCCCACAGTCTGGCCCTCTGTCACCTGCCTGGGGCTGTCAGAGTTCCCCTCATACCACAGATGGCTTTATCACCAAGTCCTGACACAGGCCCTTCAGGTTCTCAGACTCATTCAGGCGGCAGAACATCTAGAAAGCATGATGCTTTTGCAAAAGAACATGACACTTTGATCACAGCTCAAAAATACCACTATTTTAAGCAAAAAGATGCTCATTAGACAAACAAATAATGAACACACGTTTTCCAAATTTAAGGTGATTAGATAAACAGGGATGCCTATTATATAATATCTGACTGTCTGCTTTGGAGTTTGTAGCACTGACTATCAGAAAGCGAATGCCAACACCAGAAGCTTAGAGAAGCAAAATTTACCATGAGGATGTTCTTTTTCTTAGCTGGCTTTTCCTGAGCAAGAAGACAAGACTTGTTAATCTAGTTTTGGGGGTGGGGCCTTGCAGTTCTTTCCACAGCATCCCTGTGTTCTGTCAGGTCAGGCCAGAGTTTACGAATTTATGTATGAATATGTTTCGTGATGTCACTTCCTGTGTTTCTCCTGATCAGCTTAGTTCTACGACTGGAACGGTTGCCCAGAGGCGTCCAAGGTTCCAGTATGTTAACTCTTCAGGGTAGCTAACTAGTTTGAGTCCATACGTTTCAGGTAAAAGCCACATTTTACACTGAAGTTTTCTTTTAAAATAAAAAGTCAGGAGGGCGACGAGGTTGTGGTTTGGAATGCCGGGCGAGCCACGGTGGATGTCTCTCCTTGCAGGGGTCCAGGCTCTGATCCTGGTGGGCCTGGAGCGCGTAGCCAACTTGGAGCAACTGATGCAGCTGGAGTTCGGGCGAGGCTTCCTGTACAACAGGCCGCTGAGGCTCAACTTGCTGGACCTCGATTATGAGCTAGCAGAGCAGCTCGTGAGTTTTTATGTCTCTACCCACAAACCGGTCCGGATACCAAATTCTTTGTCATCTTAAGATAATCAAGGTTTTTTTTTTTTTTTTTTTTTTTGCCAGATGAGTGGCAGAGGGGCTCTTTGGGTGGGTAATTCAAAATTCAATTAATTTAATTCACTTGGGAGGGACCTGCCTTGTTGCCACCCCCAGCGTGAGTCCTGGAAACGGAGGTATCCAAGAGCTGGGAAAACAGCCAGGGGGACGGTGGGTCTCTAGGCAGGCTGCTGGTGGTGTCAGCTGGTGGTGTCCTCTGCTCCCTTTCGTGAGCGTCTTGCCCTTCATAAGATTGCCGCAAAGGCAAAACATCAGACTGTCCCCAAACAGGAAACAGTGTTGTAACCATCAGAAAGCTTGCATGCGAAAACAAGGCTATGCAGGAAAAGAAAGACCATTTCTGGGCCGAGATGCATCTCCATTGCCTTCTCTCCTAGTTTCCTCTGGAGCAGATAAAGGTGCCCCCCGAGGCTTCCCAGTGCTTGGGTTCAGCCTCTCTCGGCTGGAGGTGCTGGCTCCCGGGTGGGAGTGAGGCGGGCCTTCGGGGGATGTGGGGCTGAGTGGTCAATTTAGGGATTGTTTGCTGGAGGCAAGAGTGGGCGGTGGGACAGATTGACTGTTCCTTCTTCCCGGGGCTAGAATTAGGACTTTATTTTGTTACTGGGTGGAAGGAGGTTGTGTTAGTTGACGCATCCGGGACATGGAAGAAAGTGAAAACTCTAAGAAGCCCAGCGCAAGAAAAGCATCGGACCACCATGAGTTTAGCAGTTGGAACTGTTTCTTGGGCGTGCGCTTCCCCGTCAAGCCAGGGGCTAGGATGGGAAGGGAACGTCGGGGGTGTCTGCTGAGTGTGGGCCCCACTGGTGACCCAGAGTGTGGTGCTGGTGGCTAAGACACAGGCCACTTGTGTCTGCCCCCCACGAGGCCTCCTGCGGGCGGGCCCCATAATCTGTGCCCTGACCATGGCTGTGAGGAAGGGTGTATGGATCTCCATTTTGGAGATCCTTCTGTCCGGGCCGTATGCAGTTTGTTTCTTAGGTCTTGCTCTTTGGAGTTTAAGACTATGTAAGTTATGCTTAACCTTTGAGATTTGAAGATGTATGTTGGAAACTTGTAGAAGTAAGGCCCAGACTGAGGTGACACTGTGAATAAAATCCGACTTTGGTCGCTCTTCGCGCTCCCATTTGTGACTTGCCACCGCTGTCCTGACTGCTCAGCCAGTCTCGGAGAGAATGCCGCGCGAGCAGAACTTCATCTCTCACTGCGAAATCCACGCACATCAGATTTTGACCTTCACGGCATATTTATGCTTTTTTTTTTTTTTTTTCCCCTAGACATTGTTGAGACCTGAACTTTCTTTTCCTTTTGGTAGGACAACATTGCCGAGAAAGCTTGCTGCGGAGTTCCCTGCAAATGCTCCGGACAAAGGGGAGACCGTGGGCCCCTTGGCAGCATTGGGCCAAAGGTGAGGTGGCTTTGCCCTTCCCTTACACCTGGAGCTAGATCTCAGCAGAGTCCCAGGGGCTCAACAGGAGGCCCGAGGGGCGCTGGATGCCCGCCACCTTCTCTCTTTCCTCGGGGTGAGGGCATCTGTTCTCTAATGCACTGGTTCTTCATTTTATAAAATACTGTTAAAATCGGTGGGCATCACTAGCAACCTTGCTGTGGATGGTCAACAGGGATTCTTAGCAAATGCGTCTAAGTTACAGGAAACGGACAGGATTTCTCAGTAGATCAGAGTCTTTAAGATCCTGATAGATTACGCTGGAATAATGAGCAGAAGCCCAAGTTCAAGGGGACAGCTAAAGCCATGCTGATCGGTGGCACTGCTCTATCAAAGGAAGGGGGTCGGGGAGACACTTGAATGTGGAACAAAGGAAACTATGGGCCTTAACTGAGGAACTGATTTGCTCTGTTCTAGGGTATTCCCGGGGAAGATGGCTATCGAGGTTATCCCGGTGACGAGGGTGGACCCGTAAGTACAAGATAATTTGTTCTTGAAGCTTTTATTCCGTCCTTATTCCTCACACGTTGGGGTTGAATTGTGGGCTTCATAATCTGTCACATTTCCAGTGACTTTCCTACTGGGAAAACATTAATTTCTGACCTCCTCCACGACTGCCCTCAGACCTCTAACTGTGGAGCACAGTGTGATGCCCCCGGACACGACCCATGTAGGCATGCGGTGCGGGGGTTTTCCTGGTCCTGTTTCCGAGGGAGACACTTGATGGCCTCTGAGACTTGGGGCCACCGGAGGGTCCAGCTGGGGGCTCAGGAAGCAGTTCCTGGGACCAATGAGGTCTGAGAGGCTTTGAGACACTAGCAGGAAGCCCAGCCCTGGGATGGGGATAAAGGGCCCGGTGGGGAGTAGGTGAAGTCACGGGCTCCCAGCTGGAAGTGCTGGGTGTCAGGGCTGACCCCAGGACCCTTTGGAGAGCTGAGAACCAGGGATGGCACAGAGGAGACGTCAGGCCGAGGATTCTCCCAGCATCCAGTACCCAGAAGTCTGCCCACCCTTGGTCCTCCAGGGAGGTACCCTCTGAGCTGCAGACCCTTCCAGGCCCCACTCCCTCCAGAGGCGGGAACTGCCCAGGGCTGGGGGTGCAGGGTGCTGGAGGCTTCACTGGGATTGAACAGCATCCCTGCCAGCAAAATCCACTTTGTAGGACACGCCTTTCCCTGCAAAGCAAACTCAGTGGAGGCATGTGACAAGGAGGAGCTCCAACCTGTAAATGACTTTGTCTCTCCGGGCAGGGTGAGCGCGGTCCTCCTGGCGTGAACGGCACTCAAGGTTTCCAGGGCTGCCCCGGGCAGAGAGGAGTAAAGGTACAGTGTGTTGGCCCCTGAGAGTGTGGGGGGACCCACAGCCCCAGGGCCCTGGTAGGTGGAGGGCATTCAGTGGCACCTGCAGAAGTGAGAGAGTTTCCCCAAATGCCTCCTTGGGGAGGAAGGCCCCCGGGGGCTCCAGCGGCCAGCAGCCTCTCATTGGAGGGCGGCTCCGAAGTCTGGCAGGCTCAGAAGCCCTGGCAGCGGTGGGAAGGGAGCCTGAGAATAGTGGAATAGTTTCCTATGGGCAAGTCAGGAGGCAGTCACAAGGACAGAGAACGCACGGGCCAGGGCGGAGGGAGGGCTGGGGGCCAGCGGCTCCAGCCCCGGACCCCGAGAGAAGCCAGGAAAGTGTTGGGGCAGAGTGGATGGCAAGCGCTAGAAGATTCCTTGTGTGAAATACTTGGATTTGTTTTCTCCTCCGTGTGCTGAAGTTTGAAAACAGCTGCTGAAGGGAAGGGGGCAACGAGGGGCAAAGTCACAAAGGGATCTTGGAGCCTGGTCCCCTTCTGCTCAGGGAGTCAAGGTTCTGGCAAATTAGCCTTAGGATCCTCCATGTGATGGAGAGAGGCAGCACAGACAGATGAGTGCCCAATCCTGCATTTCGGATTCGGGGTGCTCAGGTGGGGTGGGGCTCCCCCAGCCTGTTCTAGCCTCTTCTCTTTGGCCTCCAGGGAGGAGCTAATGTCTCCCTTTTCCCCTACCTTCCAGGGCTCTCGCGGATTCCCAGGAGAGAAGGTACCTACTCTTGTTTCCGTTTTTTAAATTTAAAGCATTCCCAGTATCTGTCATTTCTCCTCTGCCAGAATGGCTTTCTAGCCTCACTCTGTGTCTTGTTCCCTCGCAGGGTGAATTAGGAGAAATCGGGCTAGATGGTCTCGACGGTGAAGATGTAAGCGATTTCACACTCTGAGTCCACACCGCGTCCAGTCCTGAACATCCCGGCCACTCATCCCTCAGATCTGGAAATTGTGCCAGGAGTGACGTTTTCTTATTGTCTTTGACAGGGAGACAAAGGATTGCCTGGTTCTTCTGGAGAAAAAGGGAATCCCGGTAGAAGGGTCAGTATGTTTCCATAGTGTTGCCATTGTGGGAAAACAAAAAACATTTTCCTTAAGGAATATATTTTTTTATTCATGTATGTGAAGACTGCTTCCTCCAGGCAGCCTTCCCTGATGTCCTTTAGGGGTGCATCCTTGGCGTCGCCTCGGTCCTCTGTCAGCTGGGACAATTACATCAGATTTTTTGTTTGTTTGTTTGTTTGAAGAGTTATGTCTCATAGGGCAGGGACTGAGTGTGTTCTGTTTAAACAACTCCCTGGTGCCTGGTACAGAATAGGTCCCAGTAAATATTTGGGATTACTTGAACAAATCAGAAACATCTGGAAGTCATTTTACCTTCATGTAAATGAGCAAATGGGAAATGCTGTTCTGTTTAAGATTTATGAACTAAAGAACGTGATTTTAAGGGTAAGCTACAAATTTGAAACCCTATCTAATTTTTGTCTCTGCTTGTGCTTTTTATTTAGGGTGACAAAGGACCTAAAGGGGACAAAGGAGAGAGAGGGGACATTGGAATTCGAGGTGACCCGGTAAGGGAGCTTCCTCATCCGCAGTTTGAGACCCACATCTGGGGAAGAGGGTTGCAGGAAAGTGGGTTGAAAGGAAGAATTTTAAACCAGAATTTTGAAATTGCCTTTAAATGTGTCAATAACATACGTGGTTTGTCCTTTTCCTACAATTTTGGAGATGCATATGCTCTCTTACCTGCAAAGACAAGCGTTTGCAAGGCCTAGCATATGAAGACCTCAGAAATTTCCCTAAAAGCTGGTCTCAGGCACTTTAATCCAGAGGATCGGGTGGTTAGAAAGCTATTAGGGGTGGCAAAAACGTTAAGACCCTGAGCCACCACCCCTCAGCCACATCCTGCAGAGCCCACCTACCCCACTCGGACAGCCTGACTGTGGGGTCACGGACCACTCTTGGCTCTGGGGAGGGCAGTGGCCCGGGGTCCCTCTCGCCTTGTTCTGGCCAGGAGGAGAGGAGGCTGGCCTGGGAGGGCTTTTGTAGAACCATAGAGCCAGAAAAGCTGCAAACCCCTTTTTTTCCCCATTTCTTTTCCTCACATGAATTTCAAGCGTCCCTTTCTTGCATATGCGGCTCATGTCCCTGACCCGTGTTGTTCACAGGGTAACTCAGGACAGGACAGTCAGCAGAGAGGACCCAAAGGAGAAACTGGAGACATCGGCCCCATGGTACGGCGCTCTGCGTTCCCAGGCCCCGTTTGCCGACGGCTTGCCCAGCCACAGAGGCCACGGAAGTGGTCTTCGGGGCCGTGGGGCGCACGAGGCTAGGAGCGGACTGTGTGTGCAGGTGAAGGGGTCTCCCCAACAGGGAGCAATAGCAGCTGCCACCAAGAGGGGCTTCTTTTCTGCAGATTTGTGCCCCTTGGATATTAATGGAAAGTGCTTGTCAAGCCAGAGGCTTGTGGAGACGGGCCCGACCCACGTCTAAGGGGCCCCACCAAGCAGCCCACCACCCTGGGTGTGTGCCCCTTTTCCCGTAGTGTCTGGCACAGTGTGCCAGAGTTAGACAGTCTTCTTTGCAGAAGAGAATCTTACACCGATGTTTTCTCCACATCAGGGTCTCCCTGGGAGAGATGGGGTATCTGGAAGCCCTGGAGAAATCGGGAAAGACGTGAGTGCCTCTTGGGGCTTGGGGGGCTCCTTGGGAAGATTTAGCAAGTGCCGCTGGAGTTGCCGACATGACCTGGGGCAGAGCTACTCAGCAACTTTATACTTAGGGACTCTAAGGGGATTTCTGAAACTGTTGTCACCCAGACCTTGCTGCTTATAGAAATTTTTCATTCTTATAGTTTGCTCTGTGCTCCATCTCTTCCCCCTCCCCCCCGGTTCTGCCTCCTGCCCGTCCAAAAAAACCACATCCAACAGATGCTTTTAAAAGTAGTATCTTTGCTGCTTTCAAATATTTGGCTTGGTTTTATCCTGCTAAATATTTTAAAAATCCAGACAGAAGCAGGAATACAGGGGGAGCGAGGGCGTGAGGGGCGGGAAGGCTGACGGGTCGTATACTGGTTGGTTAAATGATTGTACTGCTGTAATTCAAGGATGCAAGCAGATTCTGGCTTCTCGCGAATGGTATCCTGCAGCTGTCTTTCCAAGACATTTCACAAATGTCTGTTGCAGAATAGCTCATTGCCAGCTGGCTCTTTGAGTCTTGTTAAAGTGTTGCTAAAGCCGAAGTTATGTGTACAATCTTTAGGAGGTTTCCTGGGAACCCAGAGCTCGGGCTCTGGAAGTAGGAGAGTCCTGGATAATGCTGAGGGGCTGTATAATGAACAGCGACTGAGGAAGTACTCGATTGTCATAATGGGCTGTCGGCTCTGTGGGCGAGCAGAGCCAAAACTTGTTTTCGTGAAAGGACTTAAAACAGAGCCTTGCATACCATTTGTTTGATTTCTGTGGGCAAGGTAGAAACTTGGGTTTGAATTTGATATGGTCAAGGGCTCTTACCTCGCCCTTGAAGCTGGGCGAAGCCTGGCTGTTGGCCTCCTCCTTCCCTTACGACCTCGCTGCACCAGGCTCATGGCAGGGTGACTCGTGTCCTTCCCCCTGGGTTACCTCACGCCTCAGGCCACCACTGCAGGCTTTTGCAGGCCGCCTCTGGCATGAGCCGTGCGTCTTTGAGCACTGGTGGCCTCTGGCCATGCTCCAGGGTGTCCCCTTTGGGGGAGGCCAGCCAGATTGTCACTCTCAAGGAGTCCGGCCTGTCTCCGCCTCCTCCACTGGTCCATGTGTCGTCCGTGGAAGGAGACCAAAATCTTGCATTAAAGATGCTGCCACCACAGTGAATAATGGCAAAACAATCACCCCAGAAAATCTCTGGGCTGATCCACTGGGAGCGGAGAATGCCTTTCTTTGGTTGATGCAGCAGATGCACGAAGCCCTGTAACAGAGCTGGTGTGTTACAGAATCCAGAATACCAACGCTTAATCTCGCAAAGATACACCCAGGACAGGACCTTCATGCATTCCCATCCTAACCGTTTGCATTAGAGAAGAAGCATCACAAAATCGGGATTAAAGGATTACTTAGCGCTGCGGGCCCACATGTATTTGAACTAGGGGTCACTTCTGGAACATCGAGGAAGATGTTGCCAAGTCATGAGCCCAGACTTAAGTACAGTTGGGCTTTTAGGTTCACATATACGTGCACTCCCGATGCTTTACTTAACGGAGTATGTGTTTTATTTGGCCAGGAGCATCTGGAGAGTTTGGGACTCTCTTCCATTAGAATGAACATATTTCATTACCTCTCCCTGCAGTTAGGAAAATGGTCGTAAAGCAGATGGGTCGACATTACCATTTCACATCCTTGTTTGAAACTGGCTGGGATCGTGCAGCGAGAGCGAGTCATTATTTTGCTTGGCAGGTCTGAGGTTAACTCTGAAAGCTTGGATTTGGGTGGTTAACAGGGCAGCACGGAAGCAAGAGCTCGAAGAGATGAGAGCAGGAGGAAGGGGGTCTCGCGTGCGTCTGCTCGGGGCCCGCTAGGCGCGGCTTCTGGTGCTCGGTGGCTCCCGTCGCAACGAGAGCCCCGGGCTCTGTCCCCAGGCTCTGTCCCCAGGCTCCCTCTGAGTTTCTGTGACTTCCCCACAGGGTGGCTTCGGCCGAAGGGGACCCGTGGGAGCTAAGGTAGGTCTCCCCCTTGGCGCCTCTTTTCTGCCATCACGTCGGGACTCACCGTGTGCTGTCAGAGGGCAGGGATGCAATCCCGCCCAGGAGCCAAAAGCACTGTCCCTCAGCCAGCGAGGCGTGAAGCTCAGACAGCTGGCCCCACCTTCTCCGCCAACTCCTTAACTCGAGCCTCTTCTGAAGGGCTCGTGAAACCGAGGGGCCGTGGGGACGAGGGGCAGAAGCAAAGGCGAGAGGTGGAGGAGGCGCTGTCCGGGCATACCTCAGCCCCGACGTGCTCGCTTATCTGGGCCTTGGCCTGTCTCAGCGTCTACTCACCTGCACAAGGCAGGTTTGGATTAAAAACTCCCCGCCTCACAAAGCCATCCTGAGCAGAAGGTGAAAAGAGTGAGAAACCATCATGAGAGTGCAGAGGGACCCCTGCTGCATGGGGTCATGTCTTAGTCTGGAGGCACGGTGCCAGTGGCCCCCGCCCCCACGTAGGGCTGTTCCCCTGTCCCCCTGTCCAGATGTGACTGTGGAACACACAGCTGACATTGGCATAAACTACCCTGACCCTCCCCCTCCGTCTTCTTCTGTTTCCAAGGGCAACAAGGGCGGCCCCGGCCAGCCGGGCTCCGTGGGAGAGCAGGGGACCCGAGGCGCACAGGTCAGTATCCCCAGCAAGGCTGCGTGCCTTGTGATGCTTTCCCAGATGCTCTGGTATTTTTTTTTTAAATTTCACTGAGGTGACCGTCAGTTTTACAAAATTGAACGCGAGACTAATCATTGTGAAGTGAACAATTCAGTGGCGGATAGTACATTCACAGTGTTGTACAACCATCAGCTCTATGTAGTTAGAAAACATTTTCACCGTCCCCAGAGCAGCCCGCTCCCCGTTAAGCCGTCACTCCCATCTCCCCTCCCCTAGCTCCTGGAAACCACTCATTTCCCTTCTGTCTCTGTGGGTTTGTGTCTTCTGGAAATTTCATGGAAATGGAATCATATGCTATATGGCCTTTTCTGTCTGGCTTCTTTCACTGGGCATCATGTTTTTGAGGTTCCTCCATGTAGTAGCGTGTCTATGCTTCCTTTTTCTTCGTGGCTGAGTCATATTCCACGGTGTGGACAGACAACCATTTGTTTACCCAGGCATCAGCTGGTGGACACTTGGGCTCTTTCCACCTTTTGGAGACGGTGAATAGTGCTACCGTGGACATCTGCGGACAAGCTTTTGTTCGAACTCCTGTTCTGTAATTTTTTTTAAAAAATTCAATTTATTTTAAAGAGAGAGAGAGAGATGGCGGGGGCGGGGAGGGTCAGAGGAAGAGGGAGAAGGAGGGAAGCTCAAGCAGACTCCCCAGTGAGCACGGAGCCTGACGTGGGGCTCGATCTCACAACCCTGAGATCATGACCTGAGCTGAAATCAAGAGTCAGTCGCTTAACCGACTGAGTCACCCAAGCGCCCCTCGTTCCTTGTATTTTTTTTAAACTGACTTCCCCATTTGTGTCCTGGGTTGGGGCTACTGTTAGAGCGGAGACAGAAGCGTGGTCTCTAGCAGGCTTTTTGGCTGGCAGAAGCGAGGCTCTGGCCTCTGGGTCCTGAGGTTCCTCATGGAGTGCCACCTTCACACAGCACTTACGTTGGCCTTTTACTTTTCAGGGCCCACCTGGTCCCACCGGTCCTCCAGGCCTGATCGGTGAACAAGGCATTTCTGGGCCTCGGGTAAGTCGGCTTGATCCCACCCCCGTCTTTAGCTAAGTGGAGAGCACAGGACTGCATGGGCTGAGGTCCCGGGGATGGTGTTGCTGTAGACAGACTTCCCTTCGACTCCTCCCTGGGTCAGCCTCAGTCCTCGCGGCGACTGGGTGACTGGCTAGTTTCCCTGAGGAAGTAAGAGACTCTTTTTCCTGGTGCTCCAGGGGCTTCTAAATCCCAGTGCTGCTCCTTCCCAACATGGGCCAGCTGGGTGGTAAGCATAGGGAGGCCGTCCCGCATCTCCAAAGTCTGAGGGCAGAACTGCATAAGGTCTAACTAAATCTGCCCCGATTCTCCGCGAATGCCAAATTGCTTCAGAGGTGGCCCCTAGAGATTGACTTGTGGTTCGGTATTTTGTGTGAGGCGCCCCCCATGCTCAGGTTCCACACACAAGCTGCTCCTTTAACTTGCATGACCACAGGCGTGAGCATCCATCTCGGCAGTGGGTGACCATGCGCGGAACGTGTCAGAGCCGAGTGGGGACCGGGCGTCCCCGGCGCTGGCGTCCCTCCTGCCTGATGGGATACCGAGGGCGCTACCCTGTCATTTGTTACGGAAAGTCAGAGTGACCAAAAACTGGCAAAGGCCTGACCTGTCGTGACATAAATGCACAAAAGGTCGGATAGCGAAGCAGGAACTTTGTGCGAGCCACTGTCTGTGTGGACTGTCCTTCCCCAGTTTGCAATCTGAGAAATACCTATTTTCCGAGCTTCTGTGGTTTTGGTCTCACATTATTTAAGCTGTGATTAGTCAAGAGTTTAAGGTGGAGTGGGGGTGAGGTGAAGTCCTTCAAATGGTCACCGATGACAAGTAGCTGCTACCTCCTGTTGTTGGCACATCCGTTCTGGTCATTTCTGGGCTCTGGAGGCTGCACTCCATTTTAAGAGCTATGTTTCATCATTATTTATTTGCTCGCTCAATGGCTACACGTACACAGGATTCCACACCTGCACACGCAGGTGTCCGTGTGGAGGGGTGCAAGGGGAAACAGAGGCATATGAAACCTGGGTGCTGGTCCTCTAGTCAGGGACTCGGGGTATGTGTCCCTTTGCGGACACTGGTGCTGCGTGGTCGCCCTGATGTTTTAGATTTGCACAAGCCCTGTCCGTGCGGGCTTGCATTTGGGTCTCCGGCACCGTGAGTGGCGCTGAGTGCTGCGCGGTGGGGGGTAGGGCTCAGGCCCTTTGGCTTGGGGGTGGGGGGTGAATATTTCACTGACGTGCTCCTCTCCTCATGCTCCAGGGAAGCGGAGGGACTGCAGGTGTTCCTGGAGAACGTGGCAGGACCGGTCCCCTGGGAAGAAAGGTTTGTCTTGACAAACGTAAAGCTCATGTCCTGAGGTCGAGCCCCAGCCAGAACCCCTGAGCCTCTGTCTCATCCGTCTGTGCGCCCCCCTGCCTCGCGCACACCCAGCTTCTCCCGTCGCCATCTAGCTTGGCCAGTGGAATCCCTGTCCCGTCCCGCCTCAAGGGAACACACGGGCTGTACTCAGTGGGCTGGCTCTCGTGGGGCCAGAACCTGCCAGCAGCTGGGGGTTCCCTCATCTGTCCACGCCGTGGCATGGGGCTCCTCAGAGCCATAGAGCAGACTGGAGGCGCTAAGCACAGCGTCGGGGCCGTGCTGAACACACATTCTTTAAACAGTGGCGGTGCGCGCACGGAGCGCTGCTGGCCGTATTTAGCTAATCCAAGAGCCCCAGATCCCCGACTATTTTGGATAACGGCAGCTTGTTCTATGAAGGCTGTCTGAGAACAGACTTTCCATAAGCCTGAAGAGAAACCACAATTTATCAGAACCAGTCTGAAAGGGCAGCATTTTCTCAGTCAAGGATATGTGTTCATGGGAATCCACGGTTGTCTCTGTGCCTCTTGCTGGCGTTGTTGGGTGTCCCTGCTGAATTCAATGCCCACCGATTTTCCTGGCTTCTCTTCCCCTGTTTCTCCTTCTCGTTGCCCCGTCAGCATGTCCCCATGCCAGGCTACTGCAAGGAACAAACACAGACCTTCCTGGATTCTTTTCCAGGAGTCCACACACGAACACTGCAATTTAAAAAATCATTTTTTTCAGAATCTAAAAGGTGAAGTTAGCAGCTTGCAGCAGCAACCTTACCACTGGCATCACGTAGAGCACAAATGGTTTGGAATCACATTTTAAGTTGGCCTTGGACCCACAGCTCTCTCAGCCTTGTTTCTTGTGTGTAGGGTGAGCCCGGAGAGCCAGGACCAAAGGGAGGCATCGGGAGCCGGGGCCCCCGAGGGGAGACGGTAAGATCACGACGTGCTGTGGCTCACCCTTCGCTGAAAGGTGGGAGGCGGGGAGACCGGGGCCTTGCTCTGGGCTAGGCTTCATCCTTGCAAATTGGGTTGGTTCCAAATAAAGGTAACTCGATAGTGGCTTCTTGTATCCTTGGGGATCCGACTGAACACAGTGAAACTTTCTGCTTATAAACAGCAACTCAATTTCAAAATAAGTTTCAATTCATCAGGAAGAGTGGGTAAAGACACTTTCTTTCCCAAGAATGTGGGGACTCAATGAAGCTTGAACCACCTTCATTTTCGGTCCTGCAAATGGTTTGTGACCATGACTGGGTGGGGCTTTCCTGCAAAAAAATAAATGTCCTTTGGCTAAAATGGAATTGGATCTGATCAGGTCTCGATCCAGATTGAAACCGTTTCCTTTGAATGAGACATCCTGGGGATAGAAGTTATTACCTTGATAACTCATTTGAAAAAATGTTATTTGAAAATAATCTATAATAATAACCTGCTCACTAACGATAACTTTGTAATATACATTTCCTGTACAGGGAAAAGAAGTCTATAGAGCATTGAGAATTTTTAAAAAGTGAGGTAGTCTACCTGAATACTGTAACTGGACCAGATTCATCTGATTTATAATCCTGAACTTTAAAATATTTTTTGCATGTATGCAACTTCTCTAGAGGAAATTGAAGTTTAAAAGATCCATTTCTGTTATTGTTAGTTTCAGGAGCAGAAGGGTAAAAATCAGACTTTAAAATCTATTCAGACCACTGAAGGAAATCTCTTCTTGATTCTGTGTCCGCACATTTTTGGGCAATACCTCTTAAGCTGTTATGTTTGCTTAAAGCTATAAATGAACTAGGTAGCATGTTCCATGTATATTTCAGGGATATTAACATATAGTTTACATGCATTCTTCTGATTCTTTTGAAAGAGGTGATGGAGTCCAGTTCTGAAAGTCTCCCGTGGGGGTGTGATGGGGCAGATCTGAGAGCACAGGAGGGGGGTGTTTGGAAAGAAGACAGTCTAGTGGCAAGGTCTGAGCACAGGAGACCCGGGCAGGCATGAGAGACTGAGGTCCGCGTTCTTGCTTTGAAGGACGATCAAGGACTCCTGGATGGCCTTCGGGAGTCCCTTCAGCTCTAAGAGTCTCAGGTTCAGTGGGTCTTTGATTCTGTGCCCAAGCCCTGTCTTTCCCAGTGGCTGTCCGTTGTTCTTTATGGGTGGCACACCCGCACCATTTTGCCAAGGGAGTCCATTAGGCCCGCCCACTTACAGATGCGGTCTTGTTTGCACCTGGAGGATGGGATGGGAGCAGGAACACTTCCTTGATCTGGGAACACTTCAGGGACCCAAGCACCCTGTGCTCAGGGCTCTGGACAGAGGTGGTTGGGCCGTGCCCAACATGGCGGCCCGCAGTAACGCTCTCTTTCCACCCCCAGGGTGATGATGGCAGAGACGGGGTTGGCAGTGAAGGACGCAGAGGCAAAAAAGTGCGTATCTGCTAGATTTCTTGAGCTTCAGACAGCTTGTATTTTTAAAGAATTATTTCCCAAAATTTTATGTAATATTGTGAATTTTTTTCTCTTGGTGACTCCAGGGATGTATTTTTTTCTGCTCAAGAATAATTTATTTTCGATGCCTTCAAATTGGGACCAAATATTGAGTTATTTATTTATCTCTTATAGGGAGAAAGAGGATTCCCTGGATACCCAGGTTCAAAGGTAAATAAATACTCCCCTAGTGGTGAAGCATCACCATTGTTTGGGGCTGAGTCTGGTATGTTCCTGAGTTGAAAATCAGAATATCGTGGTGCTAGCGTTGGGTCAGCCGCTTACTAACCGGTGACCCGTGGAAGGCCCCACCTCTCTGAGGTACTCCCTCACCTGTTAAGTGGAGGTGAGTGAGGGTTAAATGAGATGACACCGCGGTAACATACTTGCAAACTTAAAAATATTGTGATCTGTATGATATTGTCATTATGGGTTCAGTAGGCTAAGGCTGACTCTGCAAAGAACACAAATATACTAGGAACCCAGTAAAACATAAATCAGAGTGAGCCACTTGGCTACCCTGGGAAGTGTGGTCCGGACGACCCAGGGACCCTCAGCTAGACCCTCCGTTTCAGAGCTTAATGTGTCTCTTTCTGGCTCTCTTCCCAGGGTGCCCCTGGTGAGCCGGGGACAGGCGGAGCACTGGGACCCAAAGGCATCAGAGGCCGAAGGGTGAGTTTGCTTGCACCTGGATGCAGGTGGGGAATGAGAACGTGTGGGGTGAAACTTATCCTTCTTCACTTGCAACCTGGCTAGTGGTAGTAGAAGGTAGAAGAAGAGGAATCCTAAGCCCCAGACCAGACCAACCCTCTGTGGTTGTCTGTTCTGTCCTCCTTCAGCCACGCTGTCCTTACGGGGAGGCCCAGAAAGCCCCTTCCTCTAATGCATCTCAAAGATCACTAGACCACACGTTACCCTCCTCACTCTTCCTTACGCTACTTTTAGCTCTGAATGACTCTCTTCAGTGGATGTTTACTGATCCTCTTAAGATTGCAATGAGTCCTGACTTAGCAAATTGTGGTCTAGATGTGGGAAACTGTTATTTATAGCTTAAAATACAGTGAAAACCATCGTATTATCCTGTTCATTTGCTCAGTGAAGACGGTCAAACTACATCCTTTACTATTCAAGTTTTAAAACATTGGATTGGTTGTCTCCACTGAACAGTGATCTGATTGTCATTTCTTAGTTTCTTGTGCATCCATGAATAGTCTCGTTAATGGTTCTGGGGCAAGCATCTTACAGTGAGAGATTTCTGGTGGGGACGGGGAACGTTGGATTAAATCACCTTTACCGACCCTGCAATCTTCTGCCATGCTGAGCAGTGTTTGTTCTGCCCTTTCTAGGGAAATTCAGGACCTCCAGGGGCAGTTGGGCAGAAGGGAGACCCTGGGTACCCAGGACCATCTGTGAGTACCCACCCAATTCTGATCAAGCCACGGGGGCGGGATGCTTTTTACACACGACTCTTTATAAACTTTCCGCTGTCTCCTCTCCTCACAGAGCGGGCTGCTGCGCTTTTGTTGTTACTGCCTTTTTTTTTTTTTAAATAAACCTTTTTTTTTTTTTTTTTTTGATACCACAATGGAGAAAAGAGCTTTTGAGTTTTAGAGTAACGAGAAACTTTAAAAAGAAGTTTCTTGTGGAACCTTGTGGTCTAGGGTATATCGTAATTTGCCTTTATAATTTCCTGGTGTAGGTTTGTTTGAGGTTTGTGTACAGGACCAAAAAAAAAAAAAAAGTACAAGTTTTAGTACCTCTTGGTTGCATCTTACAGGATTAGTATAATTTATGTCAGATGTTGGTTTGAGAACTACTTCCTTTGGTTTATAAAATCCCCAAGAGAGCTTCTGATTTGTGGTTTAAAACCCATGAGTGCCCGGCCACCTGGGGCCAGGAGGGCGACCTTCTGCAGCCCTTCCAGTATGTCTCTTCACTGTGAATGTCTTCGTTTCCTTATTTGAAGCTCTCCCTCTATTATCTCCCGACATGAAATTTGATGAGGTTCAAAGAATGAAGGACAGTCACTCCTACAGGAAAAGTTGGGGGATTAGATGGGTTGAGCTTGGGTGAAGGCTGAGTCAGGTGATTGCTGCTTTTAAAAAGTGAAACATTTAATGGGAGAAAGTAAGCCAGTCACTAGTCTTGTGGAAAGACACCTGACTGGCCCACAAGATGACTGCTTGACCATCAGAGCGGCCACGCATTGGGATGAGAGGCCATGGTGGCCGTGGGTCTGTCCTCGGAGCTCCTCTGGGGTGGAATCCAGCTGGCGTGCTTCACACCTGGAGCCGAGGGTTAGCTAAGTGATTCCTCACTGTCCCTGATGTGAACAGGAGGTACTAGGCTAGCAGGTGGAAAGGAAGCTCTTCTCTTGGGAGAAGCAGTGTTGAGGCTCAAGCCCAAATGTGTGATCCCTTTGATTAGTCATGAACTCCCAGGTTTCCAAAGTGTGGAGCTACTTATCTTGCAAGGGGAAGATTTTTTTTTTAAGATTTTATTTATTTGACACAGAGAAAAAGAGAGAGAGAGAGAGCACAAGCAGGGGGAATGGCAGGAAGGGGCAGAGGGAGAAGCAGGCTCCCCACAGAGCAGGGGGAGCCCAATGTGGGACTCGATCCCAGGACCCTGGGATCACGACCTGAGCCGAAGGTAGTCGCTCAACCAACTGAGTCACCCAGGCGCCCACAAAGGAAACATTTTTGCCCTCAAAATTCTCTCTCTTTTGTTCCTTGAGCAGTAAAATCAAATTTATAGGGAGAGCCTGAAAATGATCAAGGTCATCTGAGGACCACCTTTGCTTCCTCTGTCGTGTTTCTGGGGGCTGAGGGTGGTTCCTTCGCATTAGTGGTTCTGCCTGTCTGTCCAGCTTCTCATTCTCTCTCTCCTTGTTCCGCAGGGTCCCAGAGGCAACAGAGGGGACTCCATGGATGTAAGTTGCATGTGCACAGCTCCAGTCATTGCACTGTAAGCCTTTTGTCCACTGCCCCTCACACTTCTTTCCTTTTCTTTTAAAGCAATGTGCACTTGTCCAGAGCATCAAAGATAAATGTCGTAAGTACACGATTCTCTCCTGTCCGTGACACCCTTCTGTTTTTATGCTTGAAATTCTCACATAGTAAACATGTTTCACTCCTCTCTCTGTTTCTTTCGTAGCTTGCTGCTATGGTAAGTTGATTTCAGCCCTTTGACTTCCTCCTGCGGAAAGAAGAGCCCCTTTTCCAGTAAGTAAAATTTGTCTTTGAAAACCCGCCACTTCCCGCAGGACCCCTGGAATGCCCTGTCTTCCCAACGGAGCTGGCCTTTGCTTTAGACACCTCGGAGGGGGTCACCCAAGACATATTTAGCCGGATGAGGGACGTGCTCCTGAAGATTGTGGACAACCTGACCATTGCTGAGAGCAACTGCCCACGTGGGGCGCGCGTGGCCGTGGTCACCTACAACAACGAGGTGACCACGGAGATCCGGTTTGCCGACTCCAAGAAGAAGTCGCTCCTCCTGGACAAGATCAAGAACCTCCAGGTGGCTCTGACATCCAAGCAACAGAATCTGGAAACGGCCATGTCCTTCGTGGCCAGAAACACGTTTAAGCGTGTGAGGAACGGATTCCTGATGAGGAAAGTGGCTGTTTTCTTCAGCAATAAGCCCACGAGGGCGTCCCCGCAGCTCAGGGAGGCTGTGCTGAAGCTTTCGGATGCAGGGATCACACCCTTGTTCCTCACGAGCCAGGAGGACCGGCAGCTCATCAACGCCTTGCAGGTCTGTGCCCTGTGGGCGTCGTTGGCACCTCACTCTCTTCTTGGGCTCTGGGCAGGTTCCCAGGCCCATCGTGCCTCCTTGATGAGTTCATGCCGGAGTTTCCTAAAGCCCCCGGGTGAGGCTGTTGTGATTGGCGATTTACTCGAGCGAGATTTCCAGGATAGCCGGGTGACTGGCTCCAGGGTGACAGCCAGTTGCTTGTGATTTATTCCCACTGAGTCCATCCTCACCTGCTGGAGGAGAATCCCCAAGGGCTGACCCTGAGGCCTACAGTCTCCTAGTGAAGAAACCCCTCCCCCAGCATCAATGACCCCAGCACCCCATCTATGCCCCTCTTCAAACCTTTCCTCAGCCAGGATGGCAGCTAAGGCTCAGCCTTCGCTGTGAAGCTGTGAAGTGCTCCCTTATCATTTGCTTACATAGCTTGTTTAATTGTTATAATGCCATATATAATAATCACTATACTAATTGGCTACTTAATCAATATTTATTCTGGGCCAATTCCAGCGGCATTGCTCAAGACGAGTGGGCGGTGGGCATGATGGGAAAGAGCCCTAGTTCCAGTCCCCCCCCGACCCCCACTTTCTGGCTTCAAGTCACTGCAAGTAACATGGTCACGTCACTTAACCTGTCTGGATCTTAGGTTTCTCCCCTGTGAAAGGCGGGGTGGGGCAGGATGGTCTCTAGCATCTTCCCTTCCAGACTGTGGATTCTATGGTCTTAGCACTGCCTATGTCAGCAAAGGGCAGGCTGGTCATTGGTGTCATCTCTCGGGGCTTATTCTGCTAAACCACAGGCCAATTTGAACCCAGAGCCCTGAGCTTGGGAAGCCAGCTGGGGCTGCTAGCTGTCTACCCTTGTAAGGCGCTCATTTATGTACATTTTCCCTCACAGGGGCTGAGGGACCCAGAACCACATGGCTCTTGACAGCACTCTTTCAGCAAGTTGGAGAAGTCAATTAATCATCCATTAATTAAATTCAATTATTCACTAAATGACTCCTTAGTGATGGTGTGCTAAGTGCCATGATGATGAGCAGGGCTTCCTGAATCTTCTAGAAGTGATTTTAATACTTGCCTTGCCGTTAAATCCCTTTCTGTACCTGGGAGAGCAGGGGAGGATGGAGCTAACGTTTGTCAGGGGCTGGAATTGTTGCTGACAATGACCATACTACCGAAGTGCCCACTATTTCCTAGAGGCTAGCCCAGGCACTTTACATGCCTTATCAAATTAGACATGGGGAGTTTACCACTATCCCTGCTTTGCAGCTGAGGAAATTGGACCCCAGGCAGGTTAAATAATTTTCCTCGAGGCCCAGCAGAAAGTGCAGGAGTGGGATTTGATCTGCAGCTCATCTCCACAGAAGAAAACCTGTGTTGTCCTATTAAGCTCAGTGCATCCTCCCCAACCCTACCGAGAAAACCCCTGAGAGGATGCTGATCTGTTGGGGTGTTTATTTTTCTGATGTGACTCTTCCTCAGCTACGTTTTCAAGTAGTCACTTACCATGGACACTCCTACCGAGCATTTCCTTTTGTTTCAACCAGATCAATAACACAGCGGTGGGGCATGTGCTCGTCCTGCCCGCTAGGAGGGACCTCACGGACTTCTTGAAGAACATCCTGATGTGTCACGTTTGCCTGGGTAAGGTGCTTCTCTAACAGGAATATCTGTTACAAAACATATTATACTATGCATAGAGCGACATTTGAATGAATGGTCTCTATCCATAGAAAGGGCTTGAGTTAAAGGAAGAATCAAAAAGCCTCACATTTATCAGTGTAATTCCTATGTAAGTAGCTTCCATATTTAAAGTGGAACCCCTCAAACAGAGCTTCTCTTTGATAGGGAAGGATTCATTTCATAGGAGATAAAGGAGAAAGGAGGCTCTGCTTACATTTTGACCTTGGAGTCCAGATTTCAATTATTTATCTTTGTGACTTTCTGGAACACATTTCTTCAAAGAGTGGCAAAGAAATAATTTCCTTTCCTTTCCTCTCCTCTTCTCTCCTCTCCTCCTTCTCTCCTCTTCTTTTCTCTTTCTTTTTTCTTCTTCTTCTTCTCCCCCCTCCTCCCCCTCCCCTTTCTTCCTCTGTGTCCTCCCCCTCCTCCCATTCCTCTCCTCCTTCTTCTCCTCTGTCTCCTCCTCTTTCTTCTTCTTCTTCTCCTTCTCCTTCTTCCTCCTCCTCCTCTTCTTCTTCTTCTAATGCCAATGTCATAGTATACTAACAAGGACTTTAGCTTCCTGATTTGTTTCATTTAGTGTTAGGTGATGAGAACTGAAATCTGGCCACAAAATGGCAGCAAACTATAAAGAGGCTTCTATATTATGTGATGATTTTAATTACTCCTGACTCCCAGCACACTGACGTACAATTATCTTGCTGTGGGAGTCACAGAATAAATGGGCTCCCATGCTTCTTTCTAGACATCTGCAACATTGACCCATCCTGTGGATTTGGCACCTGGAGGCCTGCCTTCAGGGACAGGCGAGCGGCGGGCAGCGATGTGGACATCGACATGGCTTTCATCTTAGATAGCTCTGAGTCCACCACTCTGTTCCAGTTCAACGAGATGAGGAAGTACATAGGGTACCTGGTCAGACAGCTGGACCTGAGCCCAGACCCCAAAGCCTCCCAGCACTTTACCAGGGTGGCCGTTGTGCAGCATGCGCCCTACGAGTCCGTAGGGAACACCAGCGTGCCGCCCGTGAAGGTGGAATTCTCCCTGACTGACTATGGCTCCAAGGAAAAGCTGGTGGACTTTCTCAACAGCAGAATGACACAGCTGCAGGGGACCAGGGACCTGGGCAGCGCCATTGAATACACCATAGAGAATGTCTTTGAAAGTGCCCCCAGCCCACGGGACCTGAAAATCATGGTTCTGATGCTGACAGGTGAGGTGGAAAAGGAACAGCTGGAAGAGGCCCAGAGAGTCATTTTGCAGGCCAAATGCAAGGGTTACTTCTTCGTGATTCTGGGCATTGGCAGGAAGGTGAACGTCAGGGAGGTGTACAGCTTCGCCAGTGAGCCGAACGACGTCTTCTTCAAACTATTGGATAAGTCGACTGAGCTCAACGAGGAGCCTCTGATGCGCTTTGGGAGGTTGTTACCATCCTTCGTGAGCAGTAAGTCCTACATCGGACAGTGTGGGCTGGGCCGGGGCTTTCTGACAGCCCGTAACCTCGGGCTCTCTGGGACATGGGCCGCAGAAAAGACGTCTAGTGTGCTGATGTTGACTTGTTCGTCATTCAACACATATGTATTGACACCTACCCTAAAGGGTGTTCCAGACACCCTTTAGGAGCCAGGGATGGCAGTGAACACAACAGAAGGAAATCCTGTCCTTGTTCACTCACTTACTCAACCAAATTTGACTGGCATCTCCCAGCCATTGACCCTGTGTCCCTGAGAGTGAACAGTGGATCAAGTGCGCATTTATTATGCATGACACAGTAAGTGGGGAAGCTCCTCGAAGGAGTTGTGTTGATCTGGGCTTAGCCACCAACCCCACACTTGGAAACTTCTGGGTCTTTGCTGATGTGAATCTCCTCCCCGCTTTAGCGGCAAACCCACATTCATCTTCAAAGCATATCCCTAGCTGCCCCTGCTCACCGTGGATGCTCTCCACTCCCAAGGCTTTGTCATCCTTAATCTGGACACTATTTACCGTATCTTTTCTGTGGCCTGCTGGTTATTCCTTTGTGGTCTGCGGTCCCGGTAGACTGGATGGTCCGTGAGGAGGCGCATCGTTCACCCTATGCTCCCGGGCCTGGCAAAGTACACAGCCAGCCCCAGGTCAGCACAGGAGAGTATCTAACTACTGAGGGAGCTGTAGAAAGTAGGAACAAACATGCAGGTACAGAGAGTTTGTTATTCAAGGGAAAGGCGAGGTCCATGAAAACCGTGTTCACATTTGCAAAGGCCTGTCCCTCGCAAGTGTTAGAGAAAAAATGTGAAGCAAAGGTGAGTCAGCAAGTTCACCCCGGGGCCACCGTCACTACTTGCAAAGACTAAAAACAAAAGTTTTATTAAGCACAACATTGAGAAAACATTAGAAGTAATTTGGTTACAATTTGATGTTCAAGAGCTTGGAACTTGTTCAACTCTGTGCTTGATTTCTCTTCTATTCCTTTCTCCCCCCTTCCACGGAGTAAATATTTTCTTCAACCCAATCACCCAAATATTGCCAAACAGAAGATTTTGGCTTGAGATATTTTATGGGTCAAGTACCATGGTGCTTAATGTTTAAATTTACTAGACATAGCTTGTCTGGAGGAATGAATTAATTTAACAAATATTTATGGACTGACTACCTGCTGTGTAATCCTTTTAACTCATTAGCAGATTAATTTTAATTTGCATGGGATTAACGTGCATTTAATTTTTTTTTTTTCTGGGGCACCTGGGTGGCTCAGTCGGTTAAGCATCTGCCTTCGGCATGGGTCATGATCCGGGGGTCCTGGGATCGAACCCCGCATTGGGCTCCCTGCTCAGTGGGGAGTCTGCTTCTCCCTCTCCTTCTGCCCCTCCCCCTGCTTGTGCATCTCTCTCTCTCTCTGCCAGATAAATAAATACAATCTTAAAAAAAAAAATTTTTTTTTTCTGTTTCTCTCCAGGTGAAAATGCTTTTTACTTGTCCCCAGATATCAGGAAACAGTGTGATTGGTCCCAAGGGGACCAACTGTCAATTAAGAATCCCGTGAAGTTTGGTCACAAACATTTGTAAGTATTGTAATAATTGTCTTCAAAAGTACAAAAAGTGTAGAAAGAATGCAGAGGTCCTCCAGACAATGCCTAACTTTTTGGGTAAAGACATTGAAATCCAGAAAATGTGACTTCCAGAATGTCACGTGGGGCATTCTTTTCAATCTGTTGTATCCATTTGCTTTTGTTGCAGAGCCAACTCTCGAAACTTAGTGGCTGAAAGCAGCTATTTATTTAATCCGCAGTTCGGTGGGTTAGCAAGCTTTGCTTGGGCTCAGCTGGGCAGTCCTCTGGCCTTGGCTGGCCTCACTTCTTTGTCTGTGGTTAGTTTCCCAGCCACTGTGCTTGGGGGTCAGGATGGTCTCAGCCGGTTGGCTCCCCTCTGCTCCACGTGGCCTCTCCTTCTCCAGGAGGCAAGGTTGGGGGTTTGCTCCCAGGTCAGTGGGCAGGGTTCCATGAGAGAAGTCAGAGGGCCTGAGGCCTCTTGAGGCCTGGGCTGGAACCAGCACACTGGTACTTCTGCCACATTCCTTTGGCCAACGGATGGCCAATGGATGTCCAACAGCCCAGCCAGTCTAGATTCAAGAGTTGGGGGATCGACTCAACGGGGGGCCCTGTCACATCACATCTTGAAGGGCACAGGAAGGGAGAGGGTAGGAAATTGGGGCCATGTGTTGAAACAGTCTCCTGCACCTGGTATGAAGTGATCTCCTACAGAAGGATTGACTACATTAAGCAAAACATGGGCTCCAAATCTTAAAATGATTAGTGTTACGATAGCACAGATTCTGGTGGTGACACTGGGAGGCAACGTGCGCGTTCCGCTAGGGACGAGAGGTGGGGGCCGGGGGGCTTGTACCCACGGGGATGCTGGCCCGGCTCCATCTGTGGTACCAGCTCCAGGCGTGGAGAGGCGGGGTGCGTGGCCGTGTGACGGAGGGCGAGGTGACGGGGACATGGTGGCTAGAACTGAGCCCAGGCAACGTGCCAGCAATCTGTGCCCCTCCGGGGAGTGCCACGGACCATCATGCTTTCTGGGTGGGAGAGGGTTCCGACCGTAACACCCAGAGGAGACTTGGACGTGGATGATCCTTGACAAACGAGTATGTGCCGTAGTCCCGGCTGACCTCCACGATGGGGACAGAGAGCCCGCCTCCCTCTCTCAGCCCTGAAGTCCTCCAGCTCTTGTCCTTGTCCTTGGAGGGCGGGCTCCACGCTCCGCAGAGCAGACTGGCCATCGCCACTGATGCTGTGAGCTGTGTCCTGCTTCGTCCCGGTCCAGGGCGCTCTTTTCCTGGCCTTAGTTATCTCTGTGATTTCTCCCAAACACTCCCCGAATCGTCCTCCGCCTTATGGTCAGGAAAACAGAATGAACTATAGCTATAACCTAGTGTTTGAAGTCGTAGGGCATCACCTTGAACCTACGCTGCTTGTGTCTTAGAGCAGGGGCAGACCGATGAGTCAGTGAGTGTCCGTCTCTGGGCAACGAGCGGAGGACGCCCGGCTCTGGGCTGTTTCGTCTGATTATGTGGTTGTGTTTTTTAGGGATCCGTAATAGATCAAGAAATTGTGAAAAAAAACCCCACCCCACACCCCAAAATTAAGGCAAACAAATATACACAGTAAGCTCTGGGAGGGAAAGTAACATGCTGACTTAATCATTTGGAGCTCAACATAGCATTTTGTTGAGTGGATACTTTCTTAGAATGGGAGTAGCTATTAACTGGTTTTATTTAATTTTTGGTCTGTATGCTCCAGTTGGTTAATTTTTAAAAATTAGGACATTGTTCTAGTATTATTTTATTATTGCTAATGATAATAACAATTTTATAAATTAAAAATAAGATGTCAGATGTATTCATAGTACAGTACAGACGTTATTTTTAATGATTCTATTACTTTATACATAGCGTTTCAATATCTTTTCTGTGGCACAGATTCTAAAAGGAAGGAATTTAATGCATGCAATACTATATGTAAAATATAAAAACTACTGCATGCATTTTGATAAAGTAGCAAAGTTCACATAGCTCATGGGAACCATGTTTTTGTAAATTCTAGAGGGCAGGCGAAAATATGTATGGATTGAAACAATATTTAATTTGTTTTAACAGAAATATCCCAAATAATGTTACTTCAAGTCCTACATCCAAACTAGTGACCACCACAGAACCAGTGACCACCACGACCAAACCGGTGACCACCACGACCAAACCGGTGACTGTGGTAAATCTGTCAGCCTCAAAGCCGGCTGCAGCAAAGCCAGCCCCGCCCAAACCGGCCGCTTCGAGACCCGTGGCCACGAGGCCCTTGGCCGCCAAGCCTGAGGCCACCAAGACGGCCACGGTCAGACCTGCAGTGGCCGTGAAGCCGGTGGCCACGAAGCCGGTGGCCGCGAAGCCAGCCGCTGTAAGACCCCCCACTGCAGCTAGACCAGTGGCCGCCAAGGCCGAGGCCCCCAAGCTCCAGGCAGCCAAACCGGCCACCACCAAGCCGGCCACTGCTAAGCCGGCAGGTAAGAAAGCACGCTCAGGGCTGCCAGCTTGGGACAGCCTCATTTCCTGTGTTCAGAGCATGCCCCCTGAAGCCTGTTTATAAAGCGAATGAAATGCAGTCATTGTTCCAGGAATGGTACCTCTAGATGATGCATTTGAGATGGTGCTGGTCAGAGCATGTGATTGTCAAAACATTGCTTTTTTTTTTTTTTTTTTTTTCTGTTAGAAAGCAGTTTTTCTCTTTCCTCTTTGAGGCTCGTGAGCTCCACAGAAAGAACAGGTGGAGTGAGCCTCCCACCCTCTGCTGCCTCTTTCCTCCACTGCTCAGGCCAAGCCCCGAACCCTGCCTCGGGGTGGGTGGGGGGAAGCACGTTCCCATCGGAAAGAGGCCCCAGGCTGCGCTGTGGTGATAGTGGGGTGTTCCGTGAGCCGACTGGCAGGTCAGAGCCTGGACAGTCAGCCTTCCCTCCATCCCCCCAGACTGAATATGTGCTAATACTGTCCGTGGGGAAAACACCTTCCAGACGGAATTCGATATGAGGGTAGGTGGGCTTCCTGAGACCCAGAGCAGGGATTCCTTTAAAAGAATTTCCTGTCACGTCCTAAAGTTTCCTGACTTCATGCATTTTAAATGATGGAGCTCATTCCATCTTGAATGCTTTCCCGTGTATTGTCAAAGCCTCTCCCGAACAGGAGTGAGTCTCAGTAGAAAAGAAATCGTTTTGTACCTTGCTGAGAAATAATGAGACGATGCATTCCACATTTCATGGATGTTGGTAGCTTCCGAGACTAATATTCCTCGGGAGCTCGAACAAGAAACTCGTGCCCCGCTCACCTAAATTTCCGCTCCGCTGCGTGCTGATTCATCTCTTTCTGTTGCTGTCTGTTGCCCGTGGGTCACAGTCATGTAGGGTTTTAAGCTTTATCTCTGCACTCTGCTCCACCTGTCTTCCAGTGAAGGCATTCCGAGAGGTCCAGGTGTCCGACATCACCGAGAACAGCGCCAAACTCCACTGGGAGAGGCCCGAGCCCCCCAGCCCTTACTTTTATGACCTCACCATCACCTCGGCCCACGACCAGTCCCTGGTGCTGCGGCAGAACCTGTCGGTGACGGAGCGCACCGTCGGGGGCCTGCTCGCCGGGCACACATACCACGTGGCCGTGGTCTGCTACTTGAAGTCACAGGTCAGAGCCGCCTACCAAGGAAGTTTCAGCACAAGTGAGTACACGGTCAGCCCCGAACAGTCGGTCCCCGAGTTCCACGCACAACCTCAAACAGGCCATAAAGGGAACGATCCCGATTCATTGAATCTGAAACAACAAAGTTAGAACAAATCCCGGGTGGGGCGCCTGGGTGGCTCAGTTGGTTAAGCGACTGCCTTCGGCTCAGGTCATGATCCTGGAGTCCCGGGATCGAGTCCCGCATCGGGCTCCCTGCTTGGCGAGGAGCCTGCTTCTCCCTCTAACCCTCCCCCCTCTCATGTGCTCTCTCTCATTCTCTCTCTCTCAAATAAATAAATAAATAAAATCTTTAAAAAAAAAAAAAAAAGAACAAATTCCGGGTGTGTTTGGGTGACGCCCAGTCTCAGAAATTGATGCAGCGGAAGACTGGATTCCTTGGGAACTCTTGCCCTGCCCTTGGGGTCCTGGGATACTTCATGGAGGAAGCCAGATCCATCTGGCCCGAGGGCAGCCCCTGCTCTGAGAGAAAGAAATAGGTCCACGGAACCACGACCATGTTTCTGAAGTATGTCTCCACGTTCAGTGAGCAGAAAATACCACCAAGACTCACTGGCTCCTCAGAGGGTAACCGAGTCTGGGCAGTCTTACCGGCCCAAGGCCAGGGGACGTCCACAACCACCGTGCGAAGGGCCTCAGCGCTCCCCTCCCTGGTCTACCATGCTGGAGCTCTGCCTTCCCTGGCTCTGCCCTCCGTGGCCCGTTGTCCCCCTGGCTCCTCCGTGGCCCTGAGGCCCGAGACCTACTCTTGCATGCATTCCAGTCCCTGTTAATTACTCACACCCCTGATCTTTTAAAGTTTTCCCAGATTCCCCTACCTCCCCTTCTTCTTGACCCATGTTGCTCCTGGGATGCAGAGGGGGCCCACATTCTTTTCTCTGTGGGCCAGTGTAACTCAGATCAAGGAATTCTGCCTGAGGAAAGGGAAATCCCAGCAGTCACCATGTAATCCATGAAGACATGAGGGCAAAGACCATTCAACCCCAGGGCTCCATTTTCATGGATGGAAGCAGAAGCGGTTATGTGGGAAATGTTCAGAGATTTCCTCCATTTGCTTGTTGAGATGAGCGGAACCTGCAGACGACAGATGTCCATAGTGTCTGGAGAGACTTTGCGGGTCTCACCCTTACGTGAGCTGTCAGTCCCTGAGAATTCCTAAGCCCTTTAGCTTCCGTGTTTCTGACTAGTTGCGTGTTTTTCTTTTGTAGAGAAAGCTCAGCCTGCACCTCCACAAGCAAGGTCGGCTTCTAGTTCAACCATCAATCTCATGGTGAGCACGGAACCAGTGGCTGGTGGTGAGACAGGTGAGTTGTGAGAGTATTCGGCCCGTTAACAGCACTAAGAGAGCATCCTTCCAGACATTCTCAAGCCTTTGAAGCCTGGATTCTGGGTCGTCCGCTGGGGTTCTAATTCTCAGGCAAGCCTGACTTCTATGGGAAAGTTCCCAATGGGCTCTCCGTGGCCCAGTGTGGTCTTCTTCGGCATAGTCCAAGTTGTAAATGGGTCACTTTCCTCTCCTGTCACCAGACTCTTCGAAGTTGCTTTGGGGCTAGAGCCGGGAATTCATGTGTCTGTTGATCGGATTCTCCTGTATCTCCTGTTGGGGTTGGAGTTGATGTGTGGCTTGCGATGCTGGAAGCGTAGGACTCGTTCCCTCAGTGACTTAATCTAATAACAACTGCTTAAAAGAACACAAAGCAACACAGATTAGAACGCATGAAATACGTGGGTTTTGAAGTGACCCCTGGGATGGACGTTCTGGTCCTAATTCCCTAAGCACACGCCCTGCCTTAGTCTGTCGTGCCCCCGTCTGCGTGCCTGAGCGCGAGGGTGTGCACATATCAATCAGTGACGAGTTACACCTGTTTCTGGAACTGACAACTGTTTACATGCTTTTGTTTCTGGGCAATGGGACCCTGCGACTCTGTGTGACCTCAACCCTCATTCAGTGGAACGTGAGCTTAGATTGTTCACCCATGAGAAACGGATTATCGATACAGTTGATACGCTCGGCTTATGGGTGTTCTGCAAAAGACGTTGGCAGTAATATCCAAAGTCAAAATTCCGTGGGCATTTACATATGGTATTATGGACCCCAAAGCAAAAGGTTTCCACTCACTGGGGACATGTCCTTATTCTTTGATGTACTGGCCGCTGGCCGGAGGAGGAAGGCATTTCTCTTTACAATGTTTATTTCTGAAATTGACTCTGATAAAAGGCATTTGCTGAAGCTCACTGCTTTGGTGCTGGGTTTAAAAGCCCTGTGCTTTCTCAGTATGCACTGAGTTGTCAGAAGCTCCAACACTGCTTTCTGAGCCTTTCTGGAGGAGTCCTCATTTTGCTCTTTCCTCTGTAAGTTTTGAAAATGATGTCTGTTTCTCCATCTTACCGTTTCTGTAGAGGCTGCATCCTGTCCCATCTGTGTTTACATAAAATTGGATGATTTCTGACTCCACACACCCATCTCTTTGTGGCCACCTCGGGGGAGAGACCTCTTGATTCTTTTAGTTGTTTCTGAAGAGAATCTTCTCTGTTGCTAGAACATTCTGTTCCATCAATGGACTTCCCCTGGAGCCATGTCTGTGTGTACATCTGTATTTATTTTCTGTATCTGTATGCGTATCTATACTATGTCTCTATGTCTGTGTCCATCTGTCTATCATCCCTTAGTTCAGCCCCAACCACCCTGACGCGCAGCGTCAGGAGTCACTAGAAAGAAACTAAGTCAATACAGGAATTGTGGAATTATAAACATAGATGTGTAATTACTCTAAGCCAATGAATTACTTAGAGAACTGAAAAAGGTTTAAAATAATTTGCCTTTGGACGCAAGTTTAGGAATCGGCCTGTGGTAGAGACAGCCATGTGTTTTCCAAACTCTTGCAGCCTTCCCGTTGGAAAGATGGACAGAAAAGCAAGACATTCTCTTCTCTTGATCTAAATTTATGGGAATGATTCAGGAATTCAAGGTAGACTGGGTAATTAAACTTGAACTTGTTAGGAATTGCTTAAAAAGATTTTATACGAACTTTTAATGTTCTAATTTTCAACTTAAACGAACACAAAGGGAAGTAGGGTTTGGGATGGAGAAGATACCCAAGTCTCTTCTGCCTCCTCGATTTCTGCACGGGAGCAATCTTCTGAGTCCTGCGTCAGGAGACCATGGATGAGCCTGTGTGCCCTGCACTGGGGACCTGTAGCTCTAAACCACTCCGGCTCCCTGCCTCAGTCACCTGCGTGGTGACTGGGTTCCCAGCATGGTGCTTGAGCTCAGACAGAGCTCAAAGAACTCACTAGGATTTCCCCAAAGATATGGTCAGGACAGATGAAACTCTAACTTCAAAGTCACTGAAACTCTGTCTCTTTGTTTCCCGCTCGCTGGGAACGTTACCCCTCACAGAGTGTAGGAAATACAAAATTCCTGCAAATCCAGTGCTACATTGAAAGAAAATGAGTAAGAGTAAGTTCCATGGTGAGATTTGGGCATGTTTCTGGTTTTCTTATGTGTGGTCCAGAAGGGACACAGATATATAAAGAGTATTTAGTTAATATAAACAACATAATCTTTAAACAAGAATCTGGCTGGCCTCTTATGTTTGTTGTTAAGACTGAGTCATAGGTTCAGAGTTAGGAGAGTCCTTTTAATCCAGACCTTTACCACTTAGGTCTCCTCTCACCATGTGGCAGAGAAAAGGGTTTTTGTCGGGGCTTGTGAGTCTTTCATGGCTACAAGTAGTTAGATACAGATGATTCTAACCTTTCTCCTTCACTGTGGTTACTACATAACCTCAAGCCCAGAACTTAGAGGTATTCTTTAACCCTTCCCCGTGTGTGCAGGTGCATAGCTGTGTATTTCCCAGCTAGTGATTCAAGTCAGTGTGAAGATATAACTTGCTTTTTTACAAATTTAAATTCAATTAGCCAACATATGGTAAGTACATCATTAGTTTCAGATGGAGAGTTCAGTGATTCATCAGTTGCGTATAACACCCAGTGCTCAAGAACAAGACCCTACATAATTGATCACTACCCCTAGTCCCGAAGTAACAAAACAGCACTTTGCTGGAGAAGGCCCGTCATCTACGTTTGCTCAATGAACATACGCAGGTGCCCGCGCACACACCCACACGCCATTTTTGAGAACTCTTTTTGAAGGAAATCAATTTGATATTTACTTTAAAATGTTTAAACCTCACAATGGAATCAGGAGTCAGAATCAGGAGATGAGAGCTTCCTCTCTCTCTCCCAACCTCCTCCCCCTTCCCCACCTCCCCGCTATAATTAAGTCATCTTAGGAATTTTCCTCAGGGAGAAAGACTTTTCTATGATATTCATATTTTTGCAGGTAGAAAAAGAGTGACAACGAATCACTTTATTAAGAAACTTAAAAATATACTAACTGTATTCATGCTCCGTAGTTGCTTGTGTATTTTGCATCCAAATATCGATTACCATACTATGCAGTATTTCTCCAAAGATGTATTTTCTAGACAGTGCAGGCAAAATTAAATTTAAAAGCTAGTTTTTATCTGTAGACACGAGTGCAGTTTAATTTCTGTTTTCTGCATTACCAGTTAATTAGAAACATGGTTTGTAGTTACAGAGATGTGTCCCTGTCCCAGGATTAAATGTTAGATTCTTTTCCTTGCCCTTTTTATACCTCCACGAATAAAAGATTCTCTGGGGTTTGATTCTACCTTAAGGAACTGTATTTTGTTACAGTTCAGCACTTTGGATTTAGAACACGTGGTGACCAGTGTTTGAATCTGTGCAGGGATTTGTGGGCAAAACCCTATGAAATGAAAAGTCCCCCGTCCATGTCATCTGATGGAGGGGAAGAAGAGCGAGCAGTTTTAAAACTTGACTTTTTGTTGGCATAGGTTAATGTTGGACGATTTTGAAATTATGCTTAACAGATATTTATCAGGCATTCCTTTGTATTACGCAGGCACATACTGGGAGGGGGCTAGTGAGGGGATTATTTGTCCCCCAAATGAGGTCTGGCCCTGTTCAGCATGGAGTTTGAGGGGAAGGTTGATTACAGTAACAGACTGAAGGCATCATTACTCACCACTCAGGATTCCCAACTTTGCAGTATTGCATGATTCCGTTTTAAATGGTTAATACCTTTATTTTCTTTAGCAAAACAAAGCAAATCCACATTCCAAAATATCCCATCCCACTTTACGCTTTTCTCAGGATCTAGAAGAATCACATCCACTTTTCTGTGATGCATTTGCTGCCCAGGAGGGCAGTTAGCAACACTTAAACCAATCTTTCAGCAATTCTCACAGCCTTTAAAACTGGGCCAGGCATGTTTGTAGCCCACTTTGTTGCGGCCAGCTTTGGGACTGCTACAGAGTTGCTAATTTTGGTTTTAGGTTTTTGGCACATCTCTCTCTCTCTCGTCCTCAGTTTTGGCTAAAGAGGACTTGGATAGATACTCTCTATGCATGAAGTTTCTAAACAACACACAATTCTTCTTTCTCAGAAAATTTACTTTTTCCAATATTACAAAGAGAATCCTAAGTTATTGGCTTGTCCCATACATATTGCAGAAAAGTTTCAATGCAGAGAGCGCCCAGATACTCACCAAGTGTGTAACATTCTTTTTTACTTATTCTAGAAATTAACCATCTGTAGAAATAAACACTTTGAGCAGGTGTTAGTAAGTCAATTACATAGCTCTGAAGGAAGTTCTTCAATGTTTTACTTATTTTATTGATTCTAGGATTCACTATTTCCCCCTTGTAAAACTTCTGAAATTGAAGTGTGACTTACAATTGATGACGTATCATGGCTTTTGACAGTGTTTTGTCCTACTTAGGGGGATATAAAATAATAGTGCACAGTGAAATTAAGATATTTTAGATTTGACAAAATACAGTATTTGGTTGGCTGTGTCCCAGTCTATCATACTGGCTAGCACCAAATGGCATAATGGGGAAAATAGATGACTTTATGTTAATGGTCATTTATAGAACTAACTTAATCTCACAGATTGAGGTCCATTAAATAGCTATAAAAATTTTCCCTGCTTGGTAGAAGAGAAATAGCCCTTTTCAAGGCTGTGCGTTTGTTGTTGCGTGAGGATGTATCATGGCAATGTTTGGGTTATGATGAGCCTCACAGGGCATTTGGCACTTTTTTTTTTTTTTTATTGTGAAATAGAAAAGTCCTAAAAAGTAAAAATCTATTGGTCAAGATGTAAAAAAAGGATCCAAAACCTTAGCCACAGCTACATTCAAAATAAAATACAAAAAATTTCCTTGGTACCTTTTGAGCCAATTAAGGCTCAAAATGTTGACTCGGGCATTCACTCATTCAGGCAAATCATACCTGCTTCCGTGGCTGGAAGCACCTGATTCCGTATCAACAATGCTGGATCTGAAGTCTATTAAACCTTCTTCTTGTGTTTGAAACCATTAAATCGCCGAGGAGCATAGTTACACATATTTACAGTTGTAGCATAAACACCCGCCCCTCCATCACACACACCAGTTTTGCTGAAGGAAGCACTTAGATACCAGTCACTTGTTGGCTTGGAAAATATCCAAGCTGATAACTTTTAAAATGCTGCTAGACACTGTATTTTGTTACAGTTCAGCACTTTGGATTTAGAACACGTGGTGACCAGTGTTATCAGCTTGGATAGACACTATAGAAATCTCAAGCTATAAAGAAAAGGCAAGATTTTCCAATGGAATGTGTTTTGTTTCAAAGAGTAATATCATAGGTATTCATTGTGGAGAATCCAGAACATACAGGAAAGCATAAGAAAACGTCACTCCATGGTTGCAGCACTGATGGCCACCATTAACGACCCAATGAATATCCCTCCTGATTTTTTCCACGAATGTGATGCATGGGCGTGCACGCACACGCGTGAACGTGCACACGTCATTGTTACAAAAATGGACAGTGTTTCTTGGGGCGCCTTGCACCCCATGATTCTGTTTTAGGATTCCTAGGTTGGCTCCTGTAGCTTCCGTGAACAGCTGGGATTCCCTGGCAGGGTTTTCTAGACTTTGTGCTGGTGTCCATTTCCTCTTGTGGTCGGATGCTCACTGATGCCCAGTGACCAGTCACTGCTTCACCAGAAAGTTTCACCAGATGGTGATCGGAATCGGGCAGCCCCTCAAGTCTGTCTTTTAAGATGAAACGTATTGACGTTGTTATTCCGGGCAAAAGTGAATCAGGAAATGTTATTGATAACTTTTACTCCTATTGTCCTTTCGGCTCCTCTTGGGTTCTCAATGTAAGGAGGAGAAAATGGGTACACATGCAACCAGAACCTCCTCTCAGGTCGAAGAGGACCCCAGGCTCCCTCCAGGCTGTGCCTGAAGGGGCGAACTCATTTTGGAGTGAGCACATGAGCAACTGTTGTGTCCAAAGACTTGTTCTGGGGAGAAGCTCAATGAGGTCCTTCCAACCACATCTCTCTGGACACAAGACATTTTTATTTTTGTGTCTTTTAAATGGTTATTTCAGCATAGACACAGCATGGGTGAGTCCAGTCTGCATGGCGCGTCTCAGAAACCAAGATGATGGGAATTTAAAAGTACAAGGCTTCTTAAGGACCAGACCTCCCATTTTCATGCTTAAAAATGAAGACTCCCACGTTTAGGTCTTTTAACAGTGTGGGGCCCTCGTGAATATGTTTCTCTTGGTCTACCAAATATCTGGGTGCCCACAGTGCCAGCGCCCTGTGTCACCTTGAAAAGCGCTATGGGGTCTTAGCAGCGACCCTCACTGGCATATAGGGTGTGGGATGCAAGAGCAATAGTCTGGGGCTGGACAGTTAGGGTGCAAATCCTAGGGAGCCGGAAAAGCCAGCCAGTCAGGGAGCAGAGTGTCCTTCCACAGGGCCGCCTCAGGCTGTGTGTCCTCGGGTCTGGGAGGACTTCCTGTGTCCGTTTTAAGAGAGCATGGGGGAGTGGGCACTGGGAGCATTTGGAACAAAGCTGGAACGAACATGAGCCATGTGGGGGATGTTGGGGGGAAGAAAGGAGAGGGGACTAGGCTACTATTTGGTCTGAGCTTCCCACTAAATGGGGAGTCCATCAGCAAACGAGGAGAGAGTTTTGGTGGTTGAATCATTTTGCCTCGTACTGTCCCCTGCATGACATTTCTTGAAAGCCAGGCATTCTCTTTCAGTTGTTGGCACATTTGAGAGGAAAAAAGAGTTGTTTTCGTAAATTGTCATCATTTTATTCTGGCTTCATTGGTTCTTCCTAGGGCTTTCTGGCTTTCTGGGCCTCTGAGAGGGTTTGCAGTTAGGGGATCCTGTGGAGCCCCCAGTCTTTGTGCCTGGGTAGTGGCCTCCCCATGTGATCAGGGAGGGTTTTAGGCCAATTCTGAGCCTCAATCCTGTGTACCTCTGAGTCTGGTCCATGACAGTTCACCCAAGCTTTGGTTCTCTAACCCAAGACTTTGGTTTTCCTTTTATTTCTTGGTGCAATCAGAACTGCAGATGCTCACAACCTCTGCAGCTGTGAGCAACTAACGGGGGTGGGGGCAGAGGCCCATGGAGATATCAGCCCTGCAGGGGGAGGGCCCGGTGACTCGGGCATGTTGGCTACTCCCATAAATGTGTAGCATCGTCCACTCCAGGGACTTTGGTCAAAGGAAGGCTTACAGTTTTCAAACTTTCGGATAATGGTTGACAGTAATGCCTCTCTTTCTCAGCATGATCTGGAGTTTGCCAGAAAACTCTGTAAACAGATGTTTTACTGTGGAAGGGCTGTAAACTTTTCTTTCCAGGCATCATGGAGAGAGTGTAGCTTTTACTTTGCAGCTGGGCTGCATCAGAAGTATGCATTTAAAACATAAACTTCCTTAACTGGAAAAAGAATGCTTCTGTGTCTTCAAAACAGCTTTGCTCTGTGACATTTTTGCCATTGTGGGTTTTAGATTAGTGGTAACACTTCTTTTACTTACTTGTTTAATTTGGCCGCTCTCGAAGGCCCTCAGCTACACACACACACACACACACACACACGTGTGCACACAAATGCACACACTCAAAAAAGAATTTTCTTTTCCACTTTAACTTTTATTTCACATCTGTTTGGCTTGTGAAATGTATGGCCTCATTTTTGAACTATATTCTGACAGAACGTAGTTGCTATTTTGCAGAGGAGTAGAAAACGACATAGTTTTATTAAGACGTAGTTTCTTCAGTGGGGCTTTACTATCGAAGGAACTGGAAGGCAAATGGCCCCATGACTGGAAAGGGAAAACACAGTTCATTTCATCTGAAATTATCTGAATAATGATGGCTTGCATTTAATATCCCAGGGGAAGTTGGCGAGGTCTTTCCATCAAGGTCATTGTATTCTTGCCGTGGGTGAGAATCACGTGCATCCCATAGCCAGGGGCCAGAGGCAGGGGCCTGGGGAGGCTAAGAGGGTTTCCCTCCTCCAAACTCTCCTCTTTGCTCTTGTGTCGAGACCTTCAGCCCCAAGCACTGGGGGCAGAGTCCCTCGGGTGTCCTACTGAATGCTCTTTTCTCATCCTGTTATTAAAGATATATGCAAGTTGCCCAAAGAAGAAGGAACTTGCAGGAAATTCATCTTAAAATGGTACTACGATGTGGAGACCAAAAGCTGCATGAGATTCTGGTATGGAGGCTGCAGTGGCAACGAAAACAGATTTAATTCACAGAAAGAATGTGAAATGGTTTGCGCTCCTGGTAAGTGACTGAGGGTTCTTTTGGGTTTGTGGCTTTTGCAAATCAGAGAAGAGATCCAGGCCAGTTATTCATCTTGTGAAGATATTTGAAAGACAATGATTATGAGAGCTTATGACAGAGAAGGTGGGTGGTATCTTAGATAAGGAAGATAATTCAAATAAAACACAGGGAATTCATTTTCTGAATTATTGTTATTTCCTAAAAACATACTTGTATACCTGGATTCTTGCCGACGAGGAAACACACACCCAACTACTCCTCCCTCTTCATCTTTAAATAATTATGCTTCCTCTCAATACTAGTGTTGACACTGGGGCTACCCACTATATGCATGATGTTGGCCAATTCGACTGCAGATAGGAGAGCCCAGCCAGAGCCAGAACGGGGCGAGCGTGGTGTGCACAAAGGCCCTGGGGCCGGGTGAGGCAGTGAACGGGCTCGGATTGCACACACGGCCCCAAACCCGGGCCAGGGACCGCTAGGGAAGCCATGAAAGGCAATCAACAGAAAAGCGAGGTTAGGGAGGAAAAACAGAGTCCGTGGGACGGTTTTCGTGAGAAACCCAGTGTCCTTCTTGGTCAGTAACGTGACTTTTCCCCTGTACTCCTTTCCCGCCCTCCCCCGCCCGCCCCTCCATCAATGCTCAGCGCTCGTCAACCCCGGAGTCATTGCTGCCCTGGGGACCTAAGCGTGGCCGACCAGCAGCACATACCTCTTGAAGAAGAAGGAGTCAGCCGTTGCAAGTCGTCTCTGTAGAAGCTCTGGGTGTAGACATCCTCACACTGTTCCCATTTCCTGCTTTGATTTACACTCGAACTTGGGAGGAACGTTCTGCCGCATGATCTATCAATATGGTGCTAAATGTGTCTGTGGACCCAACGCTCTCTGTCTCCGGGCAGTCATATCGTATACTTCGAACGTTGTGTAATAGTTATCCACTGCTGGTGTTTATGTGAACATTTCTATAAACTCATACACCCCCTGGACTCTCACACTCTGCCTCTTTTGGGCAAGTGTAAGGTCCAGGATAGAACTCCACATTTCACCGCTATCTATATACTTCTGCTTGGTTCATTTCTTCCCTCTTCAGTAAGCATGACTTTAGATGGAAAGCCTTGTAAGGTGAAGAAACAAGAGTCCAACTTTTTTTTAACTCCCCCCTCCAATTTCCTAGATTAGATTTCAAGCTAATTTTCCTTTTCTAAAGCCTCTAACAAATGATCTAGTTAGAAGGAAGCAAAATCCCTTAATCTTTGTGCACTGTTGTGGGACCAATGCCTTCATTAAAGGATGAAAAAAAGTCATAATAGAGAATATTTTTGGCATTCCTCTAATGTTGTGGGGTTTTTTTGTTTTTGTTTTTGTTTTTTTTTTGTGCCGGGTTGGGGAGGGTGTTTAATTTTAATTTTAAAAATTTTAGGAAATTTATACAAAGAAACTTTTTAATAAAGTATATTGAAAGTGTCATGGGTTTGGTGTTGCTGGCTATCTTGTTTCCATAATACCTGCTGTCACGAGGACCCCGGGCCAGGGGAATGGGGCCCAGCCCACCAATGGGGCCCTGCCCAGCCCACCACTCTTTTGTTTCCAGGGGAGGGGAAGACTGCTCTATCACATGGTGTGGGGAGACCCGGGCTCAGCCCATTGGCATGGCAGCTCTCCATGGCGCCTTCCCTGCTTAGGACCCTTTCTGGAGTCTTTGTGATCTTCAAAGCCAGGCTGGCTTTTATCTTGAGCTCTACCTTCTGGTTGGACCCAGAGCCTTGGCCTCCTTACCTGCCTCTTCTTTAAAGTGACTGTTTCCCAGGGTTGGTTTGGCTCCCGCCCCACAGGGGCTGAGAGATGGGACACAGTTGGCCAGGACACCCTAGCCCTCTTCTGGAGTCTCAAAGACAAAGCCTAAAGTCTTTCTTTCTTTTTTTTTTTTTTTTTTTTCCTTAAAGACGTTTGCTCCCGTCTTCAGAAGTAACACAAGCAACAAATAAATACATATTGAGGTGGCACCTGAAGCCCACCTGAAACTGAATTCGTTTGACAAAAAGCACGTCTACTGAATTAGTTACACATCTACTCTGACAAATGTTCCCGACAGATGCAGGGACGTTGGGTGTGTGCGGAACTGCTTTATGTTCAGATCAGGGAGGAATCTGTCAGTTAATCTACAGAGAGGAAAAAGAGGAGGTCAGAGGGTGTGCAGAGCTCCCTGTGATCCACTCCCTCTGACTTCCACCCTGATCTTTGAGTGAACTTTCTAAATTCTCAAAATGCACTCAGAGTGGCCCCATCTGCCTAGAAACTGGTAGAAACACTGAGCTCTGTGCCCGTATCGAGGTGGAGGAGAGACAGAGAAGTAGAAGGATGGGGTGGACAGAGGAGACCCCTGTTGGGAATTTGCAGAAATTTGAGGGAGGGCTCAGGACTTCATGGGACATTGGGGATGTGAGTTTCCTTGCCTTGTTTGGGACTGAGAGAGCCTGTTTGGACATCAGGGCAGCTTCAGGGGAACTAAAAAGCTTCGGGAACTCCTCAGACGTTCTCACAGCGAGGGCACCTTTGCTCACATCCTGGCAGAAGCCCCGTGGGGTTCCTCTCCCCATCCCTGTTCGGGGTGAGCGACACACCAATCCAACACTTCCTTCCCAGGGGCCCTCTGCCCTCAAGTTCATGCTGACCCTTCCTCATCCTTAAGGACCCCTTTTTTGAATAAAGCCAACACAGGGGGTTTACAAAGAGCTCAGTGATGGTCATGAATTCCCTTCAAATGGATATTCAACCTGAGTGGGAAAAGTGCATTCTGTGACTTTCTCAGGGACGGCTGCCCCAAAGTTCCCCAGCCCCAGAGGAACACCCCCGCCTTTCCATATAAATATGCCTGTGTGCCTCCCCTCAAGCTGTGTGCGTTCAAGCCAAGTCCATACCATTGGAGCGAAGAAATGCTTGCAGTGGGGCTAGGGAAAGGGAGCATCACTGTGTAGCAGGTGGAACATAAGCCACGAAACAGTCCTTGGCTAGCTACCACAAACTGGACAGCTAAAACCACAGAGCTTTATTCTCTCACAGCTCTGGAGGCTGGCCGTCCAAAATCGAGGAGTTGGCAGGGCCATGCTACCCCCGAAATCTGTAGGAAATCCTCTCTTGTTTCTTCAATTTCTGGTGATCCGTTGGCTTGCAGCTGCATCCCCCTGCTTCTGCCCCTGTCTGCACACACTGTCTTCTCATAAGCACAATGGCCATATGGGATTAGGGGCCCACCCTAGTGCAGTGTGACCTCACCTTTACTACTTACAGCTGTGATGACCCTATTTCCAAATGTCCTGACATACTGGGGGATTAGGACTTCTGACCTATCTTTTTTGGGGGGGAGGAGGGAGTGCACCATTGAGCCCATAAGAAAGACAGTGGTGGCATTTCCGATAACCCGCTCCCCACTCGGCCATGATGCAGCTAGCGCCGGTGAGGGCTTTCAGCTGAATCCTGTCACTTTCTAGTCCCTTTTGGTTATGAAAACCATCCCTAATGGATCTTAAGGCTGGGTCTCATTGATTTTAAAACTTAAATCGCAGATAGTCTTCACAGCCTTTTGCCGTGCACCCCAGTTCGGGCTAGACTCATGGCTCGCGGTGCCTGGTGGCGTTGGAGTAGAGACGACCATGGCTTGTTTTCTCCCCCATTCTCCTTCACCCTCCGGGCCTGTGGACTTCTGTGCTTCCCCCTATGGCCCCCGGGGCCAGGCTGACCCTGGCTCTCTGCTGCTGCCTTGCCACCTCGCCCTGCCCTGCCCTGGGCTCCCTCTGCAGCAAGGTCCCCAGGCTGGCTCTCTGGAGACACATATCAGTTCTCTGGGGGAAACTGGGGGGCCTAGTAGCCTGCCCCTTCCTGCCCCTTCCTGCCTCTTCCTGCCTCTTCCTGCTCCACTTCCTGCGCCTTCCTGCCACACTTCTTGCCCCTTCTTGCCATGCTTCCTGCCCCTTCCTCCCACCCTAGGAAGTGAGTCCCTTCCTTTCCCCATGGGAAGTGAAAGAAGCAAGCACTGCTTTGCCCTCGAAAGGCTACCAGGACCCGTGCTGTGGTTCTCTTCTGCCTCAGCAGTGACCTGGAGTACTCAGGGCAGTGTGCTCTGAGCTGGGCCCTTGGTGATCCATCTGAGAAAATAGGATCTACCAGGCAGGCAACACCAGCCTCTTGTAGGAATGTTACAAGGACAGAGCTCTGGGCCCTGGCCCCCTTTGTGATGGGCTGATCATGGCACTTGCCCTCCTTGCCCTCAGGGGACATCTAGAAGGAACACTCACACCCAAGGCACCCCAATAGCTCATTAGTGACAAATGGACAAATGGACATTTCACTGAAGACACTTTGAGGGGTCTGGAGAGAAGTTTCTCACAGATTCCATGGTTTACTTCATACAAATGCCCTGCTGCCTCTGCCCCAGAGGTCCTCACCCCCAGCAGCTGCCTCAAGTCTCCCCCTCCTCTTTCCTCACCCAGCTGCTTGTAACGCTCCATGCCTACGGCAGTTCCAGCCCTCCCGTTGGTGTGGGCACTTTGGGTGGGAAAACACAAGCCCAAGAGATGGGGAATGGTGGGTGTTAAGCTTTTGGCACTGTTCGCGGGACATCTATTCACCCCATCACACTAAAAAAAAAAAACCCTCAGTCTTACATGCGACAAAATGCATCTATTTATGTGTATTGTTTGATGAGCTTTGACAAACGAATGTACCCACGTTACCCACCCCCCACTCACGATGTGCAGCATTTCCATAATCTCATCTGGCCATGTGTTCAAGTTTCCACGACTACCAGGAAAAAATCAGGGATGCATAAAGATTCTTGTTCAAAGGTATTCTCTGTGGCTTTATTTGCGATGACAAAAATTAATTCGAGATCATCAAAATGGCCAACAAGAGGGGGATGCTTAAATTCAGCTTGCTTTGCCAACAACAAGAAAAAGATAAATAGTCAGTAAATATGTCATAATGTTGATAAATGGCCCATGCCATTAATCAGTTGTGGTTTATCATAGAATGTTAAAAAGGATACAAATCTGTATATTTAATATGATAATCGCATATATGTACACGCACACACACAAATATATGTTTCTTTCTCACAAAGAGAAAATATATTAAAAGCAAATACAACAAAAATTTCCTGGCCAGCTACAGTGCTATCCCTTCCCCTACACCTAGACCCTAGTCTTCAAGCTGCTTTTGCCCCCGTATTAGTTACAAAATAGAGTTGAGCAGTCATCAATGGGCTCAGCTACCCCAGATTTCCAATTGTAGCACAAAGATCCCATTTCCATCTAATTCTGTTTTGTTCAACAGCGACAGTTGGTTTTATGTTCATTCATTTGACGGATACTGAGCACATTGTATGTGTCCCCGAGGGGCTCCCGATCTCACGGTGGGAGACAGACAAGAGTGGGAAACGTGACAAGAAGCCAGGCTGCTTTGGGAGCTGGCCGGGCTGGAGGTGGGGGCGGCCACCAAATCCCAACAGGGTGGCCACAGGGGACTGGCTGGGGAGTCCACTGTGAAAAAAAACACTTGGGGATGGTGATGGAGGTGGCCAGGTGGCTAACTGAGGAGGGTTCTGGGCAGAGGGGACCCTAGAGCACAGAGTGCACCTCAAGGGTAGGAGGAGAGCCGGGGAAGGGCATGGCTGGGCTGCAGAGAGGGAGCGGAGGACTGGAGGGTGCACTGGGGGCCCCGCAAACCTGCTGGCTTTCACTCAGTGACACAGGGGCCGTTGCTTAGCGCGCTCAAGGGACCTGGGTGCTCTGCCATGAATTTGAAAGGGTCCCCTGGCTGCTGAGCAAGGACAAGACATCAGAGCAGTGAGATGGGACACCAATGATGATAATGTGGCATAAATTCAGGTGACGGTGAGAGATGACAGTGACCAAGACCAAGAAATAGCAGAGGAGATGAAGTGCGGGTTCTGGGGACGTTTTGATCTAAAATATGCAAGAATTGATTTAATTTTTGTGTTCAGTTTTTCATGGATTCCCACAGAGGAACTAAAATCCCTGTTTTAGGTCATCTGTCCTGACTTTGCGTTCAGCAAAGTGTGGTCTGAGCAGAAGGAGCTCTGACCCCTGACAGCTGTGGACTTTTTTTCAAGACCCATCCATTGCCAGACCATACCACAGACCCTGTGTCTTTCCCCGAACCCTGGTGTGCCCCTGACCCGAATGTGCATGCAGTCCTTTCTGGGGTAGCCTCAAAGAACCTCCAGCCTGGTCCTGCGGATGTGGCCTTGCGATGCCTGTTTTGGATTTTGTGAGCAAGACCTAAACTTCTCTCGGGATGATGCCCCGAGGGTTTGGCCTGTCCTCACAGCTAGTGTGAACTTAAATAACCGAATTCACTTCTATCCAGTAGTGGTCGTATGTCAGCCGATGTATTAGGTGCTTCACACACACAACCTCAGGGAGCGCTGTCTGGGAGTGGTCACTACCTTAGTTTCCCAGATGATGAAACAGTGGGTCAGAGTGGTCCAGTTCACCCAGCTAACAATCCAATGGAGACTGTATCTGAGTAAGTCATTGTGACCCAGAAGCGCCCCAGACCTTCCAAGCACCTATGGGTTCTCGCGGGACCCCCACTTTCATTCTCCAGGGGCTTCGGACTGTTTCCCTGGGAGCTGGACTTCAGCCGTGGCTCTGTATTCCCCCGGCAAAAAGCACGCTCTACCCAGCTCCCTACCCAAGACCTAGTGTTTCTCTCCATGGATAGAGAATCTCTCTCCATCCTTCCCCTTTCCTTTTATTACAACCGTTCTCATCTCTTTCTCATTATTCAGAGCTGCTCTCCTCAGGGAAGGACTCGGAGAAGCTGGATGTTTGGCTCAAGTTTAGGGCCTGAGTAGAGGTGGCCTGCTTGAGCCTCTGTGGTCAGGTCACGGGGACATCTGTTTGGACTCAACTATTAGCACATTTCAGTCCAATCATCTTCATCTTTGCTGGATTTGTGACTATAAGTGCCTTCCACTCCCCCCTCACCAACAACTTTCTATAGAACTAAGAATCAATCAATCAATCAATCACAACAAGCATGAATGGCAGCCAGTCTTTTTGGTAGGAAGCCAATATCATGAAACCAGAATGTCAATTTTAAGTTTCTTCCCCCGTGGTGATTCATTTTTAGGGAATGGGTCTGATTTCCCAGCCAAATTCTACTTGTTGTCAGATTTCCAGCTGGACCTGGTTGGTCCTCAGGAGCCAGGTTCTCTGGGCCCACCCATCGGGGTGCGGCTTCCAGAGAAGCTAGGGGCTGCTACCCAAGGGCCTGCTCCTTCTCCGACCTCAGTTTACTGGGCTGAGCTTTGATGTTGACTGTGCCTCCCACCTCCCTCCGGGCTGAAGTGTGAGTGGTGGGCTGTTCTTAGCACCACTGGATTCCCAGGCGGTCTTCCTGTTTCTTTGGAATCATGACTCCAGAGTTGGACAGTCTTTCAGAGGTTTGGAGGCCCAGTGTGGAGCCAGTTCAGGGATGCCTTTCCCCATTGTTCCTGATTCTGTAACCCGCATGATGAGCATAAAATTGTCAAAGAGCAAAAAACCAAAGAAGGAGTATTTTAGAGTCCAGTTGTTGGAGTCCAGAGACATTTGGTGGTGGGGAATGGGAAACAGCCAAGGGAGAAAGGGCCTCTGTGCATAATGGGGACACCTTCCAAGTAATACTCAACCTGGAAAGTAGATATTATTTTCCTGCCTTAAGTCAGAGGTGTCTGTGAAAACCCTCAAGCCACTGTTGCAAAATGTCATCTCGTGGATGGACTGGGGCATCTGCAGAGGGACCTTGCCAAGCATGTTTGAATCCGAGAGGAATGCTGAGGTTCCAGGATTGGCACTACTCTTCCAGGAGATGTCAGAAACAGAAATGGTTAGCACACTACAAAAAAACAGTAGAGTCGGTCTACTCGAGAAAGGATACTTCAATTTTTAAAGACTCAGATTTAGAGCAGTTGCATTTGATAGGAGCATTTGGGTTCAAGGAGCTCCTGGTCATTTGTGAACCAGGCCTAGTTTGGGTGCGTCTGAGAGTGGACCCTGACTGCTGGGTTGCAGGTAGCTGGTTTGGGAAAGTATGTAGGAAGCACAGGTGAGGGAATTGAGAAGAAAGACCCAGAAAAGTCAACAGAAGGTGCATTATTTTTGAGTAGGTTCCCACTCTAGTTAGGGTGGCCATGGACAACTGAGGCTTCATCCCACTTGGGGAGGATGTTATGAGGAAGGGGAGGATGGGGGCTTCTCTCTTGGCTCTCATGTCTTTTGGTTGGGGCTGCCTTGGGGGTGTGAAGTGTCCGGCACTTTCTGGGGCACCTGACCACACTGTTGCTAGAAAGTCCTTAGGCCCAGAAGCAGGGGGACGTGGGCCGCTGAGGTGGAGAGCTGTCAGCGCACCTGGAATGTCCACCATGGCTCCAGGGGAGCTCACGGGTGGGTCGAGGAGTGTGGCGTGAAAGGCGCTGGCCACCAGCCTGTTTGGACATGACCCCACAGGAGCTGAAGTGGAGACACAAAATCGAGTTGATGAGAGAGGGTTGTCAGAGAGAACGGCAGGAGACACTCTGCTCCTGATTACTCTTGCGGGAGCAATGATGGAGCGGATCCTCTGGGCTCTTCCCAGAAGCCCACGTACGGCCAGCACTCCACCAGGAGGGGGGCGGCAAACTGTTTTGGTAAAGGACCACCCAGCGTCCAGTGGTCCAGGGGCCCTAGAGAGAGCCATAGGGCTTGTGGTGTGAATTCTGGCTGTGGTTCTGGCTGCTCAGCAGCCTGGTTCCTGTCCACTTTTGGAAATGATTGTCTAGTATTCCCATCGTTGCTGTTAGCTACTCAGTATCCTTTTAATAAACTAATTTTCTCTGTGTTAAGCAGAGTGAGTTTCTGGCCCTTGAAGCCCAGAACCTGGACTGGTTCACAGGAAGTCATCCCATCGCTCACTCAACAAACATTTGCTGAGCACCTGTCATGTGCCAGGTGCTACGGAGGCATCCGGATACAGACGAGCAATACACACTCCCTGCCCTCACTGAGCCCACATGGCGAGGGAGCTGGGCAGCAGATGTCAGGCCATGCAGTACATAAGGAGGTATCAGTGGGTGCCGAGAGAGTCTATGGGGGTCCTGGGGGCTGGTTAGGGCAAGCCTTTCTAGGAGTTGGTTTATGCGCTAATCCCAGAAGGGCAGGAGGGAACCAGCCTTCGGAGGACCTGGGAGAGCGTTCCAGGTTGAGAGGGGAGGTGGGTCGAAGGCTCTTCTGAGTCTGGCATGTGGAGTCTGACGCTTTGGAGAAGGAGGAGGGTGGCTGGTGTGGCCGTGGCACCCAGGGGAGGAGGCGGTTGTGGGAACCACAGCTCTGGTTAGAGAAAACGGAGGCTTGAGCCAGGTGTGGGCCATGGACATGGAGAAGAGAGGACGGGTTTGGTCTTGGGGGAATAGAGTCCATAGGCCGTGCTGATGACTTAGACACATGGGTAAGAAAAGAAGCTAAATAGTTCATGATGCCTTTCACTGAGATGATGTGCCATTTACTTATTTTCAGAAGTGGGGTGGGGTCCTCAAGAACTCTGCCATGTGCATTTTAATTTGGAATGTCTCTTGACCTTTCTAGAAGTGGTATCAGGAAGGCAGCTGAAGTCCGGGCAGTGCCCAGCTTGGGAATAGAACATCTTTTGAGCTGTGAGTCCAGATAGACGGCCTGGTCTGCGAGTGTAGGTGAGGAAGGGAGAGGAGGTCAGGAGAGGCCTCTTGGTACATGGACAGCTGGGGCTCAGCAGAGGGGACAGGCCCAGCCCGGGAGGCTGACGAGGAGCATCTGGAGCAAGAGAAAGGCATCCAGGAGGGAAAAGGGTCATGGGAAGCACAAAAGCAAAATGTTTCAAGGACACGGAGCACTCAATTATGTTGAATCCTGCTGAGACCAGGCCAGGGAAGTCTAGAGAAGACCCGTGTGGATGCTGACATGTGCATTAGATGTTCTCACCCGCCAGGGATTGAAACCCTGTCTTGAATTGGCTTGGACCCTAGAGACATTTTTACCTCGGCTGCACAGGAAATCTGGAGCCTGGGCTGTGGGAGCGGTCACTCAGGGGCCGGAGGATGCCTTCGAAGGTCCAGGTTCTGTCACCGTTGTCCACGATCTTCAGGTGGGGCTCTCTGCTCCAGGCTGGTATAAGATGCTCTCATTGAGTCATGGCACTATTTAAGGGAAAAGCAGGACCAGTCTTTCTGTGGCTGTCTCGGGAGTGAGGGAGTGTCTCCCCACAGCCCCCAGAAGACGTCCCCAGGGCACTCCCCTTTCCCAAGCCAGTCACTGACAGGACGACTGCGGGGTGGGGGGATGGAACGCTGGCGACAAAGAAGCCATCCTCCCTTCAGGCCTGGGATCCTGAAGGTCAGTGGGACTCTGGTCAGGAGGATGTGGGCCTACTGGATCCATGACCATATCCCTTACTGGGTGGGTTTGTGTGTGCATCCACAGCACATTTAAGAGACTGTGTAGTTCATCCAGTGGCATAAGATTTACTCTTTTCTCAATTAACTCTCTGGATAGTTTCCAAAGAGAAAACAGAACAGCAAAAACAAAGCATTTTACCTTTGGTTGAAGGGAAGCGCTTGAGCTAATGGGACTTACTGACATTCAGTTGACTGTTCTTCATGGTGGCCCAGGAAAACCCAAGACTGTCAACCCAGCCACCTCAGCGAGGTGCCCTTTGGCAGCATGTCTTGATTTGGACGTTGGTGGTCTATGCCTGGTGCCCCAGCTTGCACCTAATCCCAACCCCCTCCCCCCACCGCCGCTGCCCCAACTTCCCATCATCCTTCACTGACTCCTGGGCCAGATTTAATGCTCGGGACCTATGACAAGGTTTTGGAAAACAGTATAGTGGTTGGGTATTAGTTTAGTGCAAAAGACTTCAAACACTTTTCCATCTTTGTTTTTCCGTAGTTAGCAATAGAGGGCTGGGCCTTATTTATACATAATAAAGAGTTTGTTGAATTTCCTACCTCATCAAGGGAAGGAAAGCTAATCATGATAAGACACAACTTCAGGATATCAAAACCAAATGTTAACCATTTCCAGAAACAAAAACTTAGGCATATTGTACACTAGTCAGAATTAAGGCCCAAAGTTAGAAATATCCTAATCCTATCCTATCCTATCCTATCCTATCCTATCCTATCCTATCCTATCCTATTCTACTCTATTATTAATTATTCTATTCTTCTTAGAATATATTCAGAAAACGTTCCTTCTGTGACATTGCCCTGGGAAAGGCACGAGCTGAGGACGGGGTCTGTTACACATCAAGCTCTAACCAACAGGCCAAACAGCTTTGATGTGTAAAGTAAATGTCTGAAGGGGATTTATATGAGTGGCTCTGAAGTCTCAGCAGCAGATGAATCACACAGGGATTGTCTTTCCTCAGACTATCGGAAGGCAACACGTCTATCAGCTCAAATCTTCATTTGGGTTTGGGTTTTCAAATAAAAACTTATTTTCACTTAAAGGACACGCGGGCGCAGGTCCTCGTTGGTTTGCTGGTTGTCCCCGAAGAGCTCCCTAGGATGGAAATGTGTCTCCCGCGCGGGGTCCGTGCTCCTGTCCCCTTAGCCATCTGATGTGACTTTCTCAGGCCTTTTAAGGAAACACATTCAGCCTCTGGAAGCGTTTCAGGCGCCGCATTCCCGATTGCACACATGGAACCCATTGCCTGCCATTTAGCAGGAAAGCATCTGCCAGTGTGGCCAAGAGGAGAGCTAAAAATAGCTGGGTGCAGTAGGCTTTGCTGCCCGCCCCAGCTCCCGTTCATCTGTGTGAAAATACAGGACCCGTGTCCCGGGTGTCCCTGGGACCCCGATTCCCTAGTTCGTTCAGCAGAAATCGCTCCTCAGTCCCCACCCCAAGTTAATTTTTGGTTTTAAGAGAGGACCTGCACCAGCGTGGAGCTCCTCAGACCACTCTGTCTTGTAACCGCCCTGACAGTGCGGACAGCGACACCTTCTCGGTGACCGGGCCCCGCCCCGAGGTCCCCACCTTTCTCGCTACAGAGTTTCCGGGTGGGCAGAGAAGAACAGGCTGAGGAAATGCATTCTCAGCCGGCAGCACGGTGACTGATCTCAGAGGCCACCCTCAGGCTCGGCCCCCGGGTCTGGAGCTCACTTGTTTGCTTTAGGTGTGGTTACAGACACCACAGCCCGCTGCCCGGGGCAGGGTAGGTTCATAGATGAGTAAGGCCAGAGGAAGGACTGCGGGGCTTGAGGCCGATGCGGGGAGATGTCTCTCTTACAGGCATTCAGGTTTGACGAAGTTAACACACTGCTGCCAAAGAAATGTCCTCTAGGCAAGTCTGGGCCTTGGGCCACCAGTTTGCAATCTCTGGTTCAGAGACACAGAGTTTAAGTTCAGGATTGCTGCATCTGGTCTGTTTTATATGGACTGTGCAAAACTTTGCAGCTTTGGCCTGGAAATGGAGTCCCCTTGACCACAGGGTCTCCGCATGTGACCCCAACAGAAGGACAGAACACAGGGTAAGGCCGAGAGATCTTTGCCCTGTGCTCAACTAGGACAGTTGCCAAAGTTGTCTGAGGATTCATTATGTTCAGCAACTCTGCCTTCATAAAGAATAAACCCCAATGTTCCTAGCAGCAATGTCTGCAACAGCCAAACTGTGGAAAGAGCCGAGATGCCCTTCGACAGATGAATGGATAAAGAAGATGTGGTCCATATATACAATGGAATATTACTCAGCCATCAGAAAGGATGAATACCCAACTTTTACATCAACATGAATGGGACTGGAGGAGATTACACTAAGTGAAATAAATCAAGCAGAGAAAGTCAATTAGCATATGGTTTCACTTATTTGTGGAACATAAGGAATAGCATGGAGGACATTAGGAGAAGGAAGGGAAAAATGAAGGGGGGTGAAATCGGAGGGAGAGACGAACCATGAGAGACTATGGACTCTGAGAAACAAACTGAGGGTTTCGGAGGGGAGAGGGGTGGGGGGATGGGTTAGCCTGATGATGGGTGCAGAGATTCTCCTGAATCTGTCATCCGATTGACTTCCACCTCTGCTTCACTTGTGCGGCTAACTGCTTGCTTATTAGCTTACACGCTGGAAGACCCTCAAAACCAGGATTGGTCATTTTCCTGACCGGTGCATGACTCATCACATGTTCCCCATCTCAAGGAATGGCTCTACCACGAGCTCTGTTCTATAACCCAGAGCTGGAAGCCACCAGGGGCTCACCCCTGTCCTCACCAGCCCCATCGAGCCAGCCACCTGGTCCTCTCGTTCTGGCCCTGCATCTCCTCCATCCCTCCCTGGTGCACAGCCCCGATGAGGGTCTTTGTCCTCTCTAGCTAGACCGCTAATAGCCTCATTTCCTGCCTCCCTGCTCCCCTTGACGGAAACCAAACATTTCGTGGGGACCACAAATGGGAAGTAGACTGTCCTGCTACAATGATGTGTAATCGTGCCATTTGCCTACTTCAGGAGAATCTCTGCACCGTTGAACCCTTGAATGCCAATGCTCTTGTCCAGAGAGACGTGTAGAGAGCAAAGGGAAGCCAGGCAGGAGCTGGGGAGCTCGGCAGGTAAGGATAGACGCAGAGGTGGAACCTTCGCTGGGGCTCACAGGGAATGGGAGGTGGGAAGAAGGAGACAGGGGAGCTGCTTCTGCAAATGAAGGGTGAAGGAGGAGAGAATGTTAAGGGGAAAGAATATTAATTGTTGAGCGCTGAACAGATCACTACGGTGTTTCTCTTTACTGATCATGATTCTGCAGTATCATTTTCACGCACTCGTGATCTTTCACGCTTGTGCATGACCCACGATCACACCAGCTCATTTTTCAAACACCCACATTATTTCCACTTTTTTACTATTATAAATAACGTGGTGATAAGTAGCTTCATGCATAGACCTTAACACGGTTATCTTTTTGTTCCTGCAGAATAAATAGTAAGAAAGGGAAATATATGGTCAGGACTGTTCTCCTTCTTGTGTTTGGTGTGCATCACCGAACTGCCCACCAGAAAAGCGACACCAATTTCTACTCCTACTAATGGGCTTTGGAGTGTCCCATCTGTCTGATAGGAAAGATGTTGATTTTATTAAATCTTTGCTCCTTTGATATATGAGACTTTATGTGGCATTATTTTACTTTTTAAATTATCAGAGAAGTTAACATTTTAAAACAACAGAATTCATCCTTAACCGTTGTAAAAAGTCTAACAGTAACAGACATGAAGGCTTTTTCAGGCCCAAGATTGTAATCTGTAACCAGCACCCAGCACATCAGGTTCTCCCCACAAAGGTGCAAGCTCTTCATTTTGTAGACAGGGTGACGGAGGCTCAGAGAGGTTTTGTAATTGCCCTGAGTCACACAGCTGCTAAATGGACACAAATTGGCTTTTGGATTCAACACAGTCTGAGAGTCCATCTTGCTAGCTGTGCTATTTGTCTTTTGGCTTATTTATTGTTCTGTTTTAAAGCTTTCTTCACTTATTGAATGACTTTAACTAATTGCACATTTTTAAAGTATTCACCATTTCCTTATATTTTGTGGCTTTAAATTTTTATGAACTCACATCTATTGTTTTTTTTTTTTCCCCCTTACAAATCTCATCTCTGCTACCCCGTGTGTAAGTGTCATCTCTATCTGCAGGTTAGAACACCGTGTAGCAGATGCTGTCTGGGCATCTGCCCAGGCCCCGGGCCCTTCTCTGGCAAGTGCCCCATGGCCCCACCTCCTCGTGACAGAAGCCATGTCTTACTCAAGGAACTGCTGCAAGGGGCAGAGTCCCCGGGGTCAGCTATTAATCACAGAAGCAAGGTGAGTTTCAATTGTCACGTCAGGCAGGCAAGTGTTTAACAGCGGTTGGCTTGGAGGTCTCAAGCTGTGGCTCAGACACCATGAGTACCACAGCTGAAATGGAGAGGGAGCTCACCAAGGTTCAGTGCCCAGAGAAACCCCAGGTGTGAACAGAGGCCTCAGGTTTCTTAGCATCTTAGGTCATCCTTGGGCCCAAGAGCCAATGGGCCGACTTGAGCTCTCCATGACATGTTAGTGGAGAAAAAGCAAGGCCTCCAAAGATGGGGGACCGGTAGCAGTAACATCATGGCATATAGCCTTGCCTTGCTCTTGGCAGGATGCCCAGACCAGGGTATGGGCACATTTCCGGGGACATTGGGGTTATGTGCCAAAGTCCTGCTGAGGGCAAATTTATCTCAGCTACGAAGGCTGCCAGGTTCCACATCCTTGCTGGAGTAAGGCAGGAAGCCAATTATTTGATTTGATGTCATCTTGAGAACATGACCTGGTCTCCCCTCCAAGCTGGAGGCCGGAGGGGTTGTGTAGACCATTTGGAGGATTCTTTGCATCTTCGTCTAGAAAAGTATTGGAATTAGAATGGCTATCTCATTGCGTGACTGTCTCTCCATTATTTCCAGCTTTCTTCCATAATCATTAAATTATTTTTATTTTATTCCTCTTGAATCATTTTAAACCTTCATTTTTATATCTTTTAGTCCTTTTTAATGGCATTTTCATTGTTCGTAACCTCAGGGGATGCTACTTCATTTTGCCTTTCTAAATTTAAAAACGTTTTCAGTTTTTTGTTTATTTTTTTCATTGCTTTGAAAATTAATTTTATAAATTTCAGGACTTGTATCTTTTAAATTTATTTTTATTGCTATTAGCTTATTTTCTTTAAACACTTTTTAGTTTATCATGAGGCAGACACTTGGAACAGCACATGGGGACCAGCTGTGAGGCCCCTACCTGTCCCTTTGTTCCAGCAGGGACAGCCATTCTGAAACTCTTTGAGAGGCCAGTGATGAGCCTTGACTGGATACCGTCACAGCAGGGTTCCTGTGGATTCTGGAACTTATCCACATCCCCTTGAGCACATAAGGACTCTTCTTCTGGAGATAGCTTCTGTCATGCCAGTGAGCATGAGGTGGTCTTGCCACCGAGGTTGCCAGCCATGAGCCAGATACACCCCGCCAAACTGCCATGGAGGCAGGTGCACCTAGCATCACTCCATCAGTTAGTGGAAGATCTGGGCTGGTACAAGCAGGGTCTGTAGACACAGGAGCTTGGCATGAGCTAGTAGCTGACACTCCTACTTCCCTCACAATGCTATTCCTTCTTCAACCCACACTTGTGACAGTAACAGAGGAGAAGAAAGATGGAGCACAATATATATAATTATCTAACATATATATTATATGATATATATCATATATGTATATATATAACCTCAACCAACTCAGTTCAGTTATCACAAATGTCATATATATAATGTGTATATATACATATATATATATATATATATATATATATATATATATATATATATAGCAAAATGTCTTGATGCCATGTGATGTGGACTGATGGTGTGTTAAGCTCTTATTCAGGGTACCCTGAAGGAAAGCAGAGAAGGGAAAACCTTCTACAGGCAGATCTTTGACAATCATCTTGTCCACTTGGTGTGAGGTAACCTTAATCGGGAGGAAAATAACAACCAATAGCACATGTCCTTACACTGCTTTTGTAGCAACCAGGGGTGAAGAAACAGTGAGAGATGAGGAGCCATACTGATAAATGGACCATGGCATGAAAGTCAAGGACCCAAAATGAGCAGGCTGGAGGATTAGAGACAAAGAGGTTTGGGATAAAAGCCTGGTCCTTTTGAAATGAGCCCAAAATATTCATCTCACTTGAAAGTCCGCCCAAAGATCCCCACTGCAGGGGATACTCTCAGTCATCAGGCAGATGGGATGACTCACCCTGGGGATCTTTGTTAGCATCTTTCCTCCAATGATCAATGTCTAAAAACACCCAAGGGGCCCCGGAGCTGATGATCAAGCCTATGTATGAGATCCATGATATGGACTCTGTTTTATCAAGGTGAGCCTGGCCACTGTCTCTGTTGTGTGGTTTACTCACCAGCAAATTGTGCAAACTTTATCTCCTGATATGGTATCTTGAGGGACCCACCAAAAACTCCATGTGGTGGGTTGATAACATTGGACCCATTCCACCAAGAGGGAGCAGTGGTCTGTCCTATTTGGAACAGACACCCTGAATTTGGACTTGCTTTTCCTGGGGACCGTGCTCTGTCAGCACTACCATCCATGGACTTACAGAATGCCTTATTCACTGCCACAGCATTGTCTCCAAAGGGAATCACTTCACAACAAATGAATTTCACTGGCTTTATCATGCACCCCATGGCCCAGAAGCAACTGACCTTGTAGAAGGAAAGGTGAATCAGTTAGGATAGGTTAGGTTATGGTGAAGTAATAAACAAAACCCCAACACAACAATGGGTTATTTTTCATTCACATTTCAGGTCCAACCCAGCCTGAACTCAGGCTGATGAAGGCTTCATCCTCACTAATGTTTCCATAGTTCCTGAGGTAGAAAAAAAAAATAAGGTAATGCGTACCCTGATGGGCATTATCACTTCCACTCATGTGTCATTGGTCACATCAAGGTACAAGGCAAACTTAAATTCCAGAGAAGGAGGAAGGACTTTCCTACTGACTTGCTGGAAGGAGAGGAGAATCAGAATGTATGTGATCATCCTAATGACTAATAAAAATGGTTTACTGAAAACATAGATCTGTGCCAGCCAGGGAATAACACCATGCGATGTTATGGTGTTGTCCTACAAGCTCTCCTATATACTCTTAGCCAGAGGCCAATGTATGGTGCTGTTTCTTTCATAACTAATATATATGGGTGTAAGAACAATGAGAGGGAAGGGAATTTATAATTTTCCACAAGTATCCCTGATAAACTGATTGCATTTTTTTTTCTTCATGTTGCCATGATGCTGGGATCTTCTGCGTTAGAGATCGTAGTGCACTAGAAAGGACTGTTTCTTCTATCCACCCCGTGGGAAATAATGCTGCTACTTGGCCATTCAGAGTTCCTCATGCTATAGAGCTAACTGGCAAAGAAGTGGATTATAGTGCCTGCATGATCGATCCTGACCCTCCAGGGTGAAAAAACTATTTGCTACGAATTGGGTGGAGGGGAATAGGGATGCAGCCCCCAGGTTTCCCTGCTGTGCCTTCATGGACCACCGGCACACTGGCTAGGGTTAATTGAAAATGGTTGCCATTCCATAGAGGCAGGACCACCAAGGACTCAGACTCCTTGCCACAAAGGGTTGGGCTCCTCCCTGGCTAAGAACCTCAACCAATTCAGTTCAGTTTTCACAAATGTACCACATGAATGCAAGATGTTCATAGTGGGGAAGCTCTGTGTGTATCCAAAGGGGATATAAGGGAGCTCTATTCAGTACTTTCTGCTCGGCATTCCCACAAACCTAAAAGTGCTCTAAAAAAGAAAGTCTACTAATTAAAAAAAAAAATAAAAAACAAATTAAAAAAAACAAATAGGAAAAGACTAACAGGGGGTGTGCTCTTTAGAGAATGCCCGTGTAAAAGGCATGGGAACCTTGGGTAGCTGAAGGTGTTTGTGACCTGGACAGTTGCCATTTTTTGGCTGCCCAGCCTTCTCTGCTCTTCCACACGGCATGCCTCTCTCTTTGCTGTTGGGATGGCAGATCTGGTGCCCATCTCCCTCCACAGTAGCCAAAGGGGCAAGAACGCCTCACTGTCCTGGTTTGGCCAGAGGATGGCCGTGATCTGATCCCAAGCCATGGCAGAGCTGCCCCCCTCTCTCCTCTGTAGGTTAGGTGCGGCCACATGACTTGCTTCGGCCAACAGTAATGTGGGTGGAATTGGCACGCCACGTGTTGGGGGGAGAAGTTTGAAGATGACATCATGGCCCACACTCCCCTTTCCTGCCTCTACAATCCAGGAGGTGAATAACACTGTGGGTCTCCATCACTTAGCTCCTGAGGACGAGGGCAAGCAAGGCTCCCTGGGGGGACACACAGCAAAAGTGAGAAACACACTAGGGGTGGCTGTAAACATGCTGTGCTGGAAGCATCAGCTGCTACTTAACCCCTCCTAGGACAATAGGAACCTGAGAACACCTCTGAATGATAAAGGATTGAAACATAACCCTGAAGGATCCAACTAAGGGGAGAGCCATCACTCCCATCATACATTCAGATGTGTGCAAATATATATATTTAAAGGCAGGCAGGAAGGACTCACCACAGTAGTACTCCCCGCTATGGCAGAGTGAGTGATTTTGGCTTCTTCTCTGTACGTTTCTGTCACCAGATTCTCTTTTTATTTTGATATTTTCATATTTTATTCATCATGGGTTGTGTTGCATTTATTTTGACTTTTTAAAATATTGCATTAAAATATTGCCTTATTTACTTGATTGCTGAGGCTTTTGGTGCTCCCTTAAATTTTGTGACCAAAGGGACTGACTACCCTGTCTCACCCTGGTCCCACTCCCCCTCTGCCCATTGCCAGTGTGCTCTCTTAGCCTGTGTCTGTCCTTGGTGGCAGAGTCCAAGACTGCTTCACTTACCATCGGATAAACACCACCTGGCACTGCCCCTGGTCATTGTAGGAACTCAATGACTCTTTGTTGATAAATGAACATATAATTTAATAATAATAATAATAATAATAATAAAGCACAGTGTTCACAGGGTGGAGATGAAGATGGTAATGGGGGCAGAATGAGCACTGAGCCCCTTCTTCTTCGACCTTTTCTAGCTATGTTCATCTAGACTTCCTCCCTTGGGCAAGTCCATTCCCATCCTTCCTTGACAAGTTTCACCAGGGCAGGAGATACGTCAGCATCCTTGGCTCATCATCTGGCAGGGTCCTGAATTATTCTTCTGTCTGATATCCAATTCCTGCTTCCCTAACCTCTAGTGAGTCCCAAGTGGTGTGACTAAGCCCCTCCCCATGCCGTGCCTGATCCTGCTATTCACCCTGAGTCTTCTGGCTCAGGTCTGGCTTCCTGCTTGACTTCTGCAGTCTCCAGGAGCACAGGATATTGGTTCCTCTGCTCCTGCCCCTGTCTGCAGATTACCTGAGCCAGGTGGACAAGGAGCACCAGCTTCCTCTGTTTGGGATGCAAGCTGATCCACTTGTGAATCCACCTGATGGTTTTTCCTTGGGTAGCCTCATCTGCTTGGATATGTCTGAATGTGCCCCTCCCATTTGGACACAGGGCATGGGTCTTCCTGACTTCCTCCAGCCATGTCTGATTCTTCCCTGACTCTACAACCTGTGTGGCTAATATCCTAATCTCCAGCATGCCTTGCACCCAAGTCCTCTGGATAGTAACCAGGAAAGGAGACAATGTGGTGCAGGCTCAGGCAGGTATTTACACCAAGCTGGTTGAGGATATTGAGGTGGGGCCATGAAAGGTGGGCTCAGATGATGTTAAGATTGCCTCAAGTACACAGGGATAGAGGGCATGTCTGTAGTTTTCACAGCACATGCTCATGATCTCAGCTAAATTGATACTCATCACAACCTGGAGAGACAGGCAAAATAGATATTGCATTCATTTCGTTGATAAGACACTGAGGACACTCAGGGATATGTCCAAAGTTACGGAAGTCCTACCTGGTTATATGACTCTGCTTTTTGATGGTATATGTTTTCACAATAGTAAAGAAGATAATTATAATGTTTTTCAAGGTGGCTAGTATGAAATCTTCCCTATCACTGCGTTGCACTCAGTGGAGGATCTAGGAACTAAGATCTAAGAACTACTCTCATAGCTACCACTACCCACAGACGTCATTTCCTTCTTTCGTAGGAGCTTAGCTGGGAAATGTGGTTGACTTCGTGCATCATCTGTTCCTCATCAAGTCATTTGATGAACCTTTTATGATCTGCTTGCGGACATGCTGGACAACTGTGGGGTGGAGGCTGGTATAATGAGGTGAATTACTAAGTGGCTAATGGTGTCCCAAGGAACTGTTGACTCAATAACCCAAAGATTTTTGGCCTTTGTATTGCAGAACTCCGTCCCCAGTTCCACACTGTTGAGCATTTTTATCTATGTCATGGACAGACACACAGAAGACGCTATTTTCACATTTATAGGTGGCACAAACCAGGGAGGTGAGCCCTTGATGGAAGGGACTGGATTTGTAAAATCCACTTTGATCGGCATAAATAGAAATACTTTTGTTTGGGTCTGCTTACTTGAATCCCACAGATAAACTACCTTCCAACATAAGATAAAGCAGTAGTATTTAGTAGTAGCACATTGCAAAGATCTTAACACTTCTAGTCAGTGTTAGTATCAGTTAAATCTGAATAGACACTGATATAACCACTGAAGAGCTAGTTTGATCTCAAGATTTATAGAAATATGGTATCTAGGTGGAGGTCTGATTAGGCCACATTCAAGGAATTGCCACTCTGGAAAAGGCCCATTGGTAAACTGTAGTATGTGCAGGACAGTGTGGTCAGAGTGTGGAGGTGGTGTCAGTCCCTGGCCTGGGAGGGTGGTTGAGCTCTTCCATGTGGCAAAGAGAAGATGTAGAGGTAAGAGGTCATCGGTCATTTCCTGCATATATGTGAAAAGCATTCTATAAGAGAAAAATTATTCTTGTTCTTTTTAGCTCTAAGGTTTAAAACCAAATGGGTAAATACCTAGTAGTGCAATTGCTGGGTCATAGAGTAGCTCTACTTTTAACTTTTTGAGGAACTTCCATACTGTTTTCCAGAGTGGTTACAAAAGTTTGCATTCCCACCAACAGTTTATCCAAAGGATACAAACAGAGTGATTTGAAGGGGCACCTGCATCCCAATGTTTATAGCAGCAATGTCCACAATAGCTAAACTATGGAAAGAGCCCAGATGTCCATCAACAGATGAATGGATAAAGAAGAGGTGGTGTGTGTATGTGTGTGTGTGTGTGTGTGTGTATACACACACACATATATATATATATATGTGAATATATATAATGGAATGTGTGTGTGTATATATATAATGGAATATTAATCAGCCATCAAAAAGAATGAGATCTTGCCATTTGCAACGATGTGGATGGAACTAGAGGGTATGATGCTAAGCAAAATAAGTCAGGCAGAGAAAGAAATATACCACATGATTTCACTCATAGGTGGAATTTAAGAAACAAAACAGATGAACATAGGGGAAGGGAAGGAAAAATAAAATGAGAAAAATCAGAGAGGGAGGCAGACCAAAAGAGGCTCAGAACTCTAGGGAACAAACTGAGGGTTGCTGGGGGTGGGTGGGGGTATGGGGTAACTGGGTGATGGGCATTAAGGAGGGCACGTGATGGAATGAGCACTGGGTGTTATATGCAACTGATGAATCACTGAACTCTACTCCTGAAGTTAATAATACACTCTATGTCAGAGAGGAGCAATCATGGATTCAAGGCCAGAGAGATGCTTTGTGGCTGGCTTTCCAGGTGGGGGAAGGAACCATGGCCAGGGAATGTTGACTGTTTTTAAAGGAGGGAAGGGCAGGGAAACAGATTCTCTCCCAGAGCCCTCAGGAAGGAATTCAGCCCTGCCCACCATGATTTTTACCCAGTGAGGTCCATTTTGGAAGTCAGAATTTCCAAAATGGAAATAATAAATTTGGGTTGTTTTAAGTTACTATGTTTGTGGTGTTTGTTACAGCAGAAATAGAAAACTAGCACATTTGGGTTAGTTTGAGCTCTCTGAGATAGTTTTATTTAATGTGTAAAATAGAGATATTAATAACTAATAGTATAATTAATCTTAGAGTTCTTGCAAGTAAAGTATCTAGTACCCTACTTGACATATTGTGTATGTTCAGTAAAAAGATCATCATCATCATTATTATGAAAGACATTTTTATGTGTGAGTTTTCCCCCAACATCATCTAGCTGTCACAAAAATCCATAACAATAATCAATATACTTCTCCACTTTGCAGGACCTCCTAATACATCCCCTGCTTCCCCTGTATCAGAAAACATCATCACTAAAGTTAGATCCAGACCCACCTGTCTTCCTCATTCCAACTTTTGGAGAAAGGTTAATTGGCCCAACTGACCAGTTTGAGTCAAGTACCTGCTTACCCACTCCTAATACGGTTGACTATATGGATAACAGGAAAGGGTAATCTCCGGAAAAGTAGTACGAAGCAAATTGTCTAGTGTAGTCTGCAGAACAGTGGTTGGCTACCTAGAACACAAGTACACACACACACACACACACACAGAGTTATTGCATCCAGAGGTAATAACACAGAGCTGTTGCTGCTTGCTAAGTATAGGATCTCTGGTCAAAACCATTTCTTCCCATACATGGTCTTGAAATGGTGCAGATATAAGTCTTCACAACCTGCAACATGGCACTAAATGACTAAATGTCTGTCATATCTGATGTGAACTGTGGAGACAAAACAAGATGAAAAATGCAAAATACCATCTACTGGTCAAAGGTTCAGAGCACCTATTGTTTTCTTCTGGCTAGAAAAAGTAATGTATGTCTCTTTGTTGACATGTTGCCCTGGATGTGGATGGAAGCCCTTGGTAAGCCTGTCTGGAGGCCACACCTTCTTCTACTGTTGAATGTTTCCTTGTTCTAGTGTCCTTCTGGAGCAGCTTAAGAGAGTAAAAGGACATATTCTCTTGTGGTGTGGATGAGTGTGTGGACTACTCATCAGTCTAACCCATTCCTGAGGTGCATCTTGGAGATTGAAGGGAAAAATCTCAAGACTCTCTTAGCCCCACTTGGGAGTTTTCTAGTGACCTAACTACCTAAAATATTGCTTAGATTCCTTTCTCTTATTTTTGAGGTGTACATCTGTATACAGACTGTAGCCCCAGACTTCCCAGGTTACATTCAAATCTTCAAACCAAATTTGCTTATGTTCATTTTTTCCTTCATTTAATATGAAATTATTGAAAGTCTTTATATTCTAGGCATTGTTCTAGGCACTGTGAATATAACCATGAACAAAACAAAGTTGCTGTTTTCAAGTAGCTTACATTTTAGTGGAAAAACACTAGATCAAAATTGTAAGCTGTTCAGCAAAATCCAGTCTCTTCTTCGCACGCACACCAAAACTCTATTTCTCAATGTCCTTTAAAGCTGTGTATAGCCATATAACAGGATCCTTTCCAATCAAATGAGTAAAAAGTGATAAGTTCTGATTGGAGGACAATGAAAATCTCCTAATGCACATCTCCCCATATTTTATTATCTTCTTTTTTCTGGATTTGGGGAATGATTGACAGAGCCACAAAATGGAAGGAGTATGTATCCCTGAGTGACTCCGTGGAATAGGGATGAACTGTCAACTTGAGCAAGAAATAAAGCTTGTATTATGTTGAGACACTGCATATTCGAGTCTATTTGTTATTAGATCAGTTGATCAGTTTAGCCTACGCTAAATAATATACAAAGATAGGCAAATAAATACATAGCATGTTTGGGATATAAGTGCTGAGCAAAAAAATATAGCAGAGTAGGAGAATTGAGAGTGATGTGTGTGTATGCTTTATAATTGATGCTGAGGGAAGACCTTTCTGGAAAGAACACTTTTGAGCAGACATCTGAAGGAAGTGAAGATTTGAGCCAGCCATGAAAATATATGATGAAAGGCAGGGGTGTGGTAACGAGGGAGTATTCCTGGCAGGAGCAACCATAAATACAAAGTCTCTGAGCTAGGCCTGTGTTGGGGCCCAAAAGAGCTAGCATCTTGAACTCCTCTGCCTCTTCCCAGATAGCCTCATTCCAATTGTGAGGATTTCTCATTTTTCTTACTGATACATTAGCTTTAGAAATGATGCAGTTTCACAAATGACATGTTTATTTAAAACTTAGCATCATTATATTGCCAGAAACAGGGAGAAAGAACTTCCCTTAACAAATGATAAACTTCTGCTGCTATTTTTCTACTTTTGGGCAATCACCTTGGACTGGAGTTTGCATTCTCATTCAGCTCCTTACTAAGGCAGTAAGGGGGAGTCAAGACTTCTTGGTACCATGATATTTGTTACCAAGTATTCTAAAGCACTAGTCTCAGCAGGTGATCTGAACCCAAGGAGATTAACAGGAATTGTCAGCTTTCCTTCTCAGGACGGAGGGATTTTGAAGACTATCACCTCATCTCTGTTTAGCCAATTCCATATGTCAGGATCAGTTACCCAAATCAATTTCTGTTTTTTCTTAGTATAAGTATTTTGCTTATAAATAGCAAAAACCACTAAACAATAGGGGAAATTTTAATGATTATTGAGTTGGCTTATGGAATTTGAAGACTTGAATCATATATTAAGCACTATCTGGATACCACCTTTTTATAAAAATAAATTTTAAAAATAAATATTTTTCTGCTTTATTCTGTATGTACTTATTTGGCCATGATGTATGCATCCACCTGGGACACAGTAAAAGTGGCACACATTGTATTAAAGAAGCCAAACCAATGAAAAAGATATTTGCAAAATAAGAGAGACTAAAGAAAGAAAGAACAAGGTAGAGGCAACAACCAAGTTACAAGGCATACATAGAAGAGAAGAAAGGGGAAATATTTATGCCGATTAAATTAAAAAATGCACAAAACCTTGCATACCACTTTCTTTGCAATTCACAAGATGATTATTAACAGCATTGCATGTGGGATAATGCACAGGCTTTCGAGTCCAATTGACTAGTGTTCCAATACCAGATTTACCACTTATGACCTGTGCATCCTCGGGTAAATTGTTTAGTTTTATAGAGTTGTTTCAGGATTCAAAAATATAATGATTATAAAATATGTGCCCAAGTGCTTGGAATTTGTAAGGTCCAGTAATTAATATATTTAGCTGCAATATATCTTAGAATCAATATCTCTATTCAATTATCCCTCACAGGGTATCTGTATCTGTCTCTTAACATAGGGCATCTGTCCATATTCCTAAAGTTACTTGTTGGGAGCCTAAGGTGTGAAGACATAATGAGACCTGGGAACAGATTTGTCATTTTCTTTGTTCTGGGCCTGAGTCCACAGTGGGACTCACCAGCTCCCACTTATATCCCATCTGTCTTGCAGGTAGTGGGTCTAGACAATGAGTTCTGGCCAAGGAGAAGGGATATGTGTTCTATCCTGTTGAGATAGTAAAAAAGCCACACTCTTCAGTCTCTCCATGATGAACTTGGCCCCATGTTCTTGGTGGTGTAGCTACAAAATTGGGGAGGCATCATTAGCTTGGGAAGTTGAGTGACCGTGTGGGCCGGAGGCCACTGCTGCACCATATAAGACAGGTAATGTGAATCCAAACTAACTTTCTGCTGTATGAAGCTCTTGAGATTTTGGTGTTGTTGGTTACTACACATGATCTAGCCCTCCACAACGAGCACCATCCTACTAACACACCATTTGAGAAATGATGGAGAAGGACTGGCTGATCTCTCACATTTAAAGAACCTACATTTCTACAAATTGCTGTAGTTGATAAGAAGAATCTCACTACAGATACTATGCCTGCCATGACAGTGTCATTCTTTTCAGGGAGAGAAATGATCAACTCCATCTCTTTTCCCCCAGCACCTGGCACCGTGTTTAGCACCTACTCAACCACAAATGGTCATCACCTGTTCTTTATGTTGGTTATTGCCCAATAGGACCCAAGAACTAGAACAGGACTCGGTGGCATTTACCTTAATTCACATTTTCATTTTCTTACTTAATTCCTCTGAAGTCATTGACATTATGACCATAGGAAAAACATCTGATTGACTTGGTCAATTTTTAGGTTAAGATATTTTGACATATTCATTTTATTTCTCCTATGACAAAACTGAGTTAAGAGAAATATCACACATCATGTGCCTCTATGAAAAATGTAAAAACGAAATTGGGTTTTTAACTTTGATTCCACACAGGGGAATTAAAACACTTCTTGGAAGCTTACAATAAACTCATAAAATGCGGCACTGAAACCTACCAGAAGTCCTAAGAAAAGAGACAGCATTTGGAGAAATTTAAAAACAGCTATGATGGTTTCATTTACTTTATTATCTGGTCCTCAGTTTTTCCATCTGTGAAGCTAGGATGATTGCACATTTGAAGCAGCCTGGAAGCAGTCAAATCAGGTGCTAAAAGGATAGACTTGGTGCCAGACTGTTCGGTTCCCATCACAGGACAGGGCGGCCATTTCCTACCTGCCTGGGCCCATTACTTATCTTTTCTGTGCCTTGGTTTCCTCGTCTGTAACATAAAGCTAAGAGTCCTTGTTTTGCAGGGTTGTTGTGAATTAGATGAGTTAGGATTTCCAGTGCTGCCTGGCACATGGCTGTGAGTATATTAACAGCCTCTGCTGCTGGAAAGTTTATTTAAAATATCAATCGCCATACCTCCTTAATATCACAGGTATGTACTTCCAGTGTTTTCACTACTTTTATTATTGTAAACTCTTACGCTTTACCAAACTCTAATTTTGATATAATTTGTTAAAACGCCTCATCAAAGAAAACTTCCCTGATGTCTCCTTTTCAAATATAAAAATTGAGAAAATTATCAACCTAGAAGATGCAGGCCAACTTGAAACAACGTGGAAGGGAGGCGGTTCTTCTAAAAAAGGAGATACTCTGAGTAAACAGTCCCCAAAGTGGTCCTGAGTGTGTTCCAGATGAGTAATGATTTATGAACAGGAAATCTGGTCGGCTGGCCTTCAGTTAAACAGTGTGGGTAGATGGAAACCATATGTTTGACCTTCATCTTGGAGGCCCACAGAGCAAGCAGTGTGAAGAGGCGGGGCAGGGGGAGGGGAGAGGCTGACAGACAAGGAGACAAAGGAGGAGGACGTGTGTCACAGGGACACAGAGAAGAGCAGGAGGATGGGACAGAGAGCAGAGTCAGCTGGGCAGGCTCTAGTGGAAATAGAACGCCCTTCCGAAGTCAGCACATGAAATATTTCATCAGCCAGAAAACCTGGTGCTTGTGTAGGATAATGCGTTTGGTCTTAACCTATGTTCCCATGGCAACCAGATGGAAAAGTTCAGACATGTTTATTAACTTCAACTACTTGGGATACAGAGACCATATGTGAGTGTATGTGAATACACACGATGCATTTCAAAGTGTATTTGAACGAAATACCTCTTCTTTTCCAAGTAAATCTCTGAAAGAGTCCAATTCCCTAAAAGCTGAAAACAAGATTTTAGTGTGATTCTAGCAAAGAGAAGAAAATTTAAGTGTGTATTCTTCCTGATTGCCAAACTGTCTAATAGAGAGGAAATCAGAGATCTCTAAGAGGGATCAGCAAACTAGAGCCTGTGGACCAATTTTTGCTCATAGTCTGTTTCCATACAGTTTACGGGCTAAGAACTTTTTATATCTTTATAGGGTTGTGGGGGAAAAAAAAAAGAAAAAGAATACAAAGATGAAATGGGATTGTGTGTAGCCCACAAAGCCACAAATATTTACTATCTGGTCCTTTACAGAAAAGTTTGCTAGCTTCTGATCTAGAACACCATCCTATTGCAAGTGATGCCTGTGTGTACAACACAGGTCCATTTGATGACAATTGCTGCAAATGGAACAATTCTTAGAAATATTTTTACAGGGGCGCCTGGGTGGCTCAGTAGTTAAGCGTCTGCCTTCGGCTCAGGTCATGATCCCAGGGTCCTGGGATCGAGCCCCACATCGGGCTCCCTACTCGGCGGGAAGCCTGCTTCTCCCTCTCCCACTCCCCCTGCTTGTGTTCCCTCTCTCGCTATATCTCTCTCTGTCAAATAAATAAATAAAATCTTAAAAAAAAAAAAAGAAATATTTTTACAGACCCACAGAATGCTGGTTGGGTTAAAGTTCATTTGATCAAGTCATGCAAATCCACTGTGCCTCATCCTCCAAAATGAGCAGAGCCATCAAACAGAGCACATTGGGGCCAGGCAGGGATGGAAAGATTCTCTGGCTGCATCATAGGGAAAGCACATGATGTTCTGGGTCTGTGCAGAGTTGTGTCAGCGTCCAAGCTCAGAGCTGGCACTCACCTTTTAAACCTCATAAAGAAATATGAGCAACGAGTGTGAAAAGTCACAGAAGAATGTATCTTGGGCTTTGGAGGGACCCAAAGAATAAGGCACACAAAGAGAGACAGTTAGCAGATTGTGTCCTTGGGTAGATAAAAGTGACACTGACCAAATAATGGAATGAAGAAGAACAGTAGTAATTAAGTTCACAGTAACTAAAATTTATTGGGTGTTTATAGCATGTCAGGCATTGTGCTAAGCACTTGCCCTGAATTCTATTTAACTCTCATAATGACCTTCTGAGGACGAAGGAACAGCCTCAGAGGTAACTTAACATTTCCAAAGTCAAATAGTGTTAAGAGGCAAGTCGTAGTCTGAGAACAGATTCTTAACCACCACCTTTATTGCTTCTCAAATATAGAAAGGCTCAATATAAAGTGTTCAAATAAAAATATACAGGGTGCAAATGGAATTGAAAATAAATCTTTATTATCCATATTTTCTCTCCCCTTTTCTTTTAAAAACCATGGTAATAAAACAGCTCGGATAAGCATTGAGGTTTCCCAAAGTTTCATTCTAGATTTTATTTTCCATGTAGTCTGAAATGTGCTGTGTTGGGCCATCCTCAGCACTCTGTACCCGAAGACTCTCCTTCCAGGAGACTCTGATGCTCCATTTTTCTTGCTGAAAAGTCTGTTCCTTGGTGCCCAGGTTCACTGACTATACGATATATCTTAATTTGACAATACTTGAAAATAAAATCCACTTGTCAACATATGTATTTTCTTCCATAACTGGTTCCAAATGGTGTCTTATCTAAAAAGTGTGCAGAGGCATGGCATGGGAAATTCAGACTGTGCTCAAGGAAAGGTGAATGTGGTCACTCGGCCTCAGCCATAAGTCAGAGAGACACACATAGCTTTGCTCAAATAGGGAAAACGGTGGTTAGCTGGGCCAGTCAGGATCAATCTTTCTCTCTCTGGAATTTAGCTAGCAAAGTTTTTAACAAGAAGTCTCCTACAAATTCTTCCCTTTGCTCTTACATTGGTAATGTGATGCTTGCAAGACTTTTCCTTTATCTTTGTTTTTATGTAGTTAGGATATAATGTGTCTTGGTGTGTTTATTCTTCTTTAGTGTTTATCCTGTTTTGGAGATTCTCTGACCTTCTTGTGTCTGTGGTCTGATGTTTTTTACTGTTTTGATAAATCCTTGTCTGATATCACTTCAAATAGTTCTTCTGGTCCCCACTCCCCTCATCCCACCCCTCCTTCTGGGATGCCAATTAATTATGCTAGACCTTTCAATATTGTCTCATAGCCTTTGGGTTCTCTGTTCTATTTTTTCCACTCCTTTTTCTCTTTATTCTTTAGTTTGGTCATTTCCATTGGGCTACCTTTATGTTCAGTAATTCACTGGCTGTGTTGAGTCTAGTAATGAGCCTGTGGAAACTTTCTCTATACTTAATTTGATTTCCAGCATTTCCACTTGAATCTTTTTTAATAGCTTCTCTCCCCTGAGATTGTTCATCTGCTCATGCATGTTGTTCACTTTTTCCACTAGAGTCTTTAATATATTAATCATAGTTATTTTAAATTCTCAGATAGTTTCAATTTTGAGTTATCTCTGAGTCTGGACCCATTGATTATTTTGTCTGTTGGTGGTAGATTGCTTTTGTCTTGTTTTTTTTCCCCCCTATATCTCATAATTTTTTATCAAATGCCAGACATCGTGCATGGAACAGAAAAGCCTGGGGTCAGCAATATTCATTCTTGGTAAATGGGCACACCTTTCCTTTTGATAGATTGCTCTGTGGAGGTTAAGTCAATTGAATGAGGAGTTAATTACAGCTTGATTTTGGTGTTGATGAGTTACCTTCAGTACACCACCAGCTTCAGTGAGCCCTTGTGCTTAGAGTGGGCATGAGAGGGGTTTCTCAATATTCCCACTCTGTTTTCAGCCTTCTCTGTGAGACTAGTCCTCAGGCAGGCTGTCTGTCCATGCTCTTGCCCTTCTCTAAGCTGTAGACTGTGGTTTCTCAGTGGGGAAGATGATGGGGGTTCTTTGTTGCCCTGGTCCAACTTCTGTCTCAGGCAGACTCTGTATGTCTGGGTCTCAGGAATGAGTCTTTCTCAGTGGTCCTTCCCCTCTTCTTCATGGCAACCAAATTATTTTGTACCCAGTCCTTCCCCGATGGCAGGAGCTATCTAATGGCATTGGCATAGAATTCTAGACCCAGGACTCCTTCTTGATCTTTGATCCCATGGACAGAGGGATTTTTCTTTCACTCTTTCCAGAGATACATTGAGTCTTCACTTAAGCCCCAGAGGTGACAGAGGTTTTTGCCTTTTCCACAGTGGTTTGAGTTTTGTTCCATATGCCAGTTCCTTCCCTCAGTTATGCACCAGCTGGGGAGACACACTCTCAACTCCTACCCAACCCCCAGCCTCACTAGAGAGCACCAGGCAGGGGCCCAGGGAGAAGCCCTTGATAGTTGCAACCTCCCTCTGTATCTGGGAATCCCAGGAGCCTCCATACTCTCACACCCCACACTTGGCTTTACAAAGTTATTACAAAATCCCTCTTATCTGCTGAATTCCTCTTATCTGTTTGTATGGTGTTTGGAATGTCTTCCTCATGTGTTTGTGTTCTGTTTCTCTTTTGCAGGGACCAGTTTGTCCTTGGATTTCAGGCTACCTAGTGGCCCTGCAACCTCAGCACCCTGCTTGGTTGAAGAAAAGTTATGATTCTATCATGTATCTGGCTTTTCCTTACTGTTAGGGCAGATTGATATTCTTTCCCCTTTTCTATATCCTAGAAAGAAGTAGCATCTCAGCTCTGTCAGAATTTAAATTGGGAAATTTTTTTTTTTAAAGATTTTATTTATTTGACAGAGAGAGACAGCGAGGGCAGGAACACAAGCAGGGGGAGTGGGAGAGGGAGAAGCAGGCTTCCCGCCGAGCAGGGAGCCCGATGTGGGGCTCGATCCCAGGACCCTGGGATCATGACCTGAGCTGAAGGCAGACGCTTAACGACTGAGCCACCCAGGCACCCATAAATTGGGAAATTTTTATTAACTGGCAAGTTAGCAGTGAGAAGAAAAGACACACAAAAGAGAAGAAAAAACATGAGAGGCCAGAGAACAGCTTGATCTGGTCCCTAGAATTGCTCTGAATCCAACCAGGTCCTGAATTCTGTCTTGGCACCTATGAGTCCTGCCTGGACATCAGGGTTCTGGCTGGCATTCTTATGACCATATTTGTACTTTTGTTCACCCATTCATTTGTTCATTCATTTGGGACATCCTTATTAAGAGCATCTTGATCCAGATTCTCTACTGGGTACTGAGAATTCACCAGGGAACAAGCAGATATAATTCTAACCCTCATGGAGCTTTTAGTCTAACTGAGCAAATGGATATTAAAACAAGTAAAAAATTAAACATCTAATAAGCATTATCAAGGAAGACTGTTGGGTGCTATGTGAGTCTTAAGTTAGGGTGCTGAGCTAGCATGGAAGTCTCTCCCAGGATCCGGAGGCTGTGGAGACTGAAAATGTACCTCTTAGATCTCTGACTACAGGGACACTAACGGACTGATGTCCTAGCTGTTGTGTTCTGAAATCTACAGTATGTGGACCCTGAAGCCATGCTTCCCCATAACTGGCACAGCGGGGACACTAAGGCACACTGTTCTGGGAGATGTCTGACTCTTCTGATAACTGACTTTGGATTTCCCAAATTTTCTTGAGCTGCACTGTAGTCTACAACTCTTTCACCAACCTCCCATCCTTCCCTGTTTCTTTGACAAAGAGTCAGACCTGCTTCAGGGTCTGATGGATCTCCAGCCTCCTCTGGCCGCCTCCCCCTTTCCCCCTCACAGGCATTTCCCTAATAAATCTCGTGTACATCCAATCCCAGCTTGGCATCTGCTTCTTAGAGGACATGGACCAACACAAAGGCCAACACCTGGAAGTGGGGGCAAAGGTGAGCCAGGTGAATAGGAGGGGGTTGGGGAATGGGGAAGATAGGCAGTGGAATAGCCGGTTCAAAAGTCATGTGGGACAATGCTCACTGGCCTTTCAAAGGCCTAAATGCTACTAGACATCCGTTAGAATGGCCGAAATCCAAAACACTGGCAACACTTCTGCTGATGAGGACGTGGAGCAGTAGGAGCTCTCATTTGTTTCTGGTGGGAATAACAAGTGGCACAGCCACGTCGAAAGATAGTTCACCATTTCTTATAGAACTAAACACACTTTTACCATGCAACCCAACAATTGCACTCTTGGCATTGACCCAATGGAGTTGAAAACTGACATCTACACAAAAACCAGCATGTGGATCCTTATAGCAGCTTTATGCATAATTGTCAAGACTTGGGAGTAACTGACTTGTTCCTCAGTAGGTAAATGATTAAATAACCCACGTAACATCCAATAATGGAGTATTATTCAGCACTAAAAAAAAAAATGAGCTATGAAATGCCGTGAAAAGACAGGGAAAAATTTAAATCAGATTCCTAAGTGAAAGAAGCCAATCTGAAAAGGCTACGTACCACGTGATTCTAAGTCTATGACATTCTGGAAAAGGCAAAACTATAGAGACAGTAAAAATATCCGTAGTTGCCAGGGATTAGGGGGAGGGAGGGATGAGTAAGCAGAGCACGGAGGATTTTTACGGTGGTGAGACCATTCTGTATGACACCGTAACGGTAGATATATGTCATTATACATTTGTCCAGAGCCATGGAATGCACGGCGCCCAGTGAACCCTAATGTACACTATGGACTTTGGGTGGTGAAGACATGTCAGCGTAGGTGCATCAGTTGTAACAAGTGTACCACGCTGGGCGGGGATGTTGACAATGGGAGGAGGTTGCACAGGTGTGGGGGCAAGGGGTACACGGGAAATCTCTCTTCCTTCCTCTCAATTTTGCTGTGAACCTAAAACTCCTCTAAAAAATAAATCTATCAAAAAAAATACTGAGAACCATCTAGAGTGTTTGCAGCCAGGAGGGGGAGCTGTGGAGAGAGATGAGCCTAGGGCAGGAGCTGATGCCTTCTCCTAAGGATTTTGGCTTCTATCAGATATGGTGGTAATCCACAAAGGAGTCCATGGATCGATTTTCATATTTAAATGAACTTTATAGACATGATGGTTAGAACAGATTGATAAGGGGACAAAGTGGGGGGGGGGTTGCATGGAGACCAGTAGGGGAAGAAATAATAGAAGTTTCTTGGCAGAGACAACAATGGGTAATGGGAGAGACAGAATGTGCGACATTGGGGTACATAAAACTGACCATACTCGATGTGAAGAGAAGTCAAAGACATCTTCAGATTTTAGTCTTGAGCAAGAAGCTGAATGATGGCCTCACCCACTGACATGCCACCACAGGATAGAGGCAGGGTTCTTTTGGGGAGTGGGCATGGAGGAGTTTCAAGCATGTTGAGTTTGGGGATCCAGCTAGACACCTACATGGAGCTGTCAAGGACATGGTGAGAGTTTGTGGGTCTGGAGCTCAGAGTGGACTGCTGCTGGAGATTGCAGAGTATTCAGTCCATAGATGGTGCTTGAAGTCCCAGCACAGATGGGATTGCAGGCAGAGTTTAACCTGAAAAGAATGGGCTCCCGGCCATCCTGAGGGACTTTGGCATTTAAGGGTAGAAGAAGATGAGCTGGAGAAGGAGATTGCCAGGGAGCTGAGAAGACAGCGTGATGGGGACCCCTAATCCCCGCCCTGGGGGCTGTGTGGGAAAAATTGCCTGAGTTTTTAAGGAAGTGAGAACATTACCCCAGTGAAGAAGCCTGATTTAGGCAGGGACAGCAGCAGGTAGGAAGCAGAGACGGGAGTGAGCGCAAATCTACATGGGAAAATGCAAACTGTAGGGATGATAGGGTAATGTGCTGGATAATGAGGGCAGAAGCTGAGGTCAAGATGGGGGGCAGACCCTAAAGGGTGCTCTGTTCCATCTGACAGCCGTGTGGACTCTGTTCTGAAACCTGAGTGCTCATTTGAGTATTTTAAGCCGGGATGCAGCATGATCCGATTTACATGTTAGGTAGCTCATGGGAGCAGCCCTGTGGTGAGCTATGGGAGATGTAGAGACCAGCTGGCAAAAGGAGGCTGTGGATCCAGGTGGGCAGTGAGGGGATGGGGCTGATGCAGCGGCCGTGGGGAGGGCGGGCAGTGACGTCCAGGGCCATGTGCAAAACAGCACGGAGATGACTTGCAGTTAGATGTCTAACACCTCAAGAAGTTCAAAATTTTCAATATCCATCTTGTAAACATTATTCTTAGAGAAACAGGTTATTAATTACAACTCACTGGTGACAGTCCAGATATAATTCATCAAAGTAGAAATGTCATTCCTTTAAGGATGTTGAGTAACAGGTGTGACAAGTTGGTGTTACTGTAAGTCTTTTTTGGAAACTACCTTGCATCTATCCCTATTACATGCATTTCACATAAAGAGCTATCCAAAATTATTAAATGTTTTTCCTCAGCCACTGGAGCCCAACATTAGCTATCTTAATACCATTATAAGTGGGTTGTCACTGAATGCAAGTTCCTTGGTGATATGCAAATTTACTATAAAATTCTGTCTTCCCAAGTAAAAGCCCCAGTCAGAATTGCTAAAGCACTAGCCATTAATGCTTCTAAACAATCTTCTTTTTTTTTTTTTAAGATTTTATTTTTAAGTAATCTCTATATCCAACATGGGGCTTGAACTCACAACTCCAAGATCAAGAGTTGCACGCTCTACCGACTGAGCCATCCAGGTCCCCCTAGACAAGTCATCCTATAAAACCCAATTCAATTTAAAAATTATGAAAGTGCAGTCTGATTACACTAGAAGCACAAAATATGGCCATAATGAAGTTATTATGGCTCATGATGGAATTTACCAAGACAGCGTGGCACGCGCGTGATCACCTGTCTGAACTTGCTGCTGAGAGCTCTGTGAAATTTCCTTACATAACAACAAATATTGTTGGATTGCTTCAAACAGTAAACACCGGTTTCAATAAGACTGAGTAAGACGGAGGTGACATGTAGGGGTGGGGGATGGGTCGATGATCATCATTCTCATTTCCACCAGGATGGTTATAAAGGGGGGGGGGTGAAGGGAAGGACCTCCCTTGTGCACCCTCCATCTTGGATCCAGACACACAGGGTGGGCTTTGAGCTAAAATGAGAAACTTGGAAATATCTGGTCATCATCAGAGGCTCCACTGCTTGTCCCGAATCTGATTGAGGGTAGATGGACCCTGTCCCCTCCACCTACAACTCATGATAGCTTCAGACTTAAGGCTGTGCTTCCTGATTGAATAACACTGGCTTTCATCAGCCAGTGGTCCCTCTCTGTCCCCAACTCCTGGTATTTCTGCTCCTCCATTTAGATGTTCATGATTAAGTGGGATCGATCCTTCCTTCCTTCCTTCCTTCCTTCCTTCCTTCCTTCCTTCTCTCCCTCCCTCCCTCCTTCCTTCCTTCCCTCCCTCCCTCCTTCCTTCCTTCCCTCCTTCCTTCTCTTCCTTCCCATCCTTTCCCTTTCCCTCCCTCCCTTCCTTTCACCCTCCCCAAAATATCTAGGCTATGTCCCCAGTACTAGGGATACACTGTATAAAAAAACAGACACAGATTTGTGTCCTCATGGAATTTGTATTCCAGTATGGGAGGTAATTCAATATGATCGCTAAGTGGATTAAATTTAGGTGTCTTTTGCCTTGTAGTGGAACCCCGAGGACCTGTGTTTGAATCTTTACTCTGTTCACCTTCTATATGATTTAAGACACTTAGCGTCTCTGAGCTTCAATTTACAAAATGCCTGGGAGGATTAAGTGTTTTCTCACAAAATATGCACTGCTCCACAAGTTAATACATTATTATCCATGGACACATAACTGAAAACTGCAGATCTAGTAAGCTTCATGGCATTTACATGGTGGTTGGATTGTTAAATCCTATAATCCAGTACCCTGTGTGTGGGCTCCTTTGTCTTTGAGATGAGACAGGAGTGATTTCCAAATTGAGGTCAAAGGACTTGCAGATGAATTTCTTGGGATCACCCCCAAACCAGCCTGTCTTTGAGAAAGCCTTCCATCAAGACATGGAGTTTCTGCTTGAGCTGTGGTCACAGGGACCTCCAGTTCTATTCCTTCCACTCCCTTGGGGAATGTGCCAAAGATTCAGCCAAAAGCCTCATGATTTCCAACATTGCTCATGCTCTCAACAAGTCAGATCATTTTGGAAGTAAAACAACGTTACATTTTACATTGAACCTTCATTAGTAAAAGGAAATTTAACTCCGAAGCCAAGGCAGGACCCCTATTACATGGCAACGTAGGGCAAAACTTGTGTTGTTTGCTTTGAGTTGTTTCAAATGTATAGTAATTTCATTCTGATTTTGACTGTACGATAATAGAAGAGGTGGACAATTTTCTTCAGGCCTCTAGCATTTGCTTGCCTAGAAACCTCTCTTTGTCCCAGACTTTTCTGCTCTTCATCATTAACCCGACCCAGGTCTCATCTGGCCGAACTTTGACGTCCATCTCTCTGCCTATTTTTTCCCACAACACCCAGAGTCCTGTCCCAAGCTAGCAACAGCCTCTGGGCTTTGCCACTGTGAAGTCAGACGTTAGGAACTGTTGCTTTAAAAAAGTTCTTAATTTACTTTATGTGCCGATTTCATGTAGACAGAGCAATCAACGGTCATTCTTGGAATATTCTGATTTTCCATTTGAAAATAATTATGATTTTCTGAAGATGGTAAGACCCTCAATTATTTCAGCCAATTAGAATATCAATATTATGAATTGTTCTCTATTTTGGAAGAAAAAGAAGTAAAAGCAAGATTAATATCAGAAACTTCTTCATGTAACAAGTATTAATTGAACACCTGCTGAAGGTAAGACATTGTGTTTGCCCTCAGGGTCCCGCTGTGGACAGACGGACATGCCAGCTGTCTCCGTGGGGCCTGTCTCAGTGGGGAAATGGATCAGAAACTAACAGGTTTATTAATGGGGCCATTATCCCTCTTGTTCAGCCCAGACCGTTCATGACTGACCTTGCACTCCTGTGTCCCTCCCCTCAGTCAAAGGGTGTTGTGAGTTGCCCCCTAGAGGCTGTCTAAAGATTGGAAGTGGACAAACCATTTAGGAACTTTTTAACTAACATAGGTTGAAACAAAAAGATTATTTGATTAACCCTCCAATTCAATTCACCAGAAACTTAGCCCCAAGTTATTCTAGTTAATTGAGGTGTGATACAGACAGTCAGAAAGGGCTAACTATACCTTTTGGAGAACTTGCGTGTTTGCAAATTTTCTCAGCAGTATTTCCTCTGTGCCTCCTGATTATCTGGTGAGGTTGACAATACAAAGTACTGGACTTACTTTACAGTTGAGTAGGAGCATAGGTTTGAATATGTCCTGTGTGGTAGAGCCCTGTTCTACTGGCTTCAAAATCAAATTAAGAGGACTAGTTATTGAAAGAGTGACCTAGATTATGTTGCTAAAATAAGGAAATCTCAGTAAATTCAAGTGCACAGGATGTGGATTGTCCAGAGGGAGTTCCTCCCAACTAGGGCATGAGTGACCTCATCCAGAGACTACAGGTCAACTGGCTTATTGTGGCCAATTTTTCATCTCAAACCACTGGTGTGGGTGACCACAGGAATTCCTGAAAGATACAGATGTGGATGATTCTCATGGTTTGGACTGGGTGCTACTGAAGATATTTCCCTTTGGGGTAGTTCTTTGGGAGGATGTACTATGACACAAGGTGTGGGGGTGGCTTCTGGAATTTTCATTTACTGGATCTTCCCAACTAGATTAGCCCCCACATATACAATAGTTGTCAAGTTTGCTCTAATTCCAAACATGCACAGAAATTTTTTTTTTTTAACCCAGGTGCAGAAATTTATATCATCCCTTTGAAATTCCATCCAATTAGTCTGGACTCGATCTTCCTGTTTCCTCCTCTGAAATGAGAGGGTCAGAGTGGAGGTGAAAAGCCGTTCACACTCCAACTGTCTCCAGTCCTGTGGTGGTGGGGTCCTACCCCGTCATAAGCTGCAATGTAAGTGCCGACCAGCATGCGGAAAAGACCTTCCTTGGGAACCACCAGTGAGTGATGACCAAGGAAATGTCAGGGACAAGAACCACTTGTTTTTTCTTCAGCATGTGATGAAGCTTTTGGCTCAAAACAATGAGTGTGGGCACAGCCAGCTCCATGCATCTAAAGCTGGTGTCTGAAGGAAGAGGCCATCCTAGAGGGGCTGGCCCATGATGCCCTGGCCTCCGTGCTGTGAGCTACCCCACCACCCACAGACCTGTGACCTCTTGTCATCTCTTCCCTTTCCTCCAGCAGGAGCCCCCTGCTCCCAAAAGGTGCAGACCTTCCACCTGGGTTCTGAATCCTCTCCTCTCTTCCTTCAAAACTCTCCAACTGACGGGTCTCTCTCTCTCTGGTCTCACTAGATTCTTCTCCATCATTCCATTTGGCAATGTTAACTCTAATATCTCCTGTCCTAAAACAAACCAACAAAACAAAAGGCACAGCGACAATTTCCCTTAATTCCGTGAACTTCTCCGGCTACCCGTCACTTCTCAGCTCTAGGTTATGGTGAAGCTTCGTCTTCTATTCAGAACCGCTCTAACCAGCCTTCTCTATGCACTGAAGTGGCATTTCCGCAGATAATCAATGCCTGCCATGTTGCCAAATTCCACGGATATGACTGTTGTCATCCTACCTAAACTGCTGGTGGGTTTTGATACCCCTTTTTTTAATAGATTCTATTTATTTATTTGAGAGAGAGAAACTGAGAGCCAGAGCAGGACCAGGGGGAGGGGCAGAGGGAGAAGCAGACTCCCCGCTGAGCAGGGAGCCCGATGTGGGGCTCGATCCCAGGACCCTGAGATCATGACCTGAGCCGAAGGCAGACGCTTAACCGACTGAGCCACGCAGGCATCCCAGGCTTTAAATACCCTTGACGTCGTTGAAAACGTTTCTTCCTTCCACTGCCGTGACTCCTCCTGGTTTTTCTTCTGCCTGACCCGGCCCGAGTCTGTGTCCCTGGCCCGGTCTCACTGTCCCCATCGTGCCTCTCAGCCCCACACGTGGGTGCAGCAGGCACAGTGTTGCTGTGGTTCAGGGGGTCTTGGGAGGAGTGACGGAGGAGCTGGAGCCAGCCTTCAGAGCTGAGAGGCAGTAAGAGGTGAAATGAGAGGGGTCTCCCGCTCCAAAGTAAAAAATGCCCTAGCAGAGGGAGCAGGACTCTGTATGCAGAGACAGATTACAAACGCAGTATATGCTACGAGGAAAGGTCCCTTCAGTATTTAAATACACTGCAAAGCAATCGGAAAGCAACGTCACTAGGTTACAGTCAAAGATGGTGCAACAGCAATTTCTGTTCCTTTAACTTGTGCTCTTGAGGGCAGGGGACAAAATCAGTCCTGGCCAGCGTTTGGGCGGTCACCAGGCGCCGCACTGCTGGGCAGCAGGGAGCAGCAGCTTCCTGTGGAGACCACAGTCAACGTGGCTACAACCGGGGGCCCCGCCAGCAGGTGCGATGCAGCGCCAAAAGATCCATCTCCTATCCATCAGCTCGTCGCTCCTGGTGGTCAAGCAGGAGCTGAGAACAAAATGAAGGAATCAAAAATCAAAGGCTAAGCTTTGTAATTTAGTTCAGTAAATAAGCTGGCGGGGTGGGGGGGGCAGTGAATCCATTTCAACAGAGATGATGAATTTGTCAAATTTGTATTAGTATCCCAACATCACCTTTAACAACAATTATCTTCTACTTCATACTAAAAATGCATGGAGAAGAGATTCTAGATTCCATTCAGTGTCAGGGCTGATGAGGGTGAGATGCATAGCACCAATCAGTTATTAAAATAATACGGGTAGCAAGCTACTGTTTCCCTAAATACAGAGCAACAACGTGACAGTTTTCCTATTTTTTATTGTATTGAATAGTTGCAGGAAATGAAGGGTGAGTCAAAGGTGTACATTTTCAGATATCTATTTAACCTATAGAATTTTCATGTTCCACTATAAGTTCCTGAAAAAAAATAGGCATTTATTCCATGCATCCAGCTTAATTTAAGTATAAGGGTTTATAACCATGCCCCAATCACCCTGTGGAGGTCAACATTCCAGCTCCCAGAAACAGCCAGGTAAGCCCTGAACAATTTTTAAGTCATCCCATTCTGCACTGTGACTTAGGAAAGCAAATGTGCAGAGTCCCGACTTCGAAACCGGAGTAGTTCCCCAAGTCCTGCTGTATTCCGGTCCCGAGCCTCACGATACAGGTGACTGTCATTCCCATTGCGGGTGCGGGTGGAGCTGGTGTTTCTGCTCAGGTCACAGCTCTGCTGGGGATGTTAGAGTTCCCAAGGTGAAAGGATGTAAATAGAGGAGTTTCTGTATACTGAGCAGAACTGAACATTCTCTGTGAAAGTGGGAAGCATGGTGAATAGGTAACATGAGATCTAGGTAGATGATAGAAGATAATAGGCAGATGGGTAGATGATAGACAGGCAGAGGATTGCCAGACAGCCCGGGGTCAATTGCAGGAGGAAAGCCAGGTGTCATCACACTTCTGTGAAAATGACTTGTCCCTCGCCTGCCTCCTCAGGGACCTTCGGACTCATGCACCTGATCAAGTCTCCCCTCCTGCTGCCGGAAAGCCCAGAACCACATCGAATCTCTCCTCCAGCAGGTGTAAGGACCCTCATAGGCTGCGTCTCGGGTGCTGACTTCAGTCCTGGATCCCCTCATTTTATTGTTTTTCTTTTCCCTATAGTTTTCGTTTTAATTTAGTCTGCTGTTTATCTTTATGACCTGTGTTTTTAAAAAGGGGGATGGAGTTGGGAGGTGCGGGCGGCAGGTGGGCTAGAACACGGGGCCAAGGAAGATGACAGGGTGAGAGAAAGGTCCCTGTCCAACAAATGTCCCATTTTGCCCAAATCCACACAATCTGTGTTGGAGCTCACCAAATCACGGCAAGTCTGTCACCAGGCCTCTGAGGTGAGCTCAGCGCTCCCCCAGCACATTGCGAGGGATAAAAGGAGTCTCCCTGGCTCTGGCAGGCAGTAAGATCTGAAGGAAAGAGGAACACTCTTTTCTGAGCCTGTTGCTCCCACGGTGCCTTCCACATCCTCTCCATCTCCTCCCAGACATGGGCGAAGCGGGGGTCGCAAGCCCAGGCCTGTCAGAGCCCGAGTAGAGGGCCGAGCGTGCTCTCTGCTCTCCCCAGACAGCACACTGTGGCCTCCGGGGAGTCTTCCAGTTGACATCAGGAGGCTAAGTCCTTCCCCCACTTGGAAGCCAACTGCCCAGTATGGAAAAAGAATTCAAACTGTAATTTAGAGTTTTGCAACCAGCCTTTTACAAACAAAAGGGTGATGCACAAGCCACTGGGAACTCAGTAGCCCCCTTCGCCTCTGCTCTTAAGAAAGAAATACTAATATTTACTGAATCCTTTCAAACATAATCCCACGCCATGTTTCCTCAGTGGCTGCATTTGCAGATGCATTAACTAGGATTCTTTCTACATAGATGTGATATTTATTAGCCATGTGGATAAACGCTACAGTTCAAAGCACCTCATCACACAGTAATTGTGCCCAACCAATTGGTGTTTTTTTATGTATTTATGTCCCGCTGCTTGGGGCAGCTGTTCAGTCCAGGCAGCTGGCTTTGTTGTTTGACCTGAGGGGCAGGGAGAAGCAGGGAAGAGTGCGGTTTTGGAGCTGGCTACATGGGACACCACTGGTTGTCATCATCGGAAGCGTGGACATGTTGCCCAACTTCTCTGAGCCTCATCGTGTGAGTAATATGCTGATAGGGCACATTTCAGAGGATTTTTGTGAGAACGAAGAAGGAGTCTGTGAAATGTCTGTGAGTAGGTGCTCAGTGAATGACAGCATCTTTGTTCCTTTCAATGGGTGCAGATTCTGTGCTCAGTGTCCCCTTATCCAGAGAAGTGGTGGGACTTCCCCAGGATTCCATGGCCAGGGAGAGACTGAGGCCTGAGCTGGGCTCCGTGGACCCTGCCCTGCGGACCCAGAATCTGAGCTCTTTGCTGCTTGAGGAGCCCATGCAAACAAGGGGTCTTGGTGAGTTGTGGACTCTCCCCTACAATGTGCTGGGGGAGGGAGACGCAGTGTGCCAAGTGCAACGGACAGGGAGGGGATAGAGACCGTGCCCGGAAAGGGAGGCAGGCCTGCCTGTGAGGGTGCCGGGGGTGACGTGGTCCCAGAGGGGCTGAGGAGCGTGGGGAGAGGGGTGGGGAGGCGCGCCCAAGAGTCTGGGGCGTCCACAGCATCCCCCAGGCTCGGCTGCAGGAGCTTCTGGGAGCCAACTGCATAGTGTGCAAGGCCCGTGTGCTCCCTGCACACGCAACAGGCTGTCGGGCCAAAGCTGGATGGCCGGGACAGAGTTGAAGCTATTTCAAGAACTGTCTTTGATATGTAAGAGCTGAGGTCTGGAAACTTCTAGAAGAGGCAAACGCCTTGCCCGGTGTGACAGCTTCTGAGTTATTTTCTTTGGCAGCCGATCCTCTGCAGTTGATCCAGACACGCCACCACCCAGCCCTAATGGCTCCAACCAGAGCACCAACCCAGTGGGGGAATGACGCTGCACTTGGGCAGCCTGAGGGTTCCGTGGAAAAGCCATTCCCATGGCAACAGACCCTTTACCAAAGAAACGGTGTGAGGTCACTTGGGACAGAAATAGAACCGTTTTCACCTTCTTTGCTCCAGGATAAAGGGACTTGGTGTTTCTGTCAGTCGGCAGAAAAATAAGAAAGACTCTCTGCATTTATGAATGAGGATAATTATGTAAAATTCTTACTGCACTTACGTAACTGAACGTCTTTCCAGAGAAAGTTGTTAATTGTTTATTGCAGAGGAAATACAACGACTGAGCATCAAAGAAAAACAGGATTTCTGATCTATCAGCTGAAAAACAATTTAATTGATGGAAATAAAATCTGCAAATCTCAGAACAGCATAATTTGTTTGCCGTAATTATGCAAATGTTGTCTGTCCCTGCCCAAGCTAGTCACTCCGTTTATAAAGCAGTGGAGGCAAAGACTATTTTTAACAATGTTTTTCTTATACAAATAGTAAATATTCTCTGAGGAACTCTGGAAGAACAGAAGAGAGCATAAAGAGAAAATAAACTCTGGCCCAGAGTCCACGGCTGATCCTCAACTCCAGGTGTCATCGTGATATCCCTCCTTTTATTCTGCATTCTGTGTTCTTGGAAAAGTGTAGTCATTTATATGATTCTTCATTTTTCTTCTCTTAAGATGATACCCTGGATATTAATATTATGACTACTCTTCATTCTGTGTTTAAACAAAACTGTAAGAGTTTATACTTCTGAACAAAATTAAAATATGATCATTCTATTACAGTAATTTATAAATTGTGTGCTTTTCTTCAGATAGCATTTCATTAAACTGCTTATAGCCTATCACCCAACCACAGCCAGCATCCATATGTGGTGTAAAGTCTTCTAGCGTGTGTCCATGTAAGGATGTGTGGGAAGCACACTGCAACATGACTCATATCATGGTTGCATGCACTTTCATTGCTTGGCTCTGCAGTTATATATTTACTTTGGGGGGCATTCCAGCTTCTCATTATTATAACAGGGAGGTGAGTAAGAACTACATCTGTGTGATGACTGCCCCTTCCCATAATTTCCCGGAAGCCTTCAGAGAGGCCACCGGGCATGTGATCAGATTTTCTACAGACTGAAACCTTGTTACTCTCTCCCAGCAACAGAGATACTTCTCCTCTACATCTCTGCCCACCAGGGGGTTCATGAATCTTCTTTTCATGTTTCACCTAGTAGTTCGGAAATTCTAATCTTAATTATTCTAAATTCAGTCTTTGGTAAGTTAAGTTCAAACACTTCTTAATACATTTATTGGCCCCTTGAACTTCTTCTTTGTAATTCCTTAAATATTTCCCCTTTTCTTTATATTTATCCTTATCTTAGTGATTTGTGAATGTTTCAAAACATTAAGAATATCAAACCTTTGCTGTGTACTTTGGACAATTTCTTCCCACTTGTTATTTGTCTTTAAACTTGATTATGGTGTTTCTAGATATGCAAAGCGTTTTTACTTGATGTAGCAGATTATTCCCTTGATGGTTTTTGCTTCAGGTTTTGCTTAGAAAAGTCTTTGCTACCCTCGGATATTATAAGTCAACGAATTCTTCCTTAGTGATTTATGCTTGTATTTTAATCCATTTAATTTAATTTATTTTAAGGCAGATAGAGAAGCAAGGACCTGATCTGTAGGTCTAGCATGAATGTGGCACCTTTTTTGGCAAACAGTTTTCCTGGTAGTGTCCTTTACTTGTCAGTTCCAAGGACCACATTTCTCTCTTTTCTGTTTATATGGGAAAAGAATTCGCCCCCAAATCAAGGAGCCCGTGTGAACGGAGAGGTGCTGAAGACATGCTGTCTGGTCCCCGCAACCCTGCACGTACCTCTTCTGGGGTGCAGGGCGGGAGGCGGAGGCCGATTCGGGGACCCGTGCCAACTCTCGCAGAGATTCGACTCTCACTGCACCTCTGACAAGCTGTGTGGCTTTGGGCAAACTGGCCTACTTTTCTCAAGTCCAGTCTCATGGACAAAGACGAGGCGCAGACCACAAAGTTCTCAGGTTCCCCGGGGCCCTACAGACCCTGGACGCTGGACACAGCGGCGCTGCTCTTGTGGGCGAGTGGGGCTTGGCTCTGCATGTGCCAGGCCCCAGGGAGTTAGTTGGTGGATCCTCTGCCCTGTGAGTCAGCTCTGTGGTGTGGACGCCAAAACCAGTAGCTGCAAAAGGCTGGTGTGAAAGTCTGCTCAGAGGATGCGCTGACGGCTGGGCGGGTCCCGCAGGGGAGCGCCACCCCGCTCCAGGGACCCGAGGCTTTGCTTGACCCCAGGCCTTATTCTTCCAGGAAAGGGTCTCAAACAGGGGCCTTCAGGTCCCATCTTGCTCTAAGTTGTATTTATTCTGCCTAGACTTGGTCTGCATGATGTTTTGTTGGTTTGGTTTATCATTAAATTAGTTGCCAAAGGTTTAAAAATCACAAAAATCTTGATGTCATGTTTCTCTTTAAAAACTCGCAAAGTCCTACACTGAGCCAAGGTTCCAGCACATCCCCAAGGGTTTGGTTAGTGGGACATGGGTGTTCTTTTGCCACAGTCCCCACCATGCTCTACCGCTTCCCAAAGTGTTCAGCTGTCACTGATTGTCATTCATATGCCGCTTCTCTTGTAGTAAAAGGGGGAATGAAGTATTTCTTATATCCTTCCTGTGCCCTATTGAAAATGCAAAAATAAAAACAAGAAGACTGTAGTTTCCAAGAGGAAAAATTAGAGCAAACCAATGGATGTGCAAAGGTGGAAAAAAAATGCTATATGGTTACTTTGCAAACAAAGCACGTCTGTTCCAAATGAATTCAAACTAAGACATTATTATGAAACATAAATATACATAGTAATAAGATCTATGAGCAATATAAGGAAGAGAGGCATGGTGGAAAATTTAGTAAATTATAAAAAGGAAACATTCCCATAGGCCTTTTTTTTCTTTTTAAAGATTTTATTTATTTGACAGAGAGAGACACAGCGAGAGAGGGAACCCAACGGGGGGAGTGGGAGAGGGAGAAGCAGGCTTCCCGCCGAGCAGGGAGCCCGATGCGGGGCTCGATCCCAGGACCCCGGGATCATGACCCGAGCCGAAGGCAGCCGCCCAACGACTGAGCCACCCAGGCACCCTCCCATAGGCCTTTTTAATTGTAATTCAGTAACTGATGTGGCTGAGGAATGCATCTATGAATTAAGTGACAAAATTGACGAGACATGACAGCTCGTCGCTTGTGAGCCATAGAGAATGATACGCTCTGATGGAGAAGGGTCTTTAAAAATGTATGTCTAACTGGACTTACTGCTCTTCAGCCTATAGCTGTCATAGCCAAGAACTTACAGGCCAAGTTCTAAGGAAAAGTAAAACCAGTTAATCATATGCAGCATTATCTCCTTGTAAGTGATGAGAGTCCAGGGAGAAATAATGCTCCAGGTGTCTGAGAGAATCTTTGGGAGGACCAGACTTTTGTCCCTGTTTTGCAAGAAAGCCCAGATATCTGAGAAGTGACTTACTCTGAAATAGTCAGTGAAGTCATCAGGTCTGACATAGACTAGTCAAAATAACATGTGACCACAAGCTAGGTTCCTTCGACAGTTGCTTCAAACGCTAGGCCTGTTATCCAATCCAAGATGTTCACTCCAAAATGGCAGCGCATCTCCAACACGGGACGTGGGTTGTCCGTCGCGTCGCTCTGCAGGATGCACTGTGCTGAAGCAGGACGTGTCGTGAATGAAGAGCTGACTCAGCAAAACTCCCATTCTCCTTTGCTGAGCCTGCTCGCAGCTCCCCCGGGGCCCATGCACTTGGATGTGCTGTGGGACAAGGTCAGGTGCTCTAGGCTGGGTGTGATGCCAAAAAAGGTGTTTTAAACTGAAAAGGTAAAGGTCTTACACGGAAAAATCCCTCCTCAGTAACAAACTTGGAATCAAGACAGCTTTCTCATAAATTCAACAATCTCTCTCAGGCTTGGGTTTTTTTTTTTTTTCTTTGTCTGCCAAGTTGGTATATTAGTTCATGATTCAGCTCATGTCCAAAATTGTCTTTGGGGAAACTCAGCATGATATGGCCCATTTTCCTGGCTCAGCCTGAATGACAGCCCTCACATTGCAGAGCTGAAAGCTGATATTTAAAAGAAGATTTTCTGTTGTCAAGCTTTATGAATATGACCTGCCATTCCTCGTTTTGCCTTGCTCTCATTTATATGGCCGTGGGAGTAAGCGCTGTTAATACAAGTTACTGAACTGCCATCCCATTTAGCATAGAGAATCATAGAAAACCTAACCAAACCTAAGATCCCAAAGGATAACTTTGGAGTACCAGAATTCTGTCATTATACTGGTAGAAAAACCACCCTCCATAGGTTACTCCCATGCTCAGAAGCAATGCTAAACACAAGACTGTTATCAACACTTCAGTACAAAAGAAATTCAAGATTTTTATTCCAAATCAAGAAAGGAATACATTTCCAATAAACAATCGGATCAAAGAATGTTCCTCTCTTTCCTTTGGATTTTGTCAATTTCAACTTTAGAATAAGGTCCTTACTGTGAGGTCATTCAGTGACATTAAAGTTTCAATTTGTTCTTCCGCAGTTGGCCTTCCTTCTTCTCAGGTCCCGTTATTTATTTATGTTCCCATCTGGCCCCTGACACTGGGGGTTATGGCTGCTGGTACGAAGTTTCCTGGAGGAGTGGGGTCGGGGGGCGTTGGTCCTGAGCAGACAGGCTGTGTACTCAGGAGCCCACTATGCTGCTCTGGGCTGGTGTGGTGCCTCGGGAAACCATGGCGGAAGGAATGAGTGTGAACCACGTTTAAACCTAGGGCCCAAGTGAGCATACCCACAGGGGCCTGGGAAGGGATATGGATGGGCAAGAACATCCCGACCAGCGAAAAGCATCACTGAGTGATGCCTGCCAACATCCACCAGCAAAACCTAGGACAGTGAGTGCATTCCAGATACTCACAGACTCTCCAGCTCTTTCCACCTGGGATTTGGAAGCAGGGCTAGGACGGAGCTGACCTCCAGAATCTTGGTCAGTTTGGGGGTGGGGCTCATAAGGGCAAGCACTGATTTTCTGACACTAGGAGTAAAGGTTTGGCAAACAGCTAATTGGAAAGACAAGAGTTATGACCATCCTTGGACCCCTGTCAGATAAAAAAATAGTGTTGATTAGTTTATATTTTTTAAAAGATAAACTTCGATTTTTAGAACAGTCTTAAATTTATAGAGAAGTTGTGAAGATAGTTGTATAAGTCAGTTCAGGCTACCATAACAAACACCACAGACCAGGGGTCTTAAAGGACAAACACTGATTTTCTCACGATTTTGGAGGCTGTAGCCTGAGATCAAGGTGCCACGGTTGGATCCAGTGAGAGTTCTTTCTCTAGCTTTTAGATGGCCACCTTCTTGCTGTGTCCTTGTGTAGCAGGGAGAGAGAGCAGGAGTTTACCCTCTTCTTCTAAGTCCACAGTCCTTTTGGATTTGGGCCCCAGCTCTGTGACCTCATTTAACTTTAATTATTACCTCCTACAGATACAGTGATACAGTCTCGTTGGGGTTAGGGCTCCAACATACAGACTTTAAGGAGATCAGTTCACAGCAACAGCACATGAGGTCCTATGTACCTTGTGCCCTGTTCCTCCTCAGGTCGGCCTCTTCCATTGGTCTGGGACACTTGTTACAGCTGATGAGCTAATATTACTACCCAGGTATTAACGGAGGTCCACACTTTATTCAGATCTCCTCTGTCTTTCCCTAAAGCCCCTTTTCCCTGCCAGGTTCCCACAGGACATGGGCTCTTCGGGTCTCCCTAGGCTCCTCCTAGCTATGACAGGTTCTCAGACTTTCTTTGTCCGTTTTCTTTTGATTCTTTTTGAGGGCCTTGTCAGTTTTGAGGAGTATTGATCAAGTACTTTGTAGGATGTCCCTTGTTTGGAGTTTGTCTGATGTTCTTCTCTTGATTTGACTGGGTTTGACTTGATTTGTTCTGTGTTTTTGAGAAGAAGCAGACAGAAGAACAGTGTGGTCTCATCATATCACATCAAGGGTGTGCACCCTGAACATGACTGATTATTGTTGAAGTTGACCTTGATCACATGGCTGAGGTCATGTGTGTCAGTAACTGTAAAGTTACTCTTTCCCACCCCCCCACCCTTGGCATACTGCCCTCTTTGGAAGGAAGCGACTCTTGCTCATTTATTTGTCCCCCCCTTTTTTTTAAAGATTTTATTTATTTATTTGAGAGAGAGAGTGCATGAGACAGGGGAGGGTCAGAGGGAGAAGCAGACTCCCCGCTGAGCAGGGAGCCCGATGTGGGACTCGATCCAGGGACTGCAGGATCATGACCTGAGCCGAAGGCAGTCGCTTAACCAACTGAGCCACCCAGGTGCCCTGTTTTCCCCTTTTTTATTTTTTGGGCATTTCTTTATTTCCTGTCACTACAAGATGATCTAGGCTCATTTTGTGTACTTTCTGCCCCAGTCCTAGAATCTCCCATTTCTCCAAGGAACACTGGTTCCTTTTACTGAAAGATATATTAAAAACCAAGATTTGGGTACCAGGTGTAAAGGTTATGCTTTTAAACTATGGTTTTAAATTTCTGTCCAATATTCTACTCTAGAGATGATAATTCATTTAAACATGTTGAGTCTTCTCCATTTTTCACTGTTATAAACTATGTTCAGTGAATCTCGTAAGCATATGTAATGGAGGAATTTAAGAAGAACTCTCTTTAATCCTTTATTTCATAATAATAACCTCTAAAATGAGTTGCTCTGTCACCTTCCATCTTAGAAACACAGGTGTGTGCAAGTGGGCATCGAATCTGTTGGCCATGGAAGAGTTCCTCAGCTCCTCCTGTTCCACTACTCCCACCAGAACTACTCACCCTTCCGGGGTTGGAGGGAGATTGCGCCCAGGAAGTTGAACGGCTGTGGTCTGCAGCCACAAGGTGCCCCCTGCCTCTGCTCTTCCTGTCCTCACGTGGTATATATCCGTGTTCACTCAATGGGCAATAAGTAAATCCTGAATTCTCCCTGCCTCCTCCAGCTGGCCGCAGCTTCAAAGGATCCTTGCCCAGAGTAGGAGCAGGTGCCCCATTTGGTCATTGTGTGAAAGATAAGGGCTCAGTTTATCACTGTGGGACAGAACGGGGAGGGCGCTTGTCAGCAAGGTGGGCTCCGCTAACAGGTTGGGTTTGCATCTGTTCTATCCTCTGTCCCTCTGCTGTTGTGTCTCCCCAAACATGGTTTTGGAACAAACTATTGGTGGTTTTCCTTTTTTCTTGCTTTCAAATTCTACAGCACCCCAAACCATACATTTTTTTTTAACGTGTTAACCTGTAAGCCATTTCTCTTGGCCCCCAACTTCACCTTATGTTCACTTTTAGTCATTTTATTTCAAGTCCTCCTGGAAGACCCAGCCATGCAGAGCTCTATACCACGTCCATGGAAAGTATGGTGCGGACAGCTGGGTGTGGAGTGGGAGCATCAAGCAAGCAAGCGACCAGCAGACTCACGTGGGCTCTGGTCTCCAGCGGGCCCGAGGCTAGGACTCTACAGCCCCACGGTTCTTAGGAAGTGATCCAGTGTCCTCTGAGAGCAGAGTCTCAGAGGCCTGTGAGCAGATATGTCTGACAGAGCAAACATGCCTTCCTTCTTCCTCTCTTCCCCCCTCATGACTTCCTCCTCCTTCACCTCTTGGAGAAAATAGAATGAAAAAACACTTTTCTCTGGGGGAATTATCAGGCTTTGGAGATCAGATGTCTAAAGGGTCCATGGTGGCTGTGGGAGACTGGCCCACATATGTTTTACCCTAATCCTTGCCAGAAAAACCACTCCCGTGGAAGGCAGCTCAGAGACGTGGTTGTCAGGAGCACTTGCATGAATCATAAAAAAAAAAAATGCTTCCCGAAGTCTGGAGTTGTTAAACTGCATACTAAAATTTGACCTCATTTTTCCTTTGCTTATTTTTTTTTCAGGTTGTAACATAAATTATGCTTGCAGAAATAGTAAGTTAATTTCAAAGCCTTTAGGATTTCTGCAAACTATGGATGTTAACACTTACCTGCCAGGTGGGATTATGATGATAGAAAAGGATAATAAATGTAGCCTGGCACAGAGTTTCTTTCATCTTTTCCTTTTATAGGCAGTAGTGCTCGGGGCCGCGGGGGGGCATGTTTGAAAATAAATCAACAGTGAGTAAACAACATTATGAATTGGAATCATTCTTGGCTGGTTTATATTCAGTTCCTGGGCATCTTGTTCTGCTTGCAATCCTAAAAGAGCTCCATAACATATTGTTTAAAGGCAGGGTTCTTTATTACGGGATGCACCACACACTTTGATTCAGAGACCTTATAGCCAGAATGTATGGTCCAAGATCACGTTGCCATCCTGGCACTTGGGTTCCTGCTGGCTTGGAGGTCTTAGATTCCCAGGTGAGAATGGTTCCATCAAGCGACATTACAATTACTTCACTAAACTGGAGGAGATGTCCACTTCCATATGGCCACTGTGGGGGCCTGGCACCACTGGACCCACAGGCAAAAAATCAGGGAAGTCTATTGGCTGCGTTATTGCCTCTGATGACTGAGAGGATATGGGGTTGCTGCTAAACATTGGGGGCACAGAGGACCATGGGGCAGGGACCCAGGGCATTCTCTGAGTGCCTCTTAGCACTTCTATGGAAGAACTAACTAATAGTAGAGTTTAATGGAAAACTAAAGAAATGCACTCCCTGCCCCCCCAAAAAGCGGGATGACAAAGAACTCAGATCCTTTGGGAATGAAGGCGTGGGCTCCTCCACTATATAGAGAACACAGAGTACCCAGGTTCTGGCTGAGGACAAGGGAAACATGAAACAGTGGAAGAAAGAAGCCATAGACACCATCATGACTTCATGACAAATTACAGAAATAAGGATTGTAGGCACTTTGCGTACACTTGGCATATTTTTATTTGCTTATATGTACATAATTTTTCTGTATGCTAACTGTTCTGCACTCTCTTCCCCATGTTTCTTTTATGTATAAGTTGTTGGAAATTAATTTCGAAATCTATGCAAGAAGCCCCAGTGAGACAGTGAATGAATGTAAAGAATGATTAATCCAGCCAACAACCCATGCAGCTGGTGAAGCGCTATGTCTCATCTTGGGGAAAAGGTAAGGACTTTCTCACCTCTAAGACACATGGCTGTATTTTGGTAGGAAGAAGTATAGAGATGTTTTGTTGTTATAGGGTTGTTGGAATTGTGTAGGAGAGTATGTGTACAAAAGGGGTGGACTGTGTCAGCCATTGATTTACTGCCTCCGAGCTCCACATTGACCCTTCATGGTCCCTTTATATATTTCTCCCTTGCCAGCTGCCACAATAGTTGTCAGTGAGGCTGCTGGAGAGACGTTGCCAGAGGAGGGGATTTTCCCTCCTGGCTCTGGGGTGTCCTGCTGGCAGGCTCCTGCAGTGGCCAGTATTTACCCAGCACCCCAGCACATCTTCTTAAGAACCACCTTCTCAAGAACCACCTTCTTATGAACCACCTTCTCAAGAACCACCTTCTCATGAACCACCTTCTTAGCAACCATCTTCTCATGAACCACCTTCTCAAGAACCACCTTCTCATGAACCACTTCTGAGAACACATTTCCAGCAAGTCCTAGAGGGCTGATTTCTAGCAAGTTCTATTGATGTGACACCACGGCAACTTGTCTGCCACCTGGTGAGATGTGGCTGTGACGTGTCCCACTGGGCTGAACCCCTCAGCCCTTGGCAGTGGGAGGGGGACTTCTGGGAGTGCTCTATCTCAGTCCTGGGGAGGGGGCTAGGAGAGTGGCTGCTGCTTCCATCTCTGCTATGCCACACTCTTGGGAGGTCTTTCATTTCTTCTTAGCCAATCCCATGTAACTCTAACCCCCCCCCCCATTTTACTCAATTCTGTATAGTAAACTTTCCCTGTCTAAATTACTCTGTGGTTTCTGTCTCCTGATGGATCTGTAATTGAGACAAGACTATAAACTCTTGAGGAGGAAAAAATACAAGTTTGAAAATTTTAAAAATTCATGCTGGAACATATTCTTCATGGGTTTATCCATTTGATTTGTGTGTGTCCTTTGTTCTACCCCTCTTGCTAAAATAGCTTCATAAAATATTATTTAAAGACAGTCCACATGCTTCCTTTTCTCCAGTGTTGATCAGCTTAATGCATAAAATGCCTCCATTTGAGGAAAACCTGCAAGCTGAATCCCTCCAATGCTTGCCAGCCTCAGCTTGGTCAAGCTGGAAACCATCTGGGCCTTTGTGAAATTTAAAATGGGAACATGGAGAATGGAATTTTACCAAATCTAATGCGTGCATGTTTGTGAATTCTTTGTGTCTCTCTCTCTCTCTCTCTTTTTTTTTTTATCTCCAACTGTAATCTCAAATGAGGAAAAAAAATCCCCAGGACTTCAAAGGAAAATTGCTTTTTAATTTCTTAGTGGAATGGCAGTTAAGAGCAAAGCTCTCACAGCTGTACCGGATATAGATCTGGAAAGTCATTTCTCCTCATGATATCAGGCCTCTTCCATAGAAGCAATCAGAACCAGCCGAGGTTAGGATATCCCCTCTCTAGGGCTGCCAGACTAGGCATGACTGTCTGATTTGGATTTCTGGGACCCGTTTTTCCTCTCAGTAAGGATGGCTCTACTCACCACCCCCCATCTGCTAAATAAAATATTATCTGGCTCACGGGGTTTTAAAATTATTATTTTTAGAGGTAGCTGTGTTTCTTGTTGGAGATACAGAGATTCTGGATTCATGTGCCTGAACCGCCCCCGGGTCCTGTCCGTACCTTCAGCTAAAGCCCCTTCCACGCGTGCGCCTGAGCGGCAGGAGCAGAAAGCACCACGTGTGGACGCTACGTCTGCCGCCGAGGCTCCTGGGCGGGGCGGGTGGAACTGGAAGTGACCATAATGGAAGGAGACAACATCTTCCCAGGTGAAGGTCAGAAAGCAGCAGCTCCATGTGCATTTCTGCGGTGTTGACGTTCTTCCAAATGAGTCTGGGATTTTTCTGGGAAGAAGAGGGTGTGGTGTTTAAGGAGGAAAATATGAATTTCCGCCGTGGTTAACTCACTGGCCGATCTTGGGAAGCTGCCTCCCCTGCTTTGGGCTGCTTTCATGCTGGCAATGACAGGGGTTTGGGAATCCTTCAAGCTCAGGAATGTTCTTACCTGAAATTTTCTCCTAAATTCCTCGTAAGGAAACCCACCCTGGAAAGACGGTGGCAGCAACAAGGTGCAGACCCCCTGCAGAGGGTGTGCATGGCTCTGCGACGTGTGGACCACCCCGTTCACCCACTGTGGCCATGAGAATAAAGAGGACAGAGGCTTTCAAAGAATACTCCACAGATTTAAGTCCCAAGATGGTCTGGAAAAAAGGGGGGCTGTGGTCAAGGTTTTGGAAGCTAAATTGGCAGAAGGCTCCAGGCAGGTCAGGGTGGGGAAAGAAGGAAGCGGATGCGCAGGTGTGAGCCCAGCGTGGGCTGTGCAGGAGGAGGGTGGCAGGTGGGTGGGCGGGTGAATCTCTGCAGCGGCCATGTGGCCAGGCTCAGTTCGCTTGGGATTTGGAGCGTTTAGGGGGTGACCTTGTTGTGCCTCTTTCCTTAGACCCTAAGTGGATATCTTGGAAGCAATCAGCCTCCTTAGGAGATGGTGAGAGTCCAGTCCCTGGGGAACCCTCACAATTTGGCCAGATCCTGCCATTTTCCAAAAGAAACCCAAACAGGTTATACCACAAGGGGGTTGGGGAGATTGGTCTCCTGTCTCCCAGTCACCCAGTCATGCTGGGAGAGCCTGCCCCTCTCTCTGATAGCCCTCACCATACTCCCACTTCCAAGCTCTGGACCTAATGAGTGGGAAACACCAGTGTACCCGGAGAGATGTGGTCCTGGCCAGAGAGCTCCGTTCACTTCAACAAAGCTTTCTCGATCATCTACCCTGTCGCGGGCTCTGTGACTGTGTTTTGTGCTTGTTAGCTCTGTGATCTAGGGTGATCTACTTGCCTTCTTGAACCTTAGCTTGACCATTCGTAAAATGGAGATGCTGCCAGCTTCCCTTATGGCGCTGTAAATATTAACAAAGCGATGCATATGAGACTGAAGGAATGGCCTTAAAACCCTGAATTATAACATATACCACCAGAGGAACATTATCTATTGATTTCTCCACTGCTTACTGAGCGTTCACTACGGGCCTGATACTGTCCACACACTGAAGACACAGCAGTGAAAAAAGGAGGACAGGAGACCCACCCTCAAAATCCCACCACACCAGTGACAGGTCACAGAGCAAATGTATCCAAATTCCAGGGTTGCTTGCATGACTTCAAATGGTTTTTAGAGGCAGCACTTTCAGCGCTGGCTCCAGGACTAACCTTCAGGAAAGCGGGATGCTAGAACCCTCAGTATTCTCTTTGTGATTATATGGCTCCTCTCTAGACCAAGAGTTACCAGGCTTACCTCCTTCACTCACAAGGATGTAAGTAGTAGAGAATTTTTAGATGGAAAAGCTTTCTGAAATCCTTGGTGTGCACGCTACTCACAAGGATATTTAATCCTACAGGAATCTACTGTTTTTAAATGTTCGAACACTTAGAAACACAGACCAACCACTTAAGGTCGATTTAGATTCAAACTAAATATAAGGCTTTTTTTTTTCTCCTACTCTCTGGGGCTCCTGAGGCAATGAGTAGTTTTTGATGTGAAAGGAAAAGGCATCACAGCACAGTTAACAAAACAGACTCAACAGCCAAAATACCAAAGTGACTCACTGGCATCCTGTAAATGTTCCTTCTGTCTGGGACTGTCAGGGCCTCTGACGATCTTGGGACTCCAAGATAACTTAATATATGGCTTAGCCTCTCAATTAAAAGAAAAAAAAAAGGTAGATTCAAGAATGCAGTTGGTTTGAAATTTCTTTGGAAGAAAAAAGCCAAAACGTCTTGTTTTGGTGTTTGTGTCTTAGAACCAAGAGCTAGTTTCTAGTCTTAGGGATTCATGGGAATCTTTTTGTAAAAATGGCGTGGCAACTCCCATTTAAAGACATAACACTTCTATATTATTAATCACCAACCCAGTCATGGCATGTGGTTTAAAAACAGTAATGAATGTAATGTGGGTACCTTGGCAACAGACAAGCAGGGCACCCATTAAAAAACATCAAATAAAGATAACAGAATAAATTATTTCTAGTACATTTAGTTCTTTACAAGAGTTCTTGGCACTTGGTCAATAACAATCTGTGAGTTATTCAAATTACAAGATGGTGTGTTTCCAGAGATTCAATTAAGCTAATGTTGGGTGTGGATTTCCAGTGTGGCAAGCTCCAGGACTATTCACGCTCTTCTAGCGGTTTGCACCCGGGGATGATTTTAGTGGTGGTTGAGGGTCTCATGCCCCTAAGGATAGTGCCTGCCTGTCCCCATGCAGATATTTTTCCTTAAACAATTCTGTCATCCCAATTTGTAATTGGGGAAAATAAGGGAATTTGAATTGTTATTCATAATTTTGTTGCTTCAGTTTTAGTTTGCTCAGAATTGAAATAATGATTTTAAATGGGGCAATAATGAACCCAGCCCGCATCTGTGGGCGCACAGTGAGTGTCTTACGTACTGTCTCATCAGATTCTCACAGCCACCCTGGGACACGCATTCCTAACCTATCCCAGTGGACAATATGCTCAGTGTCACAGAAAAATTTCCCAGTGTCCCCAGAACAAGAGAACTAGCAAACAGTTTTCAGTAGTTAGGTCTCACCAACACAAGAGTTGTAGCTCTGTGGTAGACACCTGTTGGACTAGACTCTCAAGAGTTCATCATGGGCTCATGCCGTATCTGATAGACATCTCTGTGAATCTTGGAATCCGTCGGTGTCCTTGTGAGTTTGCTGGGGTACCCTGGGTTGGCTTGGTGCATGATTTGGGAACCATGGCCTCATGAGGTAAGTCCTATTAACATCTCAGTTTTACAGATGGGACAACTGAGTTTGAGGAAGGGGAGGTACTTAGCCAAGATGACACACTTGGTAAGAAGCCTTGGGGCCAGGAGTCAAATGTGGGGCCGTTGACTGCAGAGCATACACCGTTTGCCTCCATACTTGTCACCGAACTTCCGATTATGGGAGAATTTCAGGACTCCAGAGCTGGATGGCATAAGGACAAAGGGCAATTTGGGGTGGATGTCAGAGGCTTGTGTGGCAAAAGGAAGATCTAGAACCAATTCATTCATTTTCTCGTTATCATTTTTCCATAGACTTCATTTGTTTGAAAAGCACACATGGCTGGTCCCTGAGCTGTGCCCCACAGAGCTTCCAATCCGGTGGAAGGAATGAGATGATGGGAGCCATACCCATCAGCCGTCTCCGGGGCTGGGAGCACAGAGCGGGGGTCTGTGCCAGGCTGGGTGGGAGGCGGAGGGGCAGGCAGGGTTATGGGGAGCAAGGACAGAATGAGTTGTACAGAGCAAAGCCAGAAAATAACAGAACAGCTTCTGGAAACAGGTGCAGCCCTGCCAAGACTGTCCTTATATTTCAGTACAAACAGCCTGCGCCCGGCTGACTCATCCACATTGTCTTACCTTCATCATGTTGTTGTAATTACACATTTTTTAAAAAATTTATTTATTTGAGACAGAGAGAATGAGAGACAGAGAGCATGAGAGGGAGGAGGGTCAGAGGGAGAAGCAGACTCCCTGCCGAGCAGGGAGCCCGATGCGGGACTCGATCCCGGGACTCCAGGATCATGACCTGAGCCGAAGGCAGTCGCTTAACCAACTGAGCCACCCAGGCGCCCTAATTACACATTTATTAATCGTGAACGTGCATGATCAGCAGCCTTTGGGATGTAAAACTTCCTTGTGTTTAATGGTGGTGAAATTCACACTTGGCTCCATATGAAATTTGAAAATAGAAATTCAGTGCCTTAGCAACTTTGACTTATGTTTGCTTGTGTGTGTTTTTCCTTTTTAAAACTAGTAAGTATGTACGACTCCACCCTTTGATCAAATAATGCATGATTTTTCCCTTCGTGCCAGGTCACTTTTTCCTTGGAGGAGGCCACATTTTAGAAACGCAGCCATTCCAGGAGCATTTCCTGAGCACCTGTGTGTTAAGAGGACTCAGAAGCAGTCATTTCCTCACCCCAGGCTCAGCCTGGTGGGTGGGTGGAGGGAGCCAAGGGACCCACCCGTACCGAGGACATGCCCAGGGACTGTGGGCTTGAGCAGACTCTTTAGGAATAAGTAAGATCAGGGAAGAAGAGGGGCAGGATGCAGCCAGAGGGAGCATCAGGTGCAAGGCTGGAGGCCTGTGGTAGGTGGCCGTCCAGCACACCATGGCCACCGGGTCATGGAGCAGCAGGTACCCGGAATAGCTGGCTGGCAGGAGCCAATGAGCAAGCACTTGCAAAAAAGGCAGAGGCAGACAGGGGTCTGATTATCAGGAGCTGAGTTACTTTGCTGGGAGACTGGAGTTTTCCTGAAGCCACAGAAGGATTTTAAGCAGATGAGCGTGATAACCCCAATGATCTGACCCATCAAAGGAGCCACAGCTAAGCAAAGGCAACCCTTAGGACATATCATACAATTTAAAATAAATTTTTACAGTCCTGCTATTTTCCATCATCACTCAACAAATATTAATGAGGCTTTGACTGTATGCCGGGCACCATGCTGAGGATGGCTTGTGAGGGCGACCTTCTTTCTAGACAGGAGTACCCGAGGAGCACTAGCACTCATACAAGAGCCCCATTTGTCCCTCTCATGTCCTGGTTACCCTCTGCCTCCCCTTCCATCTCATTGCAAAGTAGAAAGAAGGAAAAGTAAACTGCCTCAGGATGCTGGATGGTTTTTGTCCAAACTGAAGAGGGTTTCTGTTTGCTTCAGTTGAGAGGGAATCGTCCCCGAGTCACCGGGTCATGCAGGCTGCCTATCTCTGTCCTTGGGCTTTAAGAAGAAAAAGCCCATCTGCTGTATATCATTTTGCAGGGAATAAGAGCATTTTTCCTTTTTCCTAAGAAGGGAATAAAGTGATGTCTTTATGCTGCCAGACTCCAGCAGAAAACCATTCTGCTGACACTGGCTTTCCTGCCTTTTTTCTTTAACCTTTTCCTAATTCAAATGTTCTGATAAGATAGATATCTGTTGTATGCATATGTATGTGTGAGTGCCTGTGTGTGTGTGAGAGAGAGAGAGAGGGAGAAAGTTCTAGAGAGTTCTAGAAGCTCAAGAACCTCTTGCTGGCTGTGTGCTGAGGTAGATGAGGTATGCGTGGGATAGCCTCCCCATCCTTCACCCAGGTTCTGTGATCAGGAAGGGGCTGACCTTCATGGTCTACATCTCATGCTCTCTGCCTCCTGGTAGGGTTTGGCCAATGTGAGCCAGGTGAGGAAATCGGAAGAACGGACGCAAGTGAGGTCTGAATATCTATATACACATTGGGTGCCCATCCCATAAGGCTCCCCCTGGTTTGGCCACGTCCCTGCGCCAAGCATCCTATTTCCTGTCACACAGTCATCTCATAACTGTCTTGGGTTCTGGCCTGCAGGGGTGATGGGTCCCGGGGTCCTGTACTACCTGCTGTTGGTTGCCCCCACTCCTCTTCAAATTCCCTGTTGGGAGTGCCATTCCACCAGCTAGGTTTTGCCTGGATCTTCCCTGAAGCAGGCGGGACCGAACCACAGTGACACGGAAGGGGGTTATGAACAGCTTTGCTGCCTGCAGATAGTGACACACAGTGGGTCTTTCCTCTGAGGAGTGAAGTGCAGAAGGCATGGAAGTAAGTCAGCCCCATACGTGGTTGCGCTGGAAATCACAAGGCACATTTCCTTCACTTAAAAACATTCCAGTATAACTTATATACAGTAAGATAAACCCACTTTCGTGGACAGTTGGGATCATTTTGACAAACACACCTGACCACGTACCCACCACCACCATGAAGACACAGAGTGGCCCCATCACCTGCCAAACTTGCCCCATGGCCCTTTGAAGTCGGCAGCCCCATCCATTCCCAGCAGAGCCATAACAGTGCCACTGGTCAGTCTTACTTTAGGCATATTATATGATGCTATTTTCAAGTAACGTTTTTCTGAGAACGCGTTCTGTGAAAAATGAGACTACATTGTAAAAGTATGTTGGATATTTCTCATAATAAAGCTCATACCCGCCTTGTAAGGCAAACTATTCCATTGATGAATAACAATAACAATTAGGGGGCAAAAAAACCTACCCTGAGTGGTGTTAAAATGTCCCTCTCTACCACTCTTGTTTTTTTAATTGAGATATAATTGACATAACATTGTATCCATTTTAGATGTACGGCATAATGATTTGATGATGCATCTACACACTGTGACATGATCACCCCAACAAATTTCATTAACGTCCATCACCGCACATAGCTACAATTTCTTTCTTACAATGAGAACTTTTAAAATCTACTCTTTGAGCAATTTTCAAATATATAGTACAGTATTATTAATGAGAGTCACCACAGTCTACATCACATCCCCAGGACTTATTTATTTTATTACTGCAGATTTGTACATGACTAATTTTTTAAATTTGCAAAAAATTCACCATGCTGAAAGTTTATGGATTTTTACCAATGCATAATGCCATAAATCTACCACTGCAGTTTTATACAGAATAGTTTTACTGCCCTAACGATCCCTTTCTTCCCCTTCTCCCCTGGTAACCACCGATCTTTTTACTGTTCCTACAGTTTTGCCTTTTTCTAGAACATCATATAATTGAAATCACAAAATATGTAGCTTTTCAGACCAATTTCTTTTACTTACCAACATGCCTGTAAGGTTCCTTTATGTTTTTTTCATGGCTTAAGAGCTCATTTCTTTTTATCACCAAATAGTATCACCATAAGCCTTTTCTAGTATCAGAATTCTTTGGGCTTTTCTATATTGACCACCATGCCATCTGTGAACAAAAATATTTTTATGTCTTCCTTTCCAGCGGGATGCCTTTTCTCTCTTTTCATTATAATTGCACTGACTAGGACCTCGGGTATGGTGTTAGATTTCTAGAACCCTTACTATATGGCACATGAGGCCACGTGAGGAAGGCTTGGTAGAAAATTTAGTGTATGCTTGTGGCCGTGGCATAGGGTCCTTACACAGGGCACCAGCCTCCCCTTCAATTAGGGGGCTTTGGGACTAGAACTGGGTGAGCTCTGGTTATAAGATAAGTAAGAACCTGGGATATATCGTGCAACCTCACAACTAGAGCTAATGCTGCTGGGTGGTAGACAGAAAGTTGCTGAGAGAGTAGATCCTAAGAGCTCTCGTCATAAAGATATTTTTCTCTTCTTTTTGTATTCTATCTATAGGAGATGATGAAGGTTAACGAAGCCTATTGTGGCAATCATTTCACGATATATGTAAATTAAACCATCATGCTGTACACTTTAACTTACACAGTGATGTGTGTCAATTATTTCTCAGTAAAACTGGAGGAAAAAGAAGAACTGGGTGAGAGGCCAGGGCTTCCTACTGGGTGACTCAGTCATGTCCGTGCTCACTGGACTCAGAATTTTTCTAGTTATATATATCAAGTAAAACTTTAGTAGGCTTTTCATGTCTTTCATCCATAGGAAGCACTGGATAAATTAGCCATGACCATAATTCCCTGTAGTATAAAGCACATTACCACCCTGACCCTGAAGCCCCCTTTGATGTGGATGGTTAGGCGCTGCTATCCAGCCTCAGTCGCTCTGGGATTCCATCACCCCTACTGAAATCAGGTCAGAGGGGCTGTTTCACATCTCCCGTTTTATCCTCACTCACAGAGGACGCTGGGGCAAAGGTTTTCAAGGAGGCTGCTTCTCAATTCCTTGTTTGGTGTCCTTTGGGACCACCTGAAGACAAAGTCAAGATGAAAGTGAGTGGGTTCCACATAATAAAGCCTATGTCTTTATCCTCATCTCCCTAAGCATTTGGATTCCTTTCTCCACACTATGCTGCAGGAGTTCTGACATCCTGACCTCGTCGAATGTAGGTCAACAATAAATCCAAGTTTCACTCAATGAACAACGCCAACTAGCAAAGCCATTCCAGCTGTGAGAGCTAGAACACGAAGCCCTGAATCTTGTAAAAGTGTTCCCATATTAGCAAGTTGAGTCTCATCCAGTTACATTTCATCTTGCTTGGTTTGGTACCCTTAAAATCTACATGTACTTCTTGCTCCTGGCAATACAATCCTGGCAGTGTTCTCCATGTATATGCCATCACCTTCTGCAGAAGACCTTGGGTCGCCATGGGTCTGAGCTATAGGACCAGAGGCAATGCGAGGTAGTGCGGATGGCCCAGAGGGGCACAGTCATCCCAACAACTGCCCCATGTGGTGTTCCATAAGCAAGGAAGCGTATCTCCTCAGACACCCAGGAAGGTCTCATTCTTACAGGCAAGGGAGCTGAAGGAGATCTGTGGCCTCGAGGCTTTCAGATTATTCTAAGTTGACCTAATGTCCCCCTCCCATGTCGCAGTGCTCGGCTTCTTCCAAATTAGTTGCCTTTGTCTTAACATAGGAGTCTTGTCAATGTTGCACATCAGCTTGGTTGGAATTGGTTGAACTCATAACCAGCTTGGTTGAACTCACATAATTAGATTTGTGACTGAATTTCAATTATGTCTGTCATGTGGACACATAAAAATAAATAATTCTTTTAAGTCTACTGGAGAATAATTCATATTCTCTGTGCACGCTTGAGTTGAGTTTAAAACCCTGAGCATATCAGGGCTCTATCAGCAACTATCCCACCTCATCCTTTAAAGTTCCAAGCGGCTGGAGAAGTGAGAGGCCTTTCAGGAGATTTAGAAATATATCATCTGGAGCAGCAAGGAGTCAGTAATAATGACTTATACCCCAATTATAATAGGCACCAGTGTGACCACTTAAATGGAGCAGTAACCTCATCATTAACTCAGCATACTGTCAAGGTAAAGCTGACAGATTCACCTGCTAAAGAAACAGGGAGACCTTGTTAGATTAAGACAGTTTGTTCCTTACGATGACAGCAAAAGCAAGAATAACAAAGGTGCTCCCTCCCTTTGTCCCTTGTCCCACAGGATGATAGCAAAACAGCAGAAACCAGGCATGGCGACTTGAGTCATTGGCACCCTGCTGGTAAGGACTGAATTCATGCTGCACCTAGGCAGTTTTATTGGCTGCAGCTGTGCCCTAAAGGTGGGGTTTGGGGATGCAATGGGGTGAGGGAGTTAGAGAGTCTCATACCTCATCAGAACCTGGGAGGTTTAGCTGTATCAGCTATGATGCATGGAGTAGAGAATGAGGACAGGATGCCATGTTCCAGAGAAGGACCTGAATGAAGGAGGCACAATAAGTGATGAAACAAGAAGGTGTATGATGAGGAGGTGGTGGTAAGGCATGAGGAGATGTGAACCAGGAATAACTGGGTGGGGATCGGTGGGGATGTTCTGTCTAGTTAGGTTCTGTGTCTCTGGCTCTTATGTCCTCTCATCACCTCCCACCTCTACTGTAGATCGGAGAAGTCTTAACCCTCACCTTTTATGCTTGGGTGAAAGAAGTTTCTGCTCACCCTCTTGGACTTAGGAATGCAGACATCCACCTCTTTATCTAGATCATTATAGCTTCTGAGATGCTGGTCAGCTTTGGTCTCATCAGTCCTGCTGTCTACCTGATATAAAGTCCTACAGTTTGGGAAACCAGGGCTCACAGAGAGCGTACAGAGCAACGAGGCAGTAAAACCATTCCATGTTCTAGGTGGGTGGTGGTGGACTTGAATGTTCTACAGAAGGATGTGTCCCTTCTTCCTTGATCAGGACTTCCTTGAGCAGTTAATTCTGCAGCTTCTTTCTGATAATTTGCCCTGGATTGAACACAAGGAGGCTAAGAAATTCCCTATTAGCTTCTGCACAAAGAGGGCGACTCAAGTGCTGCAGTGTGCTGTCAAGCTCTTCCTTATCCCCCTCATCAACACAACAGTTTTGAAGTGGTTGGCTACCTCTGGGAAGAAGGTGCGGAGAAAGTACTGTTTGGAAAATTCATGGAGACTCTAAGAATAGGATCGCTGGTTTGGAGGAAGGGCCCCATCACCCAGCCTCTTTCCTTGTCCATCCCAAGTACCTGCACACTAGACTCTTGAATGAGTAGTCATGGTGGCAGGGTTGGAGGCCTTGTATGGGCCCAATCATATGGGTTCACTCTTACCAAGATTTATCTCCCATTGCCACCACTGAATGCCTAGGCTGTCACCAGCAGGACTCAATGCCAAGCCCTCAGTCTGGTACCATCCCTATGAGAAAAGCCAACCAGCTGCTGGCAGTTGATTTTATCATATCCCTCCACCTGTAAGGGCAGTGACTCATCTTTACTGAAATGAACATCTATTCTGGATAAAAGCTTTTTCCCTGCACACAATTCCTTTGACAATGGTGGCATTCTAGAGTTTGCTGAATGTCTGTTTTACTGACACACAATTCTGCAAAACATCTCTTCAGATCAAAAAACCCATTTTATAGCTTTATGGGCATTACCATATACCACATCACCATATATCACATCATCATCTGGCTTAGCAGATTAAGGGCTCAGATCTGTTTCATTGGAGGTGTTGTACCCCAAGATGCAATATATGGACTATGCTCATATCTGATGCATGGATCCCATTAGCTGGAATGTGTAGGCTTGGGTGACAAGGGTTTGAAGTAGAACTGCCTCTCACAATGTCACTTTCAATAATCCGGTGTGGAATCTGTGTTTCCCATTCTTCAACATCAGGCTCTTCTATTGTACAGACCCTGATTCCCAGGCAGGGAACTTCCTCCAGGGACACAGAGTTCACTGATTCAGAAGCTGTGAATACAGCTTGTTCACTTTGGACTAGTCATGCTGTGGATCAGTAGGCAAGTAAGGAGGAGGAACTGACACTTGTCACAAGGAGCCAGGGGAGAAGAATTTCTGGAACATGCAGGATTCACTGGAACATCTTCTAGTGCTTCTAAGCCAGTGATGTCAGTGACAGACAATTGCAGCAATCATGACCTGATAGATGCAAGGGAACAAAGCCTTTAGGGGTGAAGATCTTGGTCATCTGACCAGGCAACCAACCTAGACCAGCTGAAGGTGAGGGAAATCTGGAAAGGATGGTGATGAGGGAGGTGATGAATAGTGATGGAGGCCTTGGAACAACTGTAGCCCTGAGACTTCACCTTGTTCCACTAACCATGTGTGTTAAGTCTTGAAGACTGGATTTTGATTTGATTGGATGTAATTTTAGGGCAGGCGTGGATCTGGGGAGTGTAAGGGATCCATACAGCAGATATTTTGGGGTTTCTCCCTCACCCTCCGGGCCTCACTTAGATTCCATCTGTGACTACGGTGGGAAGCTCTGTGCAGCTTCCACTCACATTTTGCAATCATCTCTGGCCTCAAGCATGAGCCCACATCCTTCACTCCCTGTCTTGGAGCTCCTCCAGTGCTGTGGATATGGTCGGTCCCCACAAGGCACAAATATAGGGACAGCCTAGTAGTGTGGGTATAGTGTGGGGACAACCAATGTGGCATAAGGGCTAATAAATAAATGTGTTCCCTTGTGATCTTTGGGAAAGTCAGTTAAAAGAGGCATTCTGTATGATAAGGTCCCGGGTGGGATTGAACACCCATTGCCCATAGCAGTGACCCTTATAATAGACTTTACTTTTCCTCTTTCCTTTGCTCTTCCTGGTCTTTTATTTCTATTCTCTGAATTCACATCTCTAATAAAATTTCTGCACACAAAAGCTTAGTTCGAACTCTGCTTTCAGGGCAGTGAGTTGGAGTGGAAGCTAGGTTTCGCACTCTCTTTCCCAGGGATTGGCTGACAGCTCTAATTAACCAACCATGTGATGGGGCCAGATAGGACAGCAGAGGTAGGGCAGCCAAGGTTACAATGTGGGTGGTTAACAGGGCCAGACTCTGTGAGACCTGTCTCTGGAACTTCTTGCTCACTTTTACCCCTGTGCCCTCCTGGCATGGTTTCACTCATCCTCATCTCTTTCCTGAGCTCTAGGTGTGAACCGACACAGCCATTTAGGCCCGTTCATGGCCAAAACCAAGTGTGTTACCTCCCAAAGTCATCTATCCCCCCGAGCCTCCATTGCTGTTGCTGCTGTCACACCTTCTCAGGCTCATGATGGTAGACGTCTCCTTGATCACTTCTTTTCCCTACAACCTCCTCAAGGTCTCTCTAACTTACCCTTCCCTTCAGTTCCACTTGTGCCTGTTCCAGGCCAGAACTTCCTCATCTTTCCTGGTGTTTGACCATCATTTCAGAAGCAGTGTGTCTGCCTATATCAGCCACTCCATCACTCAGCAATCAAAATCACTCTTATTACCAAAATTTTTGTTCTACAACCTCTCATTTGTTGAGGGTGGGAGGATGGGGTAACTGGGTGATGGACAGTAAGGAGGGCACGTGATGTAATGAGCACTGGGTATTATGTAAGACGTCTACCTCTGAAACTAATAATACATTATATGTTAATTAATTGAATTTGAATAAAAAAATTAAAAAAACCCAAACCTCTCATTTGTCCATATAACAAATATTTGTTGACTCCCCATCTTCAGCAGCAGTGGAAAGAGACAAAATCTGAATTCCTTGGCTTAGTTTTCTAGAATGTTCACAAGCTGACTCATATTTGTTTCTTTCACATCGTTTCCAACCTTCACATTCTACATTACAACTCCACTGAGCTACGTGGTGACAAGTGGACCTTATCAGCCCAGTCTTTAATTCAGATGGTTAGCCCAAGGAGAGAGAGAAGGAAGATATTTTCTGATCCAGTGCTATTCTTAGACACAAAATGAAAGGCTTCAGTGGTATCCAAACTTGAGGAAGCTGTAAAAGGAAGCTGAGTGAGATGTCTTTCAGCTCTCTAGAACAGTGTGTATAATGGCACTGTGGCAGGCAGGAAGTCTCCTTCTTAGTGATGGCTCTCGGTCGTCAAAGCCCTCAGGCAAGGAGTCAGTCTGAAAGACTCACATCTAGATCTTCATCCATCTGTTCCCTTCTGTAGGATTTGGACCCTGGACCACCCCTCAGTCTGTCCCATCATCTTGCTGTAACTTATTGTTTACTCTTCCAGGGCCCAGACTCAGGCCACACTGAGTTCTGATCTTACTCTTCACGTGGATGGGACTTTGGTCCTTGGCTTACACTCCCCTCGTACCTGGCCACACAACTTACACATCGTTCTTGTTCTTGAATTTCTCAACTTATGTGATGATAACACAGATAAGCCCCACCCTACAGTGGGACCAGAAATGACAGTTTAGGGCAAAATGGGAATGAGTGGTAGCACTAGTAAAGCATCTTCTCTGATGAGACAGCATGTGCAGAGGAAGAGCTGTGGGATCCTGGGGGCTGGTGGGACAGGAGCAGCCAGAAGACAGAAACATGACATGAGTAAAGAGTTGAGAAGTGTCAAGACTGGAGGAGATTCAGGAGCAGGTCATATGGCCAAGGTCTGAGCTAGAAGCTTATGTGGATCTTGGCCAGGACAGTTTATGATACCTGTCAAATGATCTAGGTATTACCCACCAGACTACAGCATTGTGGTGGCAGACAGAGCAACCAATGGGGTACCAGAAGCTTGAGTTTTGTTGTGACCTTGTAAATAATCAGTGGAGTAGCTTCCCCCCACCAAATGCTAGCTAATCGCTGGGGTCCCATAGTTGGCAGTTGTCTGGCCATCTAAGGATTGTTGGGGTTTCCTTTGGGAGCACCACTTCTTCCATATAGGACTTGATTCTCCTCAGTGTGCACACCCAGACAAGATTGTCAGTTATTTCTTACTACCTGGATGTTTGGAACTTCCTTGATTCCCCTTTTAAGCCTGGTTTTTCAGCTACATTCCAATTATGGAAGCCACCCCGTATCCTTCCAATAAATTTATTTTTGGATTGAGGTAGTCAGAGTCAATTTCTGTTGGTTGTAGCCAAAGAATCCAAAATGATACAGACGATTTGTGCCTCTGATCCTCTGTCCTCTGTGATTTCAAGCATCAGGATATCATGAGTTTGGAAGGGGAGCTGTGCTATAGAAAGGCTCTTCACCTGGGAAATGCTCCTGGAGGCGGAAGCCTGACTGGGCTGTGCTCTACCTTCTCTATGCATCCCATCCCAAATGCATGCAGGTGTGGGCTGCCGCTGGTTACTGCCTGCTTCACTGGCCTTTTTGGAGAAAACTATGGTCTTTAGAGCAGTGATTTAGGTGCATTAAATCCAAAGGTGGTACCTCTGTGGTTATTTGGGGAGGGGACTGGGAGACTGATTGGGTCTCCATGACTTTCTGCCACTTAATCAGAATTGCTCCTCCTGATCTGTTTCATATATTTTCTTTATAAAATTTTATTTGAAAATTTTCATTTCCTTACTAAAAAAGAAGCTTAAAAGCCACTGCTTTGACAGACTCAACTCTTGAGAGTTTTCCCAGATGGAAACTCACTGAAAGTCTGGTTCTACTTTGTCATGATCACTGGCTGATGACTCTCCATTGGCAAAATGCACGTAGGCATGGAAGCTGTTTTCTGAAGAATCTGAGCTGAAAGCCCAATTGTACTGACTCTGTACCACTGTGTGTTTAAACATTAATGGAGTTAATGTGTGTGCAAGGCTATTGCCAAGAGAGCCAATGGTGGGGGGATCACTTCTAGGACACTCAGAGCAAGCTTGGGGAAGCCCCATATCCCAAGGCTACTGGGTGGTGCATGTGACCTGGGACAGCTCACATGAGCCAAGTGACCTATCTCCTGCCAAGGGCAGCAGCACACTGGCTGCCCGAGTCACTGTGGCTGGAGCAGCAGAGGCACAAAAGTGGACAGTAGTTTTGGCATGGCTGAGGTGGAGCATGGGCAGACAGAGATGATGTGTGGCATTTCAGGCTTGTTGAGGCTAAGATGACTGAGCATCTCAATGAATAATCACAGGAAGGGAGGGAGTGGAGAACCTGAGTTGGAATTGTCAGTGCAAAGCAATGGATGAGATGAGAACAGGGGAGCTATTTAGAGCTAACAGACTAACCCAGTGAGGGGAGGATAGTAAACCTTAGTTTTAGAGTGGGTTGTTTTAGGATGGTGGTTTAGGAAAGGTTTGAGAGGGGCCCCTGATTAATGATCCGTAGATACTACAAATAGTAGATACCTTTTTTCATGTATCTATTGGTGCCAGGCCCTGTACTTGGCACCTTACATCCATTATCTTATTTCATTCTTGAAAAAAATTAACAACCACCAGACACCCAAGATTTAGGTGCTATTAGCTCCATCTGCTGATTTATTTATATTTTCAAAAAAGACTGGGAAACATTCATGACCTGCCCACACTTGTCTTGTGAGTAAGTGGCAGATGGAATTTGAATTCTGATACTACTGATCAAAGGATCTCATATTTTTACCTATATGACGTGAAATTTTAGAATTATGCAGTATATAAATGGACTATCTTGAAATTCTCTTAAAATTAATTAAACTTCTAATCCAAAGAAAATTACAAATAGCAAAAATACACTAGGCAAACAAGTGGAATTTCTACACAAATTATAGACAAGATATGTAGAAACTCTTGACAAATTTTACTCTTCTCATAATTAACCCCAACAAATTGAAAAACACCAATCCCTCTCTCATTTGAACCATAAAAATGGAGTTTTTCTACATCTGAGCACCTCTCAAATCTTTTAGCTTCTCTCCATCCCCACAGACCACCACTCCAGTGGGTACCATGTTCATCTTTTACTTAGATCAGTTAAATCACCTTCTAATTAGTCTTCCTGCATCCCCTCTTGATCCTCCAAATAGTTCTCATATCTACAGCCAAAATAGTCTCTGAAGAATGCTAACTCTACTCAGAACTCGTCAGTGGTTCCCCACTGCTCATATGGTAAATTCTCAAGGCTCTTCACAATGAGGTTCTTGTTCCCTTTGTCAACTTCCTTTCCTCCTCACTCCTCTCCAGTCTCTCTGCCCTCTCTGCTCAGCCAACCACTCACCTGTATTCTGCTCTCACTTGCCTCCATTTCCTTGAACTTGATGTTTTACTGCCCAACATTCTCCCTTTTCTCCTGTCCCTTCCCAGAAGGAAGTCCTATTCACTGTTTGGGTCTCAGTGGAGAAGTTCCTTTCTTGAGAGAATCCCTCCTTAGTCCCCTAAATTTGGGTATTACAGAATCTGAAAGCACACTGTGCTTCTCCTTGTATCTCATTAATACTTGCAATGAGTTGTTCAATAGTTTTCCCTATTGTCTGTAAGCCTACCATGATGCTCTGCACACTGTAAGTGCTTAATAAATATTTGTGGAAGGAATGAATACTTGAAGGTCATAACATGGCATTGATCTGTCTTAGCCTACGCTCTTCAGAAAAGGGAGCCTGAGACAAACACATATTAATACTTCCACTGGGAAGTGATCCTGAGAGCAAAGCTAAGGGGTAGGAAAAGCCTATCAGGAAAGAAGAGAGACCAGTGTGAGATGTGTTAAGTTGACCACTGCTATAGGAGAGTGAGTGCTCAATGCCATGAAACCTGAGAAGCCACATAAAATGTGAGTCAGAGTCATTATCAGTGCTGTGGGATTGGATGGAAGGAAGTGTTTATTCACTGGACCCTATCTCTCACTGTTCAAAGATTTTCCCAATGGGGCATTAACTACTTCTGTAGATTGAATGTTTGTATCCCTTCCAAAATTCACATGTTAAATCCTAACTTCCAAGGTATGGTATTAACAGTGGGGCCTATGGGAGGTGACGAGTCATGAAGGTGGAGCCCTCATGAATGGAATCAGTGCCCTTATAAAAAGACCCCAGAGAACTCCATCTGCCATTTGAAGACACAATAGGAAGATGGCCATCTGGGAACCAGGAAGCTCTCACTAGACACCAGATCTACCAGCACCATAATCTTGGACTTCCCAGTCTCCAGAACTGTGAGAAATAAATGTTTGTTTTATAAGCCACACAGTCTGTGGCATGTGGTTTTAGCAGCCTGAACAGACCATACCTCTGGGTTGTGCATATGTGGGCGGCTTTCTGCAGCATTCAATTCTCCAGCTTTATCAGAAGCCATGGCTAGTAGCCAAGAGATGTGGTGCAGGCCTGAGGCAAGGTGCTGTCAGGTTGCACCTGGATGAAGCTATGAGAGCCGAGGCATTGCATACACAGTGGGTTGTCACTGAGGTGCTGGAATAGGAGACGGGCGTGTGAGTTGTGTCTGGGTCCACTATTTGTGTCTCCTGTGTCTAGCCATGCTGTACATTATATCTGGCTCCAGTTGTAAAAGTGTTATCTCACTGATTGTTAGAACAAAGTACCCTCACTCTTTCTTGCTGAGAAGCAAGATCTAGTGTGATCTGTGACTGTTTCCTTAAATGTGGTAGCTAGACCTAATCTCTGTAGATTTAAAACAAGAGGGTTAGTGACACAATGTTGAGTCACTGCAACTGCAGGTTGGCAATCCACAATTGATACTTATCTCTCCTTTTTCCATGACTCATTCTATATTTCCTCACCTACAGAAGCATTTTGTGGATCCACTGCTTGTGTGGGAGGAGAGTTAACCCTGCATCCCTGAGGAGGCTGAGTCCTTATGCAGACTTTCACTTATCAAGTAATAGTGGCTACAGTTTTCCTCTCACAATTAGCCCTGGTGAGTCCTGGAAGCACCAAGATACACCTGACTGTAGCTCCTTGGTTCATCCCTCCCTTTTTCCATTGTGCAGGAGAGTGGTTCTAAAAGTGTGGTCTGCAAACCTCTGGGAGTTCCCCCAAGACCCTTGCAGTGTTCTGTAAGGCCAAATCTATTTTCAAAATAACATTAAGAATATATAAGAAGCAGGGCAGAGGACCATAGGGGAAGAGAGGGAAAACAGAGTGGGAAGTCATCAGAGAGGGAGATAAACCATGAGAGACTCTTGACTATAGGAAACAAACTGAGGGTTTTTGGAGCGGAGGTGGGGGGATAGGGTAATTGGGTGATGGACATTGGGGAGGGCACGTGGTGTGATGAACACTGGGTGTTATATGCAACTGATGGATGGTTGAATGCTACATCTGAAGCTAGTGATGTACTATAGGTTGGCTAATGGAATTAAAAAAAAAAGAAAGAAAAAAATAACATTAAGAAAATAACTCATTAACTAGTAACTTATGTGGCCACTTCAGCCTCCAAGAGGTGGAGCATAACTCCCTGCTCCTTAAGTGTGGGCTACACATCGTGACCGCCTTCTGAAGAGGACAATGTGGAAAGGAAGGGCAGAAGGAATAACTGTACCGTGGAGAAATCTGAGAAGCACCACCTCAGTCAGGTGACCAAGGTCAACATCAACAGTGATAAGTCATGTTGACAGCAGGGACCCTTGATATGGCATTTTGTCTCTGTGGTCTTTCTCTCAAAAAATCCATAAACCCAATCTAGTCAAGAGAAAACATCAGAACTATCCCAATTAAGGGACATTCCACAGAATAGCTAACCAACATTCCTCAAAACTGTCAAGGTCATCAAAACCAAGGAAAATCTGAGAAACAGGTACAGTCAAGCCTAAAGAAGCATGATGACTAATGTCACATGGTATCTTGGCTGGGATCTTGGAATAGAGGAAGGACATTAGGTAAAGACTAAAGAAATCCATATAAAGTTTGCACTTTAGTTAATAATGATATCTCAGAATTGGTTCCTTAGTTGTCACAAGTGTGTCATACTAATGCAAGATGTCAAAAATAAGTGAAAATGGGTGTGGGGTTTGTGAGAATTCTCTGTACTATCTCGGTAATGTTCCTGTAAATCTCAAAGTAGTCTAGAATAAAAAGCTTACTTTAAAGAGGACATTTTTCACATTTTCCAGTGTGTTTGACATTTTCCCAGATGGTGTGAAAACATTGGGTCAGCACCTTGCAGGAATCTAGGCAGTGGCACCAAACTCTATCAGTGTACCCTGTCCTCTCCATTGTCATACCAGTATAAACTACTGATTTTTAAAATCTTGACCCTTGAGTATCTGTCCTTTGAATATTCTGAGTGACAAAATGAGAAGCACACATAAAGCACCTCAGCGTACCAAAATAGAAAGATAGTTTACCTTGAGGAAAAGCCCTTGTGTGATCAAGCTGTAAAATGAACTCATCTGTGTCTCGTGTGTGTGTGTGTGTGTGTGTGTGTGTGTGAAGCCATTTTTACTCGGAAGAATAATTGACAGACAAATTATGGCTACTCAGACTTATGTAATTGCCAAAGTGTTGCTCAAAAATGAAGGAAGTGAGCTTGTCACTTCAAGGAAAACAATTGACAGTATTTGTGGTCAATGATAAAAGTTGGACTTTCAAGCACAAGTTAGATTATACAATGGTCATTAATCCAAGTGGTACCTTGGAGCTCTGGATCTTTGTTCATGAGCACATTTACTTCTAGAACTTATTTTCAACTTCTTAACTGCCTGTGGTTTTCTAACAAATAAATATCATTGTGTTATTAATATCTGAATGCATCTCTGAAACTACAGTTTATAGAGAGAGCATTTTCTTTTCCCACTCTCCGAGTGTCTTCACCTGGGTTTTGTGAATGCTGATAATAATTCCATTGTAGGGCAGAGAGTAAAGGGACAGTGGCTGTTCCAACAGTCTTGAAGGTCAGAATATTGTCACTGTTTTTACCAATCCAAGCAGAGTATGATTGCCTATGTGGAAGACTCCAGATGGGCTCAGTGGTCTGTGGGCAGATGAGGGATTACTTGGACAGAGCCTGATCGGTGGAGTCTTGGAAAAGTGATCTATTGAGGGAACACTGTCAGCAGAGGGATTGAGGACAGCAGGGTAAGGCAGGAGAGGTAGTTGAGTAAGGATGTGGTCTTGGCTGGAGCCTGGCTTCTGCCCAACCCTATGGGGAGCCCCACAGTGTAGGTCCCACCAGTCAGTCCGATTTGGGGGCAAGGGTATGGCCTTTTGTACTACTTAAGGATTGGCCCTCAACTGCCTTGTGTGTGGGTGTGACTTTCAGGGCCAGGAAGCTGTTATTGTCCCAAGGGAACTTCTCCAGAAAAGGGCAGCTGTGAGTCCTCAGCAGCCAACACTCACAGCAGCTGGAGGCTGGCGCATCAGCCCAGAGATATGGCCAGGGCACAGAGAGTGTCCACAGCAAGGTTTCAGTGATCCCTGTTTGCGCAGAATCAAAGTCCACAATCCCAGGAGCCAGAATGACCGCAGTAGTGGCCCATGGCATGCTGAACCAATAGGCACATTCTTCCTGGGGGATTCCAGCAAGACTAGCTGAGGCCCTGGCAGCAATTCAAGAATGAATTGGGTCTTGGAACTTTGTCATGAGTCCAACCCATTGGATCTCGAGTTCCTTTTGACCCTTGCCTCTTCAGAGCCATCCTGAAAAATTCTGTGCGTGTACGTGTGTGCCTGCATGAACGGGGTATAGATGTACATGTGAACAATGCATAGGACACAAAAATAAATGGCTTTTAGTCAATTAAAAAAATTCACATGTCTGTTGTGGAGCAGTTCTGTTCTATTTCTTCTGGCAAGATGTGGTCATGCATCCTATGGTAGAACACAGTTACTGATTTTTATGTTATTGCAAAGTTTGGACCTACAAGAAAAGACCATTAAGGCTAACAACAGAACCAGGGGATAAAAGGGAATGATGGGGACAAAATCCCCTAACAGAACTCTCTAGCTGTAAATTAATCTAGAAGGAGGGAAATCTTAGGTGGAGGCCAAGAAAAAGGCAAAGGGATTTTTCTGCTTGGATATCTGAGCATAGGACAGTATTTCTCTGGAATGTGCTAGTGCTGGTGTGTAAACGCAGAGATCCAGCCCGGGGTTGGTATGCTTTTGGACAGATAAGTTGAGAGCAGGCTCCACACATCTGACTGCACACATCTGGGCAGAGAGTTGCAAAATTAAATGCGCTAATTTCCTACTGTCTCCCAGATTGTTGAGTTTTAGGGGAAACTGAGGAAGAACTAGGACATGGTAGTTCCATGAACAGTTTGTTCTCTGATCAAAACCCAGGTCCCCAAAGAGGCTGCAGGCATTTCAGTTTTGGAACCACAATATTGGGATATTATTGTTTTGGTGAAACTTCTCTGACCATAGATGAACTTTGCCTGAAAGGTTATTTTGTGCCAGGATTCTTATTGTCTGGAGAAAAACTTTACGTAGAATGTTTAATCAATGTTCAGTCAAGCCAATCAGTTTTTCATGAGACAAAAATGCTGTGATAGTAATATTCTGTCTCTGTAGTCTATTATTTTTCTTTACCCAATAAGATAAAAAAAATATTTTCTCCATGAGAGAAACGGTCATTTCCCCAAGTGTATTATAAACAGGAAGTGCACCATCTGCGGTTGATTTTTCTCCTTTCAGTTAGCAAACCACCTGCATCTTTAATTCAACAGGCTGTGCTCGCTGTGATTCTGCCACACGGGCTAAGGGAAAGTAGCTTTCCATAAGGATGTTTTAAGATATGTTGGCAAGCTCACAAGATTCCATTGTCAATACTAAAGAGAAAAAGATTTGTGCCTTTTCAAAGACACTATATAAATTTGACTACATACCAACTTTTCAACTGACTAAAAATTAGGAAAACTAATCTTTATAGCTAACCTTTTCAGGCATTTTACTGGGTTAACTCAGTTAATCTTTAGGAAGTCCCCATGAGTTAGGCACTCCTGTTATTCTTGTTCTCAAGATGAGCAATTTGGACACAGAGGGGTCACCAAGTAGGAAGCAGCAGAACCGGGATTTGAACTCAGGCAAGCTGAGTCCAGTGCCCGTATTTCCTATCCCAGGCCTGGGCTCTGGCCCCTGTGGGAGGAGAAGGAGGCAGTTCCTGGATTCTCCAATCAGGTGGATCTTCTTTCATGGGACACAGCTTTACAGAACCGAGCCCAGGAATCAGAACAAAGTCACACCCTTCCCTTCCACCAACATGGTGGAGGAATGGCCACTGCCCACAGGATGCATCACCTCTTCTTCTGAGTAGAGGTTGGGGAAGGATGGAATCACGCTACCCACCAAATCAGAAGCCTGGTGAAAGGATGTGTAGCTTAGGGAGAATATTGTCCTTCAGCTCATGGGTAGACAAGGGCCACCACTCAAGCTCCACTCTACACCGACCACGTGCCCACTGATCTTCATTTTCTTCAGCTATAGCAAGAGAGGTTTGGTGGATGAAAACAGATGTAGATACAAGTGAAGTTGGAGATAGTCCAACATGTTGAGACTCATCAAAGTACATGATAAAGTCAGCTTCCTTGTAAATTTGGGAAGGAAGGATTGCACATTATATAGTACTGGGCAATTAATAAACTATTTGGAAATGAGTTGTTTTAGGTTCATACCTTATATCAAACACCACAGTAGACTCTAAACATATGAAAGAGCTCCGTGTAAAACAAAAAATTCCCTTAAGAAACAGCAAGAATAATAGGCAAATGTGAATTTCAGAATAAGTACTATTCATAAAAGCAAAAGAAGAAATCACAAAGAAAAAGATTTATAGTAATATCTACCTTTAAAAATTAAACCCTAGAGAAACTTAGGGGAAATATTTCATGGAAATGGCTGAGGTCTTTTGCTAACCTTTCAAATTCTTACTAAACTGACAGTAGTTTCCAGCTATCTTATTGTTAACTTTATTTGCAGTTCTTTGGTAAGGCATGAAACTGAACGCTTTCAAGTGTTTATTCTTTTCTTAAGTGTTTGTTCATGACCTTATCTATTTTTTATTGATGTGCTCATCTTCTCTTATTGTTAAAAAATTCTTTGTACCTTAAAGAAATTAACTATTTTCTATTATAGTTTTAAAAGTTTTTCCTTGATATATCATTGGTGATGGAAGTATTGTGGAGTTTCCTTTGAACTGTTCTTTTTTGCTAAATAACAATTTTATATATTGGAATCCATTCCTTTTCCTTTATAATTTTTGGTTTTGAAATCACTCTATCTCAATATTATTGATGATTTCATTCAAAATAACTCCTCATTCTTTCATTATTTTATATTTTGTTTTTAAATATTTTATCCATCTGGAACTTATTTTAATATTAAGAATGGGCCAAAGATCCAGCTTTTATTTTTTTAGTATGTTTACTGAAAAATCCATTTTCCATTTGCCAATCCATTCTCCCTACTGATCTGAAATGACATTTTTATTATAAATTACATTCTCACATACTTATTTCTATTTCTTGGCTCTCTTTCTATTCCATTGATCTAGCGACCTGTTCCAGTGCTGGTTCTATACTTCTTACTATCAATTTACAATGCATTTGAGAACCTGATAGGGCAGGTCTTATTACTCCCCTTCTTCCCTACCCAGAATTTTCTTAGCTCTTTTCCCATGCTTGTTCCCCTCGTCATGCTAATGTGCCAAATTCCCATTGGAATTTTTATTGCATTACTTTGAATTTATGGATATATTTAGAGATCATTAATATTCATAATAAAGTCTTTTTTTAAAATATTTTATTTATTTACTTGAGAGCAAGAGAGAGAGAGAGCACAGAGGGAGAGGGAGCAGCAGACTCCCTACCGAGCAGGGAGCCTGACATGGGGCTCAATCCCAGGACCCCGGGATCATGACCTGAGCCGGAGGCAGACCCTTAACCGACTGAGCCACCCAGGTGCCCCATAATAGAGTCTTCCATAAAAATGTGGCATGCTTCTTATTTTGCACTTTTTAAAAAAATTTTTTAAAAAGTTAAAACAGCACATACATACAAGTTAAAAAGTAAAATGCCGCTACAATATTTACAATGGAAACAGCTGTCCCTTGATGTGTTTACATGTGTGTTCTCTAACAGGATCCGTATTGCCCTACGTACTGTCTTCTCCTTGAGGTAGATGAGCAGTGAGCTACCTCAACAGAAGCAGAGAAAACATTTCGCAAAATTCAGCACCCATCTATGATTAAAAAAACTAAATAAATCATAGTTTGGCTATCGTGGACATTGCTGCTATGAACACTGGGGTGCATATGGCCCTTCGGATCCCTACATTTGTATCTTTGGGGTAAATACCCAGTAGTGCAATTGATGGATCATAGCGTAGCTCTATTTTCAACTTTTTGAGGAACCTCCACACTGTTTTCCAGAGTGGCTGCACCAGCTTGCATTCCCACCAACAGTGTAGGAGGGTTCCCTTCTCTGCATCCTCGCCAACATCTGTCGTTTCCTGACTTGTTAATTTTAGCCATTCTGACTGGTGTGAGGTAGTACCGCACTGTGGTTTTCATCTGTATTTCCCTGATGCCGAGTGATGTGGAGCACTTTGTCATGTCTGTTGGCTATGTGTATGTCTTCTTTGGAGAAATGTCTGTTCATGTCTTCTGCCCTTTTCTTGACTGGATTATTTGTTTTTGGGTGATGAGTTTGATAAATTCTTCATAGGTCTTGAATACTAACCCTTTATCTGATATGTCATTTGCAAATATCTTCTTCCATTCTGTAGGTTGCATTTCAGTTTTGTTGACTGTTTCCTGCCAAACTATGGAAAGAGCCCAGATGTCCATCAACAGATGAATAGTTAAAGAAGGTGTGGTATATATGATGAATGGATAAAGAAGGTGTGATATATATATATATGGATAGTTAGATATATAGTGGAATATTACTCAGCCATCAAATAAGATGAAATCTTACCATATACTGAGCAAAATAAGTCAATCAGAGAAAGACAATTATCATATGATTTCACTCATATGTGGAATATAAGAAATAGCAGAGAGAATCATAGGGGAAGGGAGGGAAAACTGAATGGGAAGAAATCAGAGAGGGAGATAAACCATGAGAGACTCTTAACTATAGGAAACAAATGGAGGGTTGCTAGAGGTGGGGGGTGGGGGGATGGGGTAACTGGGTGATGGGCATTAAGGAGGGCATGTGATGTGATGATCACTGGGTGTTATATGCAACTGATGAATCATTGAACTCTGTATCTGAAACTATGTACAATATGTTGGCTAATCAAATTTAAATTGAAAAAGAAGAAGAAGAAAAGAAAAGAAAACCAGGCACCTCGGTAAATTAGGAATAGAAGAGGACTTTCTTAATCTAATAAAAGATGTCTAAAAAATTATTTTAGAGATTAGCTAGACCAAGAAAAATAGACAGAAGTCTCAAAATAATAAAATAAAAAATGGGGAACATTACTACCAACCTTACAGAATTTTAAATAAATATAAGGAAATTATTTGACCTAAATGGCATGGACAAAGTCCTAGAAAGACTCAAAGTACTGAAACTAAGTCAAGAAGAAATAGAAATCTGAACAGAGCTGTAGCAAGTAAAGAGTTTGAATTATTTATTTTTTTTTAAGATTTATTTATTTATTTATTTGACAGAGAGAGACAGCTAGAGAGGGAACACAAGCAGGGGGAGTGGGAGAGGGAGAAGCAGGCTTCCCACCGGGCAGGGAGCCCGATGCGGGGCTCGATCCCAGGACCCGAGTTTGAATTATTAATACAAAATCTTCCCCGCCCCATACACATGTACAAAATCCCAGGAAAAGATGGCCTCCCTGGTAAATTCTACCAAACATTTAAAGAATTTACACCAGTCATTCAAACTCTTCCCAAAAAATAATAAAATATCACAGACCATTATCCAACTAATTCTATAAGATCAGCACTCCTCTGCTACCGAAGCCAAACAAAAACATCACAAGGAAAGAAAACAGACCAATACCCCTCATGAGTATAGACATGAAGGTCCTTAATAGGATACCTCCAACCCAAATCCAACCACACACAGATAGGATTATATACCTTGACCAAGTGGGATTTATTCCAAGAATAGAATGTTGATATAGCCTTTAATATTTCCATTTGGGTCACTTTATAACCTCTGTTTCTTTTCTGAGACTTTCTAGGGCTTTGCATTTATTTTACATTGTTTGTGATTGCTCCCTGAAGCATCTCACTAATGGCTGCTTTACAATCTCTGTCAGATCATTCTAATCTCTGCCACCGTAGTGTTGCCATCTACTTTTATTCAGCTTGAAATCTTCCTGGTTCTCTGTAAGATGGGTGATTTTTTATAGAAATCAGAACGTTTTGGGTATCATTTTATGAGACTCTAGATGTTGTTTAAACTTTGTTTTAGCTGGCTTCACTGGACACCGTTCTGGCAAAGCAAGGTGGGGGGTTCCCACCTTAGTGATACCAGGTGGGGTGGAATACAGTTTCCCTACTCAGCTGCCATTGACACCTGACAGTGGGACTCCTCTTTATTGCTGGGAGAAATAGGGATGCCCAGTTACCACTGTTCATGTGGCTTCCACTAACAAAATGGAAAGGAGGGTGGTCTCATTACCTCTGGTAAGTATTGAAAGTCCTGACTCTCCTCTAGGCCTCCTCTGACACAACCCCAGTGGGGAAGGGAAAGTGTCTTCTTACTGCCAGTGGAGTTGGAAGTCCCAGATCCCTCCCTGGCCTTCTCTGGCCCTATCCTGCTGGCGTGAGGTTAGGATGCCTCATAGATCCTAGGGAAGGTGGAAGTCTGGACTGCCCCCTCAGCCTTTGTGCATTGGAGCAGGGCCACACTTCTGTGTGCTGGAAGTGTCTGCCTGGGGCAGTGATTATTGTCTAAAAGTTTTCTGTCTTGCTTGGCTGTCCCATCCCTTCCACTAGGGAGATCAAGATTTTGTGGTAGCTTTTTTTTTTTTTTTGTCCACACCCATTAGAGTTTTTGGGTGGCCAGCTTCTCGAGCACCCAGTTGGATATGTGAAGCATTAAAAAAAAATTCTAAAGAACTCACTGCCATATAATTTTTCTAGTCCCAAAGTGCCAAGCCAATCTGCCTCTTTCTTTCTACCTTTCAAAGTTCTTACGTTCACTTATATATAATATCCAGGGTTTTTTGTTGGACTTAGAGGAAGTCAAGGGGGAAGTCATCCCCTTCTCTTGTTTTAACTGAGCATTTTATTTGATTCAATTTTATGTCCTCTTGTAGTTTATCATTTATACTTCCTTTAAAAACTTTTTAGTGGTTGTCTTAGGGCTTCCAATATATATTTTAAGCAACCTATAACCATCTTTAAATAACACTGTACCATTTCATGTGTAGAGCAGGAACCTTGTGACAGAGTATGTGACAGAGTATGTGACAGAGTATGGCTCTCTCCTATAGCTGTCATTTGTTTCTTTTAACTGTACATTATAAAAACCAATGCATTGTCACCATTATTGCTTTAACAAAAAAATATCATTTAGATTAATTAAGGAGAGGAGAGCTGAAGATGTTATTTTGCCTTCATTTATTCCTTCTCCAACACTCTTTTTCTGTACATGTTTCCTAGTTTCTTTTTTTTTTTAAAGATTTTATTTATTTATTTGACAGAGAGAGACAGTGAGAGAGGGAACACAAGCAGGTGGAGTGGGAGAGGGAGAAGCAGGCTCCCCACTGAGCAGGGAGCCCGATGTGGGGCTCTTGATCCCAGGACCCTGAGATTATGACCTGAGCCGAAGGCAGTCACTTAACCGACTGACCCACCCAGGCGCCCCTGTTTCCAAGTTTCTGACCATGGTTAGCATTTCTTGTAGGGCAGGACCTACTGGTCATTAATTCCCTGTTTTCGCTTGCCTGAGAAAGTCTTTATTTGCCCTTCACTTTTGCTGCTGTGATCATAAGTGGTTAGTACTCTGCGTTGTGTGTCCTTCACTTTTGAAGGATAATCTTGCTGGGTATGGAATTCTAGACTGGTATTTTTCTTTCTTTCAACATTTTCAAGATTTCCCAAGTATAGACTCCCACATGGTCCAGAGTGGAATTACTGAACCATAGGGTCTACACATCGTGAACGAAGACCTGCGTTGCACATAAAAGATTTCACGTTCATGAGTTCCACTTCTGCATACACCACCAAAATTTATTCAGAATGATGAATTTTGGTATCTGATGGGAAGAAATTATAACCCATTGACCTAATTAGCATTTCCTCTAATTATAGGAAGTTTGGAAATTTTTTCATATATCTATTGATCATTTATTTTTCCTTTTTCTCATGAGTTGCTTGTTCACCTCTGTAGGGCATTTTCAGGTCATTTTAGGTTGCTTATCTTTTCCTTGTTGATTTATAAGGTATCTTTATACATTTAGGCAATCAATCTTCTGTTATTTGCGTTGCAAATATCTTTTTCCAATTTGAAATGCCTTTTTTCTTGGTTTTGGTGCCTTTCTCTTGGTTTGGGTGTCTGTCATTGTACAGTGTTTTTCACTTTCATGAAGTCCAATTTAATCTTTATCCTTCATGGCTTATGCTTTACACCTCTTTTAAGAAATTATTTTTTCTATAATGTATTGATTATAACATCTATCATTGTTGAATTTTATCAGCTTACTTGTTATTTTGCTACATTTTGAGTTTTATGCTTAATTTAATTTTATTCTTATCTTTAGCAAAAGATGCTTAGAAGGATTTTTAAAAATTTCCAAGTGACAAGGCTTTCTGTGTTTTTCTTTCTTTCTTTTTCTACTTAGCTTACTACCTTAATTTTATTGCATTATAGTCAGAGAATCTCGTCTGTGTTTTTTATGTCTTTCTTTAGCCTCAACCTAAAGCATAGGATCTCCACATTTGTCTCCCAAGCATATGGTAGAAGACACAAAGACATACACAGTATGTATGTGTATGCTTGTATGGAGAGAGAATGTGTATCTCCAGGCCCTAAGGAGAGTCCAACACAATTTGGAGATTCTGCTGTATGACATAGGAAGGTGTCACATATATATTTGACCTCCTAATTCACAGTGATCCCTGACTGCCCTAAAACTGAATCTGTGTCTGAAATTTAACTGATCAGTTTAGCAAATAGCCCCTCAACATTCCCTCCCCACATATCCATTTTTTTGTACTACCAGCCAGAACAACCCAGAGCAATCCAGGTTTGCCCTGAGAAAACCCTGCACAGGAGAAAATAGGACATTAATTTAGTGACAACCGTGCCCCCTCTATTCCACACCGAATTCTACTCCCTACCTAGTTTGTTGGTCGGTCTTACTTGCAAGAAGGTCATGCAATGAGCATCACCACCACATGGTAGACTCTAAATAACCGTAAGGCCAACATGCAGAAGAATGAAACTGAACCATTTCCTTACACCACACACAAAAATAGACTCCAAATGGTTGAAAGACCTCAATGTGAGACAGGAGTCCATCAAAATCCTAAAGGAGAACACAGGCAGCAACCTCTTTGACCTCAGCCG